>NC_092750.1:37781799-38091085 GCF_047496795.1 Chiloscyllium punctatum | reverse complement strand
TTGCATGCTGTGAACTCATTTTATGATGAAAATTTCCTTCATTCAATGTTCACTTATAATGGATATAATGCTGACTCGGGTAATACCATTTTGTATACATGTAGTTCACTGACATGTCTTTGTTTACTGGGACAGTAAGCTTGCCCAGGATGTATAAGTCGAAACAGGTGAAACCTAATGTGAAATTACGTGGCTCACCTTTATATAAATGACTTTTTTGGAAATTTTTGATCGTAATTATTATTTCTTCATGAGATGAATCTAGATCTTTGAGCTAGGATCAGAACGCCCTTGGATTTATGAAATTAAAGTACTTTTTTTCGAGAAATATGATGAAACCTTTCCAAAATTTCTCCATTGGGAAATTACCTTAGAAAGGTCAGAATATACACTCCATTTTCAAATAATACTAGTCATGAGAGGTTTAAATCCTTTACTAATGGCCAGTCAAGTAATAAAATTTCAGACAATTTAATAAATTACGACAGTTTTCTTACATCAGTACTTGGTTGACATGAACTTCTTGTGGCATGAGTACAATGTTGTAAGCACATAAATATTCCTGTTAATAAAAAATGCTTACTCCAACAAAAACGTAATGGGAATATTGACCTGTGATGCATTTTTGCTAATATAAAAGGCCATGGTCAACATGACTGCGCACAGAAAACTGTCTCCCAAACAAATCACCAGTAGTATTTCCATCCTAACTGCTTTGATGGAAATGATGTGTAGTGATATACAAAATGTATAAAAATGTAATATTAAATCAGTTGGAAGATGAAAGAGAAATAAATAAAAGTTTAATCAAATTACAAGCAATGCTGACAAACAAAAGCGAATATAAGAACGCTTATGTAGAAATGTCTAAAAGAAGTTCTAAAATCTTAATATAGGAATGAAATGTAGAAAAATAACAATGCTATTACCGCAAATACAATATCATGGTACAATATGGTCTTATTTGTCTAATTAATTGATATCCAATGATATTGATGACAGTTATGAATTGGTATGTTCTCCCTGCCACCATAACCACGGTAAACGTTTGGCAAACCCATTTAATTGTGCAAGCAGGTTTTCTAACATACTTTGCCAACCTTATGGTGATGGGGTAGAAGACAAAGAAAAGGCTCTATTGAACTTAGAGCATAATTGGTGTTTTCCTGTCAATTTGGCTTGTACCTTTAGTACTCCTATTCCAAATCAAAGATTAATTGCTGTTTGGGAAGGTTTGTAGGATGCTGGGAGCCAGAAATTTGCATGTTTTAGGGAATGAAGGTGACTATTAGCATTTTGACTGCACTGATTCCAATCAAATTGAGCAGCTTGCAAATCATATTTTTAAGTCATGATTGTAGCATATGACCACATAGGGTCCTGGTTGCTTCCCCCTTCTTCATGCTGCATCTCTACTCAGCAGGTATCCAATGGTATCATTTGATGCACTAGCTCGAACTGCTAAAAGGCAGGCTGTCCCTCCTGCTGAGAAACTGAACTGGATAATATTGGAGGAGATTTAAACACTAGAAGATCAAACAAAGACAGAGAGGTTTTCAGATACAACTCTGGAGGCATTAGCATTTGGGAACAAGGGTATTACAAGGAATCTAATGACCTGAAACGGGTGGTCAGGGTTAGTGAGTCCATCTTCACATTGACATTTTCTATTGTCTGTAACCAGAAACCTTATGCTGCTTAATGCAGCACACCCATACCTTTGGTTCTCAGAACTGACACTCCATCTAGCTACTCAGACTCACAGTCTCACAACCACCAATTCTGAAGGATGACGAATTTGAAACTTTATCTCTTCACAGCTGCCACCAAACCTGCCAAGCTTCTCCAGCAATTTCAGTTTCATTTGTACCAATTCTGCCAGCCTTGCCCCCAACTCTTACAGCCTCCACATACCTCCAGCTGTGCAAAGTTGGCAGACATAATTGTCAAATGCAGTGTTACGTTAACGACTGACATTCTGCTCTTTCTCTTTTCCCAGACGATGGATGATGTGACCCAAGTGGACTGTGAACAGCTACTTGCAGATAATACTGCAGGAGCAGTAGAAGGTAATCAGAGAAGAAATTGTGAGCACAGGATAAATGTGTTCTGTAACAACAAAGAATGGAACTAAGATCTGAGAACCCTGGATGTCAAGGGACATAAAGTTTAGAATTAAGAAAGAAAGAGAAACATATGGCAGATACTGTGGGCCCAATATAGGAGAGTCCCTGGAGCATTATAAAAATGGAGAGGAGAGTTAAAAAGGAAATTAGGAAAACATAGAGAGTGCATGAAAAAGCACATGAGTAGAATAAAGGAAAACCTGAAGCATTTTTTTAATGTATAAGGAGCAAGAGAATTATTCGGGAAAGTGTGGGGCCCATTAGGGACCACAGATATAACCTATGTGTGGGCTCAGAAGGTATGGGACACAGTCCTCAGTAAATACTTTGTATCAGTTTTTACAATGGCAGGTAGAGACATCAAGGTGGACTGTGAAATATTGAAAGACCAGTTAGCTAGACAAATAGGAGATACTAGTGGATTTAAAAGCCTTCAAAGTGGATAAATCTGCAGGTTTGGATGAGATATATCCCAAGTTATTGAGGAAAGCAAGGGAAGTAATATCAGGAGGCCAGACAGTAATTTTCACACCATCTCTAGCCATGAATCAGCTGGACTGGAGGACTGCTAACATTGTTCTGTTCTGAAAAAGAGGAGGAAAGGACAGACCAGGAATTTACATTTCAGTCAGTCCAACTGCGGTGGTGGGGAAGTTATTAAAAAGAATTTTGATAGGCAGAATATATCTGCACTTGGAGAGACACAGTTTCATCAGGGATAGTCAGCATGGATTTGTTAAGGGAAGGTTGTATTTGATAAACATGATTGACGTTTTTGAGGATGTAAACAAGAGTGTTAATAAGTGTAATGCATTTTATACAGTCTACATGAAGCCTAAGCAAGGCTTTTGATAAGGTCCCTCTTGTCATATTGATTAAGGAAGTAAGAGCTCTTGGGATTCAAGACAAAGTGGCACATTGGATCCAAAATTGGCTGAGAGGCAGGAAGCAGACGGTGAAGATACAAAGATGTTTCTGTGACTGTTTCCAGTGGTGCTCTCAAGGTTTGATACTGGGGCCCTTGCTGTTTTAATAATTTGGACTTAAATGCAGAGGATATGATCAAGAAGTTTGCAGAAGATATAAAAATTGGTTGTGGGGTAAACAGTGAGAAGGATAGTCATAAACCACAGGGAGATATCAATGGACTGGTCAAGTGGGCAGAACAGCGACAAATGGAATTCAAGCCAAGAAAGTAGGAGACACTGGGACAAAGCCAGCAAGGCAACTGTGAATGATGGAATCCTGGAAAGTACTGAAGATCAGATGGACCTTGACATAGAGATCCACAGATCCCTGAAGGTAAGTAGGGCAGGTATATACATTGATTAGACACGTGAGATACTCTGTCCTTTCTTAATCATAGCACTGAATACAAGAGCAGGGAGGTTATGCTGGAACTATGCAAAACACCTATTAGGCCACTTCTGGAGTACTGTATGCAGTTCATAACAAAGAAGATTTGATGGTACTAGATGGGGGGAAGCATGGTGGTTCAGTGGTTAGCACTGCTGCCTCATAGTACCAGAGACCAGGGTTCAATTCCCGCCTCAGGCAACTGTCTGTGCGGAGTTTACACATTCTCCCCGTGTCTGTGTGGGTTTCCTCCCACAGTGCTGAAAAATGTATTGCTGGAAAAGCGCTGCATGTCAGGCAGCATCCAAGGAGCAGGGGAATTGACGTTTCGGGCATAAGCCCTTCCTGAAGACCTGCTGCGCCTTTCTAGCAACACATTTTTCAACTCTGATCTCCAGCATCTGCAGTCCTCACTTTTTCCTCCCACAGTCCAAAGATGTGCAGGTTAGGTGAATTGGCCATGCTAAATTGCCCGTAGTGTTAGGTGAAGGGGTAAATGTAGGGGAATAGGTCTGGGTGGGTTGCTCTTCGGAGGGTCGGTGTGGACTTGTTGGGCCGAAGGGCCTATTTCCACACTGTAAGTAATTTAATATAATCTAATCTAGAGAATTCACCAATATCATTAATTATCATCACTTAAACTTAAAGCTACAACACACTAGGATAGCATTAATTCCTGAGAAACCACAGTCTTAAAACTGGCACAAAATAACAAGCTGAAGTTAGCAGCAAGAATCTTTTGTTTCAAAAATAATTGACACATACTTCGACATGCAAAGAACCATTATAAAGAAGACAATGCAGGAGTTAGAAGTGTTTACCAGACTATGCAGCTAAACTGAGAAGGTGGTTCAAATCATATGAAACCTTGGGGACTAGAATTAGCCAACTCTGGGGTCAGTATGACAGTACTGAGGCACTGATAGGCAGATTTCCTGTTGTGGTTGTGAACATATCAAGCAACTCAAAACATGAGATTATAAAGCCTGGGAGGTAAAATATGTCTAGTTATCTTACAGTAATACAGAACAGAAACAGGCCTTTCAGCCCGACCCTTCCATGCCAACTAGTTTTCCTAAACTAGTCTCATTTATCTGCATTTGGCCCATCTACCTCTCAACCCTTCCTATCATATAGCCATCCAGATGTCTCCTATTGTAATTGTTAAATGTCTAAGTCATCTTGTTAGCACACAGCACAATTTGCCCAGAGTTAGAATCAGGACCATGTATAATAAACTTTACACAAATTACACAATCTGTGCTCCCAGTGAATATAAACAAACAACTAAATTCATTCACCATGGATTTGGACTTGGTATTCACTTTTTCATTGACTGTTTCTAAATTAGTTCATATAAGATGGATCAATGCAGCACATTAAAATTCATTGTGAAGCAAGTTACAAATCTGTAAAAGCAAATCCATCTTGTTGCAATCAGAAATTTTGCTGAATAAATTCATAGTCTCAGTATTATTTGAAATTAGATTTTAGATGGTTCAGATAATTTCATGCAGATATCCAGTTATTCACAGCAATTCATTTGCTCAATTTTCCAGTTGTCCCACATGAATTTATTAAAACAGAAACCAAATTTACTGTTTTAGATTGGTGTAGTATTGAATTATTCACAGTAGTTTGAATATTCAATTCAACTTCTCAGAATATCAAGAATTGCCATTTTTCATTTATGAGATCAGTAACACTTGATCGATTAATGCTGATATAATTTGGAAAATTTTCATACTGTGAGGATGATAAAATGCAGCAGATGTTATACAGTAAGTTAAAGCAGATTTTTTATTATAACCATTTCCTTTTATTTAATGGTTTATAAGTTAAGCACTTCACTAAAACATAAATTGGAAAGAAACTGAAGGTTAAGGTGATGTGTTCTGCTGCAGAGCTCCACTTATGAATTCTTATTTTTCTAAAGCAGAGTAACATTTTCTTTGTTTTTCAGACAGCTCATAGGCTGCTTACTCCTCACACCAGTTTATTAAAGAAGCTGGTTAAATAGTTAATTATCAGGTCAATTGGGGTTTTCAAAAAGAAATATTGAATCTGAACCATAAGTACATTATGACAGATGTAAATAGTTTCTCACTACGTATTAGTTTTCGATAGTCATAGTGTCATACAGGTCACAGATGAAGGTCCTTTGGTCCATCGAGTCTGTACAGGTCAAAAGCAACCAACTAATTATTCTAATGCCATTTTCCAGCAATTGACACGTTGCTTTGAATGCCCTGCCGTCGCCCATAAACATTTAAATACTTCTTATAAGTTATGATATTATTACCCTTTGACAGTTCTAGATTCCCAAACATTCTGTGGATACAAAAAACTTTTTCCTCACATCCCCTCAAAATCTCCTGCCATTGCCTTAAATTGAAGCCCCCTTGTCGTTAATCCCTATACAAAGGAAAAAGGTACTTCCCTCTCTACCCTGTTAAGGTCCCTCACAATTCTATACACCTCAATCATGTCCCCCTTCAGTCTCTTCTGCCCCAAGAAAAACCCAACTCTCCAATCTCTCTTCATTACTAAACTCCCCAGCCCAGGCAACATCCTGGTAAATCTCTTCTGCACCCTCTCCAGTGAAATTGCAACCTAATTTGATATGTTGGGCATTCATTGTCAGTTAATACAATCATAAAGGACTTTATGCTCGATTCAGTAAGATCCAGAAGTTTGTGGAAAGCAAGTCTCTTTCAGTGTCTTTAGATATGATTTCATTAAAACTATGTCATGGGTAAAAAACTCCAAATGTCTTTTAAATGTTATAACTGTACCTGTGTCTACCACTTCCTCTGGAAGATCATTCCATATATAAACCATCCTCTGTGTGAAAAAGTTGCCCCGAGGTCCCTTTTAAATCTTTTCCCCCTCCCCTTAAAAATATGCCTGCTAGTTTTGAACTCCTCTACCCCGGGAAAAAGACACAATTCATGTTATCTATGCCCCTTATGATTTTATAAACCTCTACAAGGTCACCCCCAGCTTTCTATGCTCCAGTGATAAAAGTCACAGCTTATCCAGCTTCTTCCTTAACTCAAACCCTCCAGTCCCAATAACATTCTTGTAAATCATTTTGGATTCCTCTCCAATTAATAATATCCTTCCTATATCAGGGTGACCAGAACTGCACACTGTACTCCCAAAGCTCTGAGGTATTATTAAGTATTCCAAGAACTTGAGAATGGTTCTGATCATTGTGTAATCATGAGCAAATATCTCCACTTCTGACCTTATTATGGAGGGAAGCTCATTGGTGAAGCAGCTGAAGGTGGTTGGGCTGAGGATACGACCCTGAGAAACTCCTGCAGAGATATCCTGGAGCTAAGGTGAGTGACCTCCAACAACCACAACCATCTTCCTATATGCCAGGTATAACTCCAATCAGTTTTGCTAGGGCTCCTTGGTACCACACTCACCTTGATAGCAGCCTTGATAGCACTCTCACCTCACCTCACCTCTAGAATTCAGCTCTTTTATCCACATTTGAAGCAAGGTTGTAATCAGTTCAAGAGCTGGATGGTCCTGGCAAAATCCAAACTGGGTATCACTGAGCAGGTTATTGCTGAGCAGGTGCTGTTTGATACCTTCCATCACTTTACTGATGATCGAGAGTAGACTGATGGGGTGGTAGTTGGCCGGGTTGGATTTGTGTACAAGACATGCTTGGGCAACTTTCCACATTGTCAGAGAAATGCCAGTGTGGTAACTGTACTGGAAAAGCTTGGCTAGGGAAGTGACAAGTTCTGGAGCACACATCTTCAGTAGCACTGCTGGAATGTTGTCAGGCCAGGTAGCCTTTGCAGCATCCAGTATCTCCATCCATTTCTTGATGACATGTGGAGTGAATCGAATTGGAATGAAGACTGGTATCTGTAATACTGAGGAAACTGAAGGAGGCCGCCTCATGGATGCCCAGTCTTAAGTTGCTAGATGTGTTTGAAGTCTGCCCCATTTAGCACAGTGATAGTGCCATACAACATGGGATTGCTGGGAAAGTTTCAACCTTCTCCTTTCCATTGGTGTGCTGGGCTCTTCTATCACTGACAATGGGGATATTTGTGAGTTATTACACCAGGGAATGTTTTGCTTACAGTTTAGCAAGATTGCAAACCAGAGACCTTTGCAGGTCAAGTGACCTTCATGAACTTCACTACACTACAGGAACAGAACACACAATTATTTTTGTACCATCAGTTCAGAAAAGTTACGAGGTGGCAGAGGTGGGACTCAAACCCAAACTTCATGGCACAGTGATAGAGACCCTACTACATTGTCATAAGGCCCATTTTGGGTTAGATTTCTGGAGTGAATTATTTAATTGTCCACCATCATTCATGACTGAAGATTATGCCTTATCTGTTGATTGTGAGATCACTCCACTTTGTCTATCACTTGCTGATGCAGTTTGACATGCAATTACTCCTGTTCAGTGGCTTCACCAGGTTAATATCTCATTTTTAGATATGCCTGGTGCTGCTCCTGATATGTTCTCCTACATTCTTTACTGAAGTGGTTCGAGGTTTGAGTTTGATTTATTGCTGTCATGTACCGAGATACAGTGAAATGTCTTGTTTTGCATGCTGCACAGGCAGATCATACCATACAAAGTACATGAGGGTAGCAGAACAGAGTGCAGAATACAGTGTTACAGTTGCAGAGAAGATGCAGAGAGCGTGATCAAAATTAACCCCCCCTTGCTTAATAGTAATGGTTAAGTGGGGGATATGCCGAGCCATGAGGTTACAGATTGTGCTGGAGTACAATTCTGCTGCAGTTGCTGGCCCACAGTGCCTCATGGATGCCCAATCTTAAGTTGCTAAATGTGTTTGAAGTCTGCCCCATTTAGCATAGTGATAGTGCCACACAACACAATAAAGGATATTTGGAATGTGATGGCTGGACTTCACCTCCACAAGGACTGTGCGGTGGTCACTCTTACTGATACTGTCATGGTCAGATGTATCTGAAGCTGGTAAGTTGGTAAAATGATTGATTTTCTCTCCTGTTGGTTCGCTTACAACCCAGTGCAGCAGCTACGCCTTTTGGACCTGACTAGCATGACTAATAGTACTGCTGCTGAGTCTGTCTTGGTGGTGGATATTGAAATCCCTATCCAGAGTACATTTTGTGCCCTTGCCACCCTCGCTGCTTCTTTCAAAATGGAAGAGTACCAATTAATCAGCCAAGGGAGGACAGTATGTGGTAATCAGTAGGATATTTCTTTGCCCCATGTTTAACCTGAAGCCATGAGACTTTATGGGGTTCAGAGTCCAAACCATAACTCCCTCCAAACCATATCTCACTGATCCGCCACTTCAACAGGTATGATTATTCTGTGAGCATGAATATGTCAGGTTGTTTCTTGACTGGTCTGTGAGACAGCTCTACCAATTTTGACACTTGCTCCCAGATGTTAATAAAGAAGACTTTGCAGGTTTGACAGGGCAGTTTCTGCTGTTGTCCTCTCCAGTGCCTAGATCAATGCCAAGTGGTCCAACAAGTGTAATTTTTTTTGTTGTTGAGACTTTGTATTGAATGTTATAACTGAATGGTTTGCTCAGTCATTTCAGAGGCAGGTCAGTATCAATCACATTGCCATGGCTCTGTAATCACATACAGACCAGACCAGGTGAGGATGGCAGATTTCCTTCCTTGCAGGACATTTGTGAACCGGATGTGTTTTTCCAACAATTGACAATGGTCATTGGTAGATTCTTAATTCCAGATTTTTAAAATTGTATTCAAATTCCACCTTCTGCCTAAGTGGGATTCAAACTCGGGTCCCCAGGACATTTGGTGAGTTTCTGGTTTCGTAGTCTACGATGATACCACTGAGAGTAACTGATTTAACAGTACAGATGCTACATCCCATCCATATGTTTGCTCAGCCATTGTTAAATTAATTACCGCCATTTTTAGGTGGTTGTACTAACTGCCTGAAATGATCACAGGCCTCTCTTCAATATTAAAATGAGTCTCCACTTTTCATAAAGGCTCACACTTCCAAAGCTGTAAACCTCATAGTTGGAATAAAAAAAAAGTATTTTGCAGAGTCTGAAGGAGCAGTCATGGAGACACAAAGCACGGAAATACACCCTTCGGTTCAACCATACCATGTCATCCATACTCACCATTCACCTTAACTATACCACATATGATTTTATAAACCTCTATCAGGTCACCTATGCTTCAGTCACCCCCTGGTACCAAGAGTATTCCTGGACCTTGATATGAACGAGATTTCCCAAGATTTAAAAATTATGATCTAGGTCAGAAAATTTCCTTGGACCCACAGCTTGTCTGATTATTCTGTTGAGGAAAAAAATCTGACCTTTTCATTCCAAGGCTGCATGTCACTGAAATCATGTCACTATTAGAACACAAAAGTTTAGGTTCTATTATTTTTAACTTAACATAGTGAGAAATGCATATTGACAACTGCTTAATGGATCAACTTATAAGTGGAAATTCATTCATTTATATGATCTAAAAATGGTGGTATGAGGATCTGCTGTAGTTATACATTTCTCCTAATGTTACCTATCATTTAATGGTCAGGAAAATGTGGGGCACTGTCAGCTGATCCACTAGCACTCATTCCTCACCTACGCAAAAATTATGTTTTATTTCTGGATGGAAAATGATTTCAAAACTGACCTTTCATTTGCTTATGTTCACATTTACTTATCAAGTGTACAGTTAAAAGAGTTTCATTACATAATAAGATGATTTAAACAGACTAACTTAATTTTACAGCATAAATTATTTTTTAAAACCCATGCATCTAATGGGGTCGTTTGAACAAATGATTCAAGATTACAAATTATTCCCTTCTGCTGTTTCTCATAAATGATTTTCCTTGTGTCATGTAAACTCAAATTGTGAACAAAAAAAAGTAAATGATTCATTTGGAAAGTAAAAACAAACCCATATATGTTAGTGCATGTAGCTGAGTTATGCATATAAGGGATTTAGTATGTGGTAGTAAGGCATTCCAAAATCTGCAATGTCTCTGGCAGCCATCCTGCCTTTTTAACAGGCTCAATCTAGTGTTAATTCAAAGGAATCTCCAGGCATCCAACTTTAGTGATGTCATCAACCAAGGTAAGCAGCCAGTCATACTGATTTCACACACTGTAAATGAAGAAATTAAAATTACTTCAAAGTTAATTTAACAAAGGAAACAAAATAATTTAATTGTAATGGAATTAAATAGTCGCTAAGATATTACAAACTTTTAAAAATATATACTTTTAATATACTGGAGCATTTCAGAGCTATTGAGAGTGATTAATAATAATTGACAGTGGTTTGCTGTTAAAATTCCAGGTACACCTCATTGAAGGTGTAACATTTACATGGGCTTTTTACAACAAAACTAATATTGTGAGAGTGGAGGTTTTTGACAACTTGTTAATTGACTAGGGATTACACTCTGGAGGGACTTTAATAGCAAGCTCTCTGGAGGAGCATAGAATCTGTGACAGTAATGTCTGGATTTGCACATTATTCGACACTTATACAGACTCCCAAAGTTGCTGTCGGTATCAGTGGAGTAATGAAGGTGAACATTGGCAGTTCCATTGTCATTACTACCGCAAAGTTTAGGATATAATGCTGGTGCAAATTAATTGATTCTGATGATTTAGATGCAAATTATACTAGAATTCATAATAAAAATGGATTGCTAAGTGGGATCCATTGTATAATGAATGTTACAGCATGTTTTATGCAGAAAAATGAGACAGGGAACTGATTAAAAGCAAGTTGCAGCTAAGTGCTTTAATCAAGTCAAGGGTTCCTTATTCAAGCATAAAACACACTGGAATATTCATTGTAACTAATAATGGAAATGGCAATTTTGAAATCTTTTATTAGAGTGTGACAATGAATAAAATATTAACATCTCACACCGAACACCACAGTGCTCACTTTCGGACTTCAGACTTTTAATGTGACTGCTTGTTGGATCATTTAGGTCACTTGATAGGAATACAATTTATGTTTCATGGAAATCAAAGCTCGCCCTTGAACACATTGGCAGTTCACTTGTTCACTTCACCTCCAATATTCAGTCATTTTCAAATAATCTCATGCAGGTAAGATTCCATATCCACATACATATGTTAGAAGGAGAGGAGAGCTTAAATATTAACTGTTGTAATCCAGAGGTATCAGGCTCATAAGGGCCACTTAGTTCAGTTGGTTAGGAGCTTTGTACTAAATTAAGTTGGTAGCATGAGTTTAATCCCTATAATGGCTGAGGCGATACTTGGGACCTTCCTCTTCTTCATACCCCATAATGGAAAGACTGCTAGAAATAGAAATATATGTCGAGCCATGATTAGACATGCTTTGACAAATAAGGTAGAGGTAGGACTCAGATAAAGTCAGTTACAGGGAATGCAAGCAAATTGGCTTTTTACCTTTATATGATGATTTAAACATGTTAAACTTAACCACCAACAAAGTCAACAATGAATAAACCTGAGGTGTAATCAGGGAGTTTAAACACCACATATCCATTTTTGAGTTCATTGTTGTTTGCCAGATCCTATTTCAATCCTTTCAACTGTAAGTAAAAGAACAATTGCTCCTCAAAACAATGTTAATAAAACTGCCCATTACATTTACTTTTCAATTAAAAGTAAGCAAAGAATGAATCTTTTTGCAAACATTTCCTGTACAATAAAATTATATTCCAGTAGGTCACTCAGTTTTGAATACTAATTAATTATTGTATTATCCATATCACTGAACTGCCCATTGGTCAATTTTAGTTTGATTTTAACTCCATTGCAGTATTATCAATTTATGAATGCTTTCCTGAAATGTGTTCTAAGGCCTTCTTTCTCAGTTATAGGAATTGGAGAAAAAAGCAAATCTGATACCCAACTTGATACCTGACATTCAGAATGACACACTAATTAATCATAAAGATTAGTATTTAAAGAAAATGTATAATCGGAAAACGTTCGATATTAATCTCACTGAGAAATGGGAATTTGGGGCATTAACTTTGACTCCAGGCCTAAAATTCTTTATCAACTTTTGTTTAGATTCCAATATATGACACAACCATAGATATTAGATGCAGGAGTGGATTATACAGCCCCTTAAGCCAGCTCCACCATTTAATAAGATCATGGTTGATCTCAATCCTATACATTTCCATCCACACCCAATAGCTTTTCACCCATGTATATCAAGAATCTATCTATCTCTAGGTAGGAGCAAATCACTGCAGATGATGGAATCTATAACGAAAACAAAAAATGCTGGAAATCACAGCAGGTCAGGCAACCAGACACAAAACTCTGCTCAGCAAGAGAAATAGTTTACTTCAGGGGACAAAATAGGAACCACATGCCCAGCATGGGTAAGAGGTTTGGTCGACACAAGTTCATGACCAGCGACTTATAAAGTTCAGGTAGGAGCAATGCTCCTGAACAAGCCCGTGGACCATACGAAAGCTCCAAACTTGCAAAAAGGTGCAAGACCAAAACATGCCTGGCTCCTCGGAACAGTCTGAATGATTATGGGGTTCTTCCTCTCTGTCAAGCGCTGAGAGGACCTCAAAATCTGAGATGAACATGACAGATGTCGCTGTCTCTACATCTTTGCCAACTGAAGAAGAGAATGAATTTCTTTTGAGATGCTCCGGACACAAGAGGTGAGCTACTGTGTGTTGCACTCTGCCCATCTGAGACCAAATAAGAGGACCCTGACCCACTGCTAAAACACACCAGAAGGAACTACAAGAAAAAGAACCAGAGGGGGAGGGGATATAGTGATTGTAACAAGATCAGCCAGGTGGACCTCATAGAATATGAGTTCCCTGATTGAGGCTGTTAATCTGGTCGTGTCAGGAAGCCCTGGCTGACAGATAAGAACAGAGGTGTAAGATATTCTGTTCATTGTGAGAGCTGACTGTGAGGGAGCTGGATCAGCGTCAACTGCCACATGTAAACAAGGGGCTACTTGGTGATGAGTTACCAGCTGCTGTGGAGTTATTTCACCTTGTTTTACATTTTTCCCTGTCAAGGCCTCTCAAGATCTCCTATGTTTCATTCAAGATGTTGCTTACTCTTCTAAATCTCAGCAGATGCATAAGGCCTGGTATGAAAGTATTTTAAAAAATCCTACTACACTATATAGTACAAAATTATTGTGACTTTTAATGATTACGCATTGTAAAGTAATATGTCCTTGATTCTAATCATTTGTACTTGATTTTTATGATTTTTCATACCTGATTTTTAAACTTCTGTCTGAAAGCTGCAGAATGAATAAATTGTGTTTTTAATTCTGTCCAAGGCAATAATCAGCCTGTGGTTCAGATTCAGCCTTCTAACCTAGCCAGCCATACAGCTCCGGATTTTGACTTCACCCACCAGTACAGGCAACCTTTCTGAATTGATTGGTGGGGATTAAAAAAGAAAACCTCACACAAATGAGATAGTATTATGGTATTTGTAAGCATACGTGCACTGATTGATACATAATTCATGCTCCAGGCTGCTCCCAAGCTTCAGTTAGCTCTGCAGCATTAGTTGAAGAAGGGCGAGTTATAGAGATAATGTAGAGAGGCAGAGGGATTAAAATGTAAGAAATTAAAGACTGAACCCAAAGAGTGAAATGATATGAGAGAGATATAGGATTGTTCACAATGTTATCAGGTTTTACAACCAGACGGAACTTATGTACAACATGTCAAGTCTGGCTGACTCACTGCTCCAGGTATTGCTAACATCACTTCAGGTGAAGATGATTCACTGCTCCAGATGGGGATGACTCACCTTCTAGGTATGCTGCCCCAGGCACAGCTGGCTCACTATTTCAGATATGGATGGTTTACAGATCCAGGGACTGGTGGATATCAGCTCCAGGTACGCATAATCCACCACTTCAGATGTGAGATGGCACTGGGTTCCAGATGTGATTAGCTCAGTTTCAGATGCTCCCTGTTTCAGTTCCAAGCATGGCCTGGGACAGTTCCAGATGTACTGTTCAGTTGGTAGGTGTGTAGCTGACACATCTGTTCCAGATGTGGTCTGGGACAATTCCAGGTTGTGTGTGGTGTGTGGTTCATACCAGTTCCAGGTGGGGACCTTGGTCAGTTCCAGATGTGGTCTGGGTCAGGCCTGGATGTCAGCTGTGTCTAAACATTAGCGCTGGGGGTCTCGGCGGGTCTTGGACGTCATAATGTATGGGCGGGGGGGGACATTAGCCAATTAGAAGGAAGCTGTTAGTGGTTGCTAGGTAGATACTGCACAATCCAGGAGGAACATGGCGCAGCGAGTGTGCGGCGCTTTGCTGCTAAATTTAGTCTACGCAACAACGTGGCTCCTTATTACAGGCATCGGTGCTAAAGAGGCGACGCCGGCTCCTTACTTAAACAGCGAGGCCGAGGTGGCAAAAAGAGTTGGTAAAAGGGCAGCGCAGATCTCCCCCTCAGCAGGGAACCCTGGTGTCCCACTGATCTCAGCGATTCAGGTGAATGGATAGACCCAAGCCCAGATAACCTGCAGGCTCGAACAGGCTGCACTGGCTCAAGTTCCAAACTCCTACAGATGATGGGAGCTGCTCATTGATTGTTGTTAGTTCAGTGTGCTCCTGCTGTGAGTTGTTTCCACTATTGATCCAAGCAAATCGCGAGCATGCAAATTGAATCTCGCAAGAGGGGAACGAAAGGAGGCGGAATTGCAGGTGTTACATTGTATAACGAATATAGTTAGAGAACCTTAAGAACAAACGCTGCAGATTTTGATATTCAGTAATCACTGAACAAAAAAGAATTTCAAGAACATTTTAAATTCAGAGAAGTTATACATTTACGAAAATACATTGATCTAAATTTCTCCCAATCCCCTGGCTATCATTCCTCAGCTGAGCTAACCTTGTGTGATGGTTTAACTTTGACAATCACTTACTGCCTGTCTAAAGAATCAAAAGAATTCTGCAATTCGATTGTAGTAAAACCAGTGCCTCCTGTTCTGGCATGTGATAGACTCCCATGTTTCCTCCTCCTCGAATACTTATTAAATCTGATGGCATACAGCCTTCCACCCTGAGTTCAGATTCAAACCAAAGCATCCAGCTCAAGGCTGCACTTCTGGCTCCAAAATTTTGCCTATCTCAATCTGTGGCTCAACTTTGCCATTACTGGAATCCATTGTCATGCATTTATTAGCTTCATATTTGATTTTTTAAAAAATCATTCTTGTTGCAATCCTGACTGAGCTTCACTCCATATACACTGTCACTTTTATCCTGCTATGCACTCAGCAATCTCCATGGTTATGCTGGTTCCCTCTTTCCTTCAGTGCTTTGGCTCAGAACTCTTTCCTCATGTTAATTCTGCAATTGCCAACACACTATGTGACAATGTTATGGACCAGGCCAGACACCCTCAAAACATTTCAAGAAAGTAGCCCAGACCCTAACTCTGCTAGTTGTTTTAAGCAGATGTGGTGCAGATATTCCAGGAGGTCAAATCACATAGTTTTAAACAAAACAGAATTTATTTGCAAGATTACCGAATGAGTCGTAGAGTCATAGAGAAGTATAGCATGGAAGCAGACCCTTCAGTCCAACCCATCCATGCCGACCAAATATCCCACCCAATCTAGTCCCACCTGCCAGCACCCGGCCCATATCCCACCAAACACTTCCGATTCATACACTCATCCAAATGCCTCTTAAATGTTGCAATTGTACCAGCCTCCACCACATTCTCTGGCAGCTCATTCCATACATGTACCACTCTCTGCATGAAAAAGTTGCCCCATAGGTCTCTTTTATATCTTTCCCCTCTCACCCTAAACCTATGCCTTCTAGTTCTGGACTCCCCGACCCCAGGGAAATGACTTTGCCTATTTACCCTATCCATGCACCTCATAATTTTGTCAACCTCTATAAAGTCACACTTCAACCTCTGACACTCCAGGGAAAACAGCCCCAGCCTGTTCAGCCTCTCCCTATAGCTCAAATCCTCCAACCCTGGCAACATCCTTGTAAATCTTTTCAGAACCCTTTCAGGTTTCACAACATTTTTCCGATAGGAAAGAGACCAGAATTGCATGCAATATTCCAACAGTGGCCTAACCAATGTCCTGCACAGTTGCAACATGACCTCCCAACTCCTGTACTCAATACTCTGACCAGTAAAGAAAAGCATACCAAATGCCTTCTTCACTATCCTGTCGACCTGCAACTCCACTTTCAAGGAGCTATGAACCTGCACTCCAAGGTCTCTTTGTTCAGCAACACTCCCTAGGACCTTACCATTAAGTGTATAAGTCCTGCTAAGATTTGTTTCCCCAAAATGCAGTACCTCACATTTATCTGAATTAAACTCCATCTGCCACTTCTCAGCCCATTGGCTCATCTTGTACAGATCCTGTTGTAATCTTAGGTAATCCTCTTCGCTGTCCACTACACCTCCAATTTTGGTGTCATCTGCAAACTTACTAACTGTACCTCTTATGCTTGCATCTAAATCATTTATGTAAATGACAAAAAGTAGAGGGCCCAGCACCGATCCTTGTGGCACTCCACTGGTCACAGGCCTCCAGTCTGAAAAACAACCCTCCACCACCACCCTCTGTCTTCTACTTTTGCACCAGTTCTCTATCCAAATGGCTAGTTCTCCCTGTATTCCGTGAGATCTGACCTTGCTAATCAGTCTCCCATGGGGAACCTTGTCGAACGCCTTACTGAAGTCCATATAGATCACATCTACTGCTCTGCCCTCATCAATCCTCTTTGTTACTTACTCAAAAAACTCAATCAAGTTTGTGAGATATGATTTTCCACGCACAAAGCCATGTCGACTATCCCTAATCAGTCCTTGCCTTTCCAAATACATGTACGTCCTGTCCCTCAGGATTCCCTCCAACAACTTGCCCACCACCGACATCAGGCTCACTGGTCTATAGTTCCCTGGTTTGTCTTTACCGCCCTTCTTCAACAGTGCCACCACATTAGCCAAATTCCAGTCTTCCGGCACCTTACCTGTGACTATCGATGATACAAATATCTCAGCAAGAAGCCCAGCAATCACTTCTCTAGCTTTCCACAGAGTTCTAGGGTATACCTGATCAGGTCCTGGGGATTTTTCATCTTTACCTGTTTCAAGACATCCAGCACTTCCTCCTCTGTAATATGGACATTTTGCAAGATGTCATCATCTATTTCCCTACAGTCTATATCTTCCATATCCTTTTCTACAGTAAATACTGATGCAAAATAATTTAGTATCTCCTCCACTTTTTGCGGCTCCACACAAAGGCCGCCTTGCTAATCTTTGAGGGGCCCTATTCTCTCTCTCGTTACCCTTTTGTCCTTTATGTATTTGTAAAAAGTCTTTGGATTCCCCTGAAACACAATCAAATGAAAATAGAATACAGAATAACTTAACCGATCCAAAAACCCAACAGATTATCCCAGTTTAATGATGCTGTTCCAAAGACTTGCAACAATCCCCGTAAACATCTCTCGGTACAAAGGGTAAATCAAACACAGGGTCTTACAGGAGAGAAGTCAGAGAGAGAGAGAGGGAAGGAGCAGCCTGCTTCTTTGGGGTCCAGCAGCTTTTCCACACTGCTTCCTAACCAAACCAAACTAGAGAAAAACTGAGCTGGGAGAACTGGCCCTCCCCTTTTCATTGTACAAGTGTTTTTTTTAACTTAAAAGTGCTTTGCCTGAGGCAATATCTGTTAACTTTAATCCCAGACTTTTCATAGTCTGTGTCTTTTACAACCTCTCTGAAAAAAAACGCCAAGGACAGCATAACCTTGTTAAAGGAGCAGCGTCATCACAACTGTGGTCTATTGTACATTGTATTTATTTGCCCTTTTCTCTGCTCCAGACACTTCATCTCTTTCCAAACACATCTGCCTGGCTAGATTTCTTCCAACCTTAAAGGCCACTTTACCTGAGCTGACAGGGATTTCTCCTAGTTTCCTCGATTAATCGCAAACAGTTTTTTAATCTTCAGCTGAAAAATGTCTTGAGAATGTATTTCTTGTTGATGACACAATTTTGACATACATTGTCCCTTGACCGTATGGAATATATTCCACCACTAAATACTGTGGTACGTTCACAGTGTTAGCTTTTTTTGCTGTCAGGTGGGTTACTTATTTTTAGAAACTTAAAGATTGTGCAGAGGGAAAGCCAAAAAGGAGATGATTAACAAAACTGACTCTCATTGGTCAGTGTAAGATGGTCAATATTCACTCAAATCATTGCTGAGATGGGGATGTTGAGTTTAGAGTGGGCATGTATCTGTTGGGAGTATCAAAAAATGAGAAGCAATCACGTAAAATCCTGAGAGCAATTGGTAGAGTAGATACAGATAGGTTATTTCCTCTATGGCGGAGACAATTAAAGAATAAAAGTCTCCCTCATAAAATGCGGATTTGGAGAATATTTCTGTGTGACGGTTGTGAAACTGGAATTCTCTTCCCCAGAGAGTACTGGAGGCTGTATAATTAAATTTATTTAAGGAAGAGTTAGTTAGATTTTTAACAAACAAACGAGTTGAGGGCAATGTAGGGACAGACAGGAAAATAGGGTTGAGACAATAACCAGATTCACTGTGATCCTGTTGAATGGTGAAGCAGGCTTAGACGGCCAAAAGGAGCAGGATTTGGCCAGTGTTCCTTTGTTCCTCGTCAATGCAGAATAAACCTTACTTTTCAAATGTTTCACATCACCTCGCTTGTTCAATGATAAATAAATATGACCTTTTGGGTGCACACTCACACAATGTTTCATTTGCAGTCCATCATGGCAACACCTGTAATTTAACATTGTGAGAAAATACATTGCCTACTCTGCTGATATCTTCCCTGATCTATTTGACGACTAACCATCTAAAGCATGCATTTGGAAATCTTAATAATCTCATGCATTCAATGAATAATGTAACAAGCCCTGCAGTAGTTTTCAGTATTTTTATCTTTCATGGCAATGAATATTTTTAACCAGTACTGTGACTGCTGAATTTTTACAACATTGGTTAGCTCATAAAATATTCAAATAAAATCTCTAATAACTTCATTTTGATGTCACAAAATGGTATAGCCCTGTATATTTGACCTACTAAGACAAAATAGGCTTTGTTTCTCTTCCAGTGTTAAGAATGGTTTTGTACACTGTAAATCTTGAAATCCAGTTCATCAAACCTACTGTTGTGATCTCCCAATTTGAATATACCATAGCAAACATAGCAACAAATCAGATATTCAGTTTTGATTGTAAAGATAATTGCACATTAACAATGGTACAGTGATTAATATACAAGTTGGCCAACAAGTTCAAGGAATTAGGAGCTAAGCCATGAGTTCTCAATCTCTAAAACTTGCTTTTATGTCCCTGCACTTTATGTTTTGTACCATCATTATCTCACCATTAGTCTCACAATTATTTTTAAAAGATTTCTGGACTTGTTTGTTAATTGTCTGTGAAACTTGCCACAGATAGCTTTTTCTAATAATTATCTACATATATGCATTTTAACTATGTGAGAATTGTTAATGCCGTGTTCACCCATTCTGGCTGAGAAACTGAACAATCTAAGCTCTGGCATCTCATTCCTGTAAGTGATAAATTGTTCTCAGAAAATGTCACATTCTTAACTTAATGTGTTTAACTTTACCATTCTGATTCTTCATCTATTCAGTATTCACCTTTATTTTTCTCTGTCTCTAGAATGTATTTGACTCTTATGCTGTTACCTTCACTATTACTGCTTGCAGCTCATGCTTTCAAAACGTTTGGGGACAAGAAAATTTCAAGTTGAAAGGTTCAGGAAAAAAACTTTAATGAGACTTGCTCCAGCACAATCTGGTCCAATTGTACAGCAATCGCAGAATTATATAGTACAGAAGAGGTTCTTTAACCCATCAAGTCAACTGCCCAAAATATATTACTACTTATGTTAATCCCACTTTCCCATACCAGGCCCATAACCTTGTATATTATGACACTTGAGTGCTCATCCATATGCTTTTTAAAATTTGTGATGTTTCCCACTTCAACTGCCCTCCCAGACCCCTTCATCCTCTGGAAGTAAAAGTAAATTACCTCAAATCTTCTCTAAACCTTCTGCCTTTCACTTTAAAATCACTTTAAAACCCCTTATTATTGACTTTTACTGAAAGGAACAACTGCTTTCTATTCATACTGTCATGTCACTTGTAATCATATACACCTCTAGCAGATCCCCTCTCAACCTTTTCTAGTCCAAAGAAAACAACTCAAATATATCCAGCCTCTCATCATCACTGAAATGCTCCATCCCAGGCAACATCCTGGTGAATCTTGTTTTCACTCCCTCCAGTGTAATTACATCGTTCCTGTAGGGCGGTGACCAGAACTGCACACGTTACTCCAGATGTGGCCTAACCAAACTTTAATGCACCCCCAACATAATTTCACTGCTCTTATAATCTATGTCTCAACTGATAGGACAAATGTCCCATATGCCTTCTTAATTATCCTATTATCCAGTCCTACCTCCTTCAGGGATCTGTGGACAAGCATTCCAAGATCCCTCTGTTCCTTTGGGTTACTTAGTGTCTTGCTATTCATTGAATACTCTCTTGTCTTGTTCCTTCTTCCAAAGTGCATCACCTGGCATTTATCAGAGCTAAATTCCATCTGCTATTGATCTGCCCGTCTGACTAATCTGTTTATATCTTTCTGTAACTTAACATGTTCCTTTCCAATGTCAACCGCTAGCCAATCTCTGTGCCATCTGTAAAATTACTTATCAATTCTATAACATTCTCATGTACGCCATTTGTGAATATCGCAAACAATAAGGAACTCAACACTGATTCATGTGGTACTCCACTGCACACTGACCTCCAGCCTCTGTCTACTGTTACTAAACCAATGTTCATCCATCTTTCCTAATTACCCTGGATCCCAGGAGCATTTACCTCCTTTTTCAGTTTACCATGTGGACCTTGTCAAAGGCTGCACTGAAATCAATATAAACTATATCAACTGCCCTACCCTCTTGCACAAACACAAACTCCTCAAAACATTCCACTAGCAAAGCCATGCTGACGATCACAAAAACAAATGTTGCCTCTCTATGTGGTGATTAATTTTCTCCAGTGAGAGGACTGAAGTGAATATATGATTGAATCGTACAGCATTCATGTATCACATGAAACAAACTTTCATTTGTAATTATTTTAAGCTGTCCTTTTTTAAGTTTCAGCATCTTTGTTGTTTCACCTCTGTGTTGATCTGAGTTCAGGCTGACTCATTGTTACATTCTGTGTTTGAATGTGTCTGAAGTAGAATTTGAGGGTAGCAAAAATTATTTTTTTGAGAACATTACAGCGCAGTCTGTACAGGCCCTTCGGCCCTTGATGTTGCGCCGACCTGTCATACCAATCTGAAGCCCATCTAACCTACACTATTCCATGTACATCCATATGCTTGTCCAATGACAACTTAAATGTACTTAAAGTTGGCAAATCTACTACTGCTGCAGGCAAAGCATTCCATACCCTTACTACTCTCTGAGTAAAGAGACTACCTCTGACATCTGTCCTATAAAGCTATGCCTCCTCGTGCTCGCCGTCACCATACTTGGAAAAAGGCTCTCCCTGTCCACCCTATCTAACCCTCTGATTATCTTATATGTCTCTATTAAGTCACCTCTCAACCTTCTTCTCTCCAACGAAAACAGCCTCAAGTCCCTCAGCCTTTCCTCGTAAGACCTTCCCTCCATACCTGGTAACATCCTAGTAAATTCTTAAGTAATAACATGTTAACTCATCTGAGTAGGCTTGAAATGGCTTTGAGATATGCCAATCCACATATAAGCTGATATAATATTGATTAATAAGCCAAGGAAATACCGAAATATTTATTGTAGTGCAACTTTAGTGAGATTAAACAATAGCTAAACAGAAAAGGAGTATTCTAAATTTTGAGAGTCTTCTAAAGAGTTAAATAATGTAGCTATATTAAAAATGAAAATTCCAGGTGCAGAATCGACACTGACAGATCTTGGTGTTTAATCTTTGCAGTAGTAATATATTTCTAACAACTGCATGTTTAAATCTTATCTTGGGAGCAATAAATCAACTGCAGCCAGACAAGCTCGATAATTATCTTTAAGTCCAAGTGACAGATACATGAAAACTGGTTTAAATGCTAGAAAGTTGTATCCAGCCTTGATTTCAATTGGAAGTGGATCTATAATAATTACTGTCTGTTTTCAGTGACAATAATTGAAGAACTGCAGAATTTGTACAGAAAATATGGTGTCTTCTTATATTTGTATATGGGATGTGAGTGTCAATGGGTAGGCTAGCATATGTTGTTCATCTCTAATTGCGCTTGAGTAGATGCTGATGTCACATCACTAGTAAGAGAGTTCCAGGATTTTGACCCAGCAGCAGTGAACAAATGATGACATAGTTCCTGGAAGGCATGATTTGTAAAGTCTAACAAAGATATTATTTCCATGCA
The DNA here is from genome assembly GCF_047496795.1 of Chiloscyllium punctatum. Lineage (NCBI taxonomy): Eukaryota > Metazoa > Chordata > Chondrichthyes > Orectolobiformes > Hemiscylliidae > Chiloscyllium > Chiloscyllium punctatum. The sequence goes on along the minus strand of NC_092750.1, from coordinate 38,068,076 downwards.
CCTCTTTTCTTTCCAGACAGTAGAGGCCACAGACTTGACGAAGATTTTGTTGAAGCTCAGCAAGTTGCTGCTGTGGGTACTGTCAATGGTGCCACTGTGTTCATGGTAGTGGGAGTGAATATTTAAGATAACAGAGAGGGTGTCAATCAAGCAAGTTGTTTTGTCCCTGATGATGTCAAGCTTCTTAAGTGATGCTGAGGTTGCACTCATCCAGGCAAGGTGAAACATATTCCGTCACTTGCCTGGCTCATACCCTGTTGGTGCAGTGCAGGCTTTGGGAAATCAAGAGTTGGGTTAACTCCCCCAAATCTCCCAACCACTGACTTATTCTTCTAGTCAAAGACGTTATAAGGCTCATTCAGTTGTGTTTTTGGTCAGTGGTGCTGACGGGTTGGGGAGGTGTGAAATTCAGTGATAGCAATGCCATTAGAGGGAGATGGGTTGACTCTTGTTGACCCTGGTGCTATTTGCCATCCAAATCTGAATATTATCTACATCTTGCTGCATGCAGATATGGATATCTTTAGTATCTGAGGAGTTGGATGGCATTAAAATTCAACAAACAAGCCCATCCCTGATCTTATGCTAGAAGGAAGGTTATTGATGAGTAGCTGAAGTTAGTTGGACCCAGGAAAATACCCTGAGGATTTAGGGTGCTTGTGGTGCATTGTTGTGTTCCTACCTCTGGACCAGGAGGCCTGGTTCAAGTCCCACCTGCTCTGGAGGTTTGCCATGATATGTCTGAACAGGTTGATTGGAAAATAACTTGTACCCTGAGGAATTGCAGTGATGTCTTCAGGCTAAGGTCATTTGCCTCCATTAACTACGATCAAGTTCTTTGTGCTAGGCACATCTTCAGTAAGTGGAAAGGTTCTCCCCTAATTCCCAGGAGCTAGGGCTCCTTGATTGTTTTTGTTAACCTCTTCCATCACTTTGCTGAAGATCAAGAGCAGACTGAGAGGGCATAATTGGCTGGTTTGCATTTGTCTTGATATTTTTGTGGATAGCTGGGCAGTTTCCTATATTGTCAAGTAGATGCCAGTGTTGTAGCTGTACTGAAGCAGGTTGGTGAGGGCTGTAACAAATTCTGGAGCACACATCTTCAGACAGCCACAGTGTCACTACACATAGCCTTTGCTATATCTAGTGCTGTTTCTTGATATCTTATGGAGTTAATTGATTTGGCTGAGGACTGACATCTGTGATGCTGGGGACCTCATCAGACAAAGGCCAAGATGGGTCATCCACTTGGCGTTTCTGGCTAAAGGAGGTATCACATATTTCACCCATGTCTTTTGCATTACGTGCTGGGTTCCCCTTTTATTGAAAATGTTCATTTTCCTCCTTTTTGTCATTCAATTGTCTGCCAATATTGACCATGTAATGTGATAGGACTGCTGAGCTTAGATCTGTTGGCGATGGATTTGCTTACTTCTGACTATCACATGCTAGTTCCCAATGTTTGGCCATGCATGTTGTGGCTGCACCAATTTAGCACCTTATTTTCAGGTATGCCTGGTGCTGCTCCTGGCAAACCTCATACCACCCTCAATGAACCAGGTTGATCCCTGATAGTAATGGGAGAGTGCGGGAATATGTCAGGCCATGCGATTACAGATTGCGTCTGAATGCAGTTCTGCTGATTTTCCACATTTTAAACAGCTAGATCTGCTCTGAATCTATCCCATTTAACATGGTGTTGGTGTCAGAATAAGGTGGTGAGTACCTCATAATGAAGGCTGGACTTTATCTCTACATGGACAGTGCAGTGTTTTCTCCTCCCAATACTTTTAGGTAAAGTTGCATCTATGACAGGTAGATTGGTGAGGCCAAAGTCAAGGAGGTTTTTCCCTCATTTGGGTTCTCAGGCCACCTGCCAGATGCTGAGTCTGACAGTTATGATTTTCAGGACTCAGCCAGCAGTCATCCTTGTTTATGGATGTTGAAGCAGGAATATGCCATTCAGCCCCTCAAGCCTGCTCTGCTCTTCAGTAAGATCATGGCGATCATTGCAATCCTCCTATGAGGGGAAAGAAAAACTCTGCAGCTCTGTTTTCAACGAACAGCCCCTTATTTTTGCTGTGACCCCTGGTTCAAAATTCTCCCACACAAGGAAACATCCTTTGTACATGCACCTTATCAAGACCCATAAGAATCTTATATATTTCAATCAAGTCATCTTTTACTCTTGTAAACTCCAGAGGGTACAATCCTAAACTATCATCCTTTCCTCATAAGGCAACCCCTATCTATCCAGTAAGCCTTCAGTGAAGTATTTCCAACACAGTTATATCTTTTAAATAAGTAGATCAATACTGTATATGTTGCACTAGACTCCAGATGCAGTCTCACCATTTCTTTGTGTATCTTAAGTATACCAGCTTGTGTTTTGCTTACAGTCCACCTCCCCCCACAATAAATATTACATTCTGTTAGCTTTCCTCATGACTTACTGTACCTGTGCATCACCAGCTTCTGTGATTCAAGCCCTTTAACACCCTGATCACTCTGTACCTGAACTAGGCAATCTCTCAGCATTTAGATAGTGTGCATTTTATTGTTCTTGCCAATATGGATAATTTCACACTTTCCCACATTATACTCCAGATTACCAGATTTTTGCCTACTCACTTACCTATCTACATCTCTTTGTAGCCTCCTTATGTTGCCTTCACCAATTAATGTTCTACTGATGTTTATGTCATCAACAAATACAGGATACCTTCTATCCTTTCATCCACGTAATTTATGTAAATTGTAAGAAGTTGAATCTCCAGCACTGATCCCTCTGGCATGCCACTCATTACATTTTGCCACCCAGAAAATTATCCATTTATATGTCTTCTCTGTTCCCTGATAGTCAGCCAATCTTTTATCCATGCCAGTATGCTACTCCCTTACACTTTTATTATCTACAATAATCTTTGATGCAATACCTTATCATATTCCTTCTAGAAATCTAAGAACAATACAGCTATTGGTTTCCCTTTATCCACACCACATGTTGCTACAGATGACTACAATAAGTTAAGAATGATTTTCCTTTCACAAAATCATGTTGACTCTGCCATATCACCTTGAATTTATCTCAGTGCCCAGCCATAACATCTGTAATAATAGTTTCTAACATTTTGCAGGTGATTGATGTTAAGCTAACTGGTCAGTAGTTTTCTGTTTTCTGTATCCCTTGCTTTTTGAATAACAGAGTTAAATTTGCTATTTTCCAATCTAATGGAACCTTTTCAAAATCTAAGGAACATTATAATCAGAAATTGTATAAATGTAATTTTTATACTTGAAGGAAGAAAATGATCGTTTAAATAGTTTGTATAATAGCATTCCCTTTTTTCTAATTAAAAAAACTAAATAGTTCTTTAAAAAATCTGAATCAACAACTCAAACAGATTCAAATAAAAACATGTTGAACAGCTTCAGATTAACCTTTTACTTTATAGCTATAAATACTAATGGTGTCCATGTTATGCAGTATTCAGTAATCTCTAAGATTGCACAAATAGTCACTAAAAGTCATTTTCAAAATATTTTTCCAAAAGTGGATGCCATTGGATTGATTTATTTTGTGACCAAAATGATTTCTATCTGTTCAGGATTGATTAATATTTGAGACCTATTATGTAGTTGCACTCCTAGAGTAATAGGTTTATCATGAAATTATATATGTTGGCAAAACTGAAGTACTCCGTTTGATTTTTATTACACCTGCCCTTTTATTCTGAAGGATCTGTCTCTGATTGTTTGCTCACCAAAAGGCCTACTTAATTGTGTACAGAGTCCTGACCTTCTGTTTCCCAAAGTAAAGAAATAAATGCCATTAAAGGAATTGTTCTAAAATTATGTTTCTTGATTTTATGAATCCACAGATAGAGATAGAGCCATGTGACAGTTTCTTTCTCAGATTGATGAATAACATCCCTTTATAGTCTGCTCTTTTTCATTCTTTTTTCCTCTGAAACTGTTGATAGTCCTATTTATGTCTCCTGGAGAGAAATATAGGGGCTACTTTGAGAAGCTCCTTTGTTGTAAGTAATATCCCTGGACTTGATCTACTGTAGTAATTATAACGAGGTCACCCAGGTGGATCTCATAGAATATGAGTTCCCTGATTGTGGGTGTCAGTTTGATCCAATCAGGGAGCACTAGCTGACAGGAGTGTCAGAGCTTTCCTGATGAAGTGCTTATGCCTGAAACATTGATTCTCCTGCTTCTCGAATGCTGCCTGACCTGCTGTGCTTTTCTAGCACCACACTCTAGACTCTGATCTCCAGCATCTGCAGTCCTCACTTTCTCCTAGGAGTGTCAAAGGTCCTGTTCACCCAGAGAGCTGGTTCTGAGGGAGCTGGATCAATGTTAAGGACTTCCCATGTGTAAATAAATGGTGACTTGGTGACAGGATACCAGCCTCTGTGGAGTTATTTCTCCTACCAGTAATACAGCAAGAAAAAGTAACAACTGAAAACAGTAGGGACCCACATCCTACGTACTTAACCCCCAAACCCAATAAACATTAGAATATTGAAAAAAAAATCCAAAGAACGGCAGATGCTGGAAATCAGAATCAAAGTTAGAAATTGCTGGAAAAACTCAGCAGAACTAGCAGCATTTGTGGAGAGAAAGCCAAGTTAATATTTCAGGTCCACTGACCCTTCTTCTGAATATTCAGCTGGATATTTGTTTAAATATCCAACCTTTACTCCTCATAGTTTTTTTTATAATTTGTATTTGCTCTGATATTGTTCTCCCTTTCAAAACCAGAATCACCTCGTAACTCAAATCCAAGTCCAACTCCATCTTTGAAGTTCTTCCATCACTTTTCTGCCTGAGCGACAGTCCTTATCAAAGCAACAAATTATGTTCTCTAAGACTCTAACTATGGTCCACTTTCTCTCCTGATCCTTCTCTCCTAATCTCCTGTGTGGATTATCGTTTTGACAAAGTTCATGGCAGTACAGATTGTTGATGGCACATTTGGTTGAGGAAATGGTAGAGTCAGGAAGACTGCAGGATGATCAAATGTGGGGCATGATATTGTGGAGGGTTGAGGGTGTGTGGAATAAGCACTGCTACTTTGGCTTTAAAAGGTGTGTTAAAAGCATTTGTTGGATGCTTCCTAAGGTCTGGAAAACCAGGCCCACGGACTTTAAAAATAAAATTGGGCCTCACAATCTCAGTAACATATCTCAGTAACTGATCTACCCTGCCACTCAACAGAATGTTGGTCTCCTGTCTTCCATTCGACCTCCATTAAAACATGTGGCGTGATTTTTCAAATTTGATGATGCAAGTTGAGATAAAACATTATTGAAGTAGGTAGACTGGTTGCTCAATAGAAGGAAGATGAAAGGAATTTTCATTCTTATTTAAATTATGATCAAATAGTCTGTTTTCTAAAATTACTATAATTTATCTTTTCATTGAATTTATAGAGCCGGCCCCATCCAAGCATTGTTGTAACTGTGGTGATCGTTGCACTGCTGGCTTTCTTATCTGCAAGCTGCATTGTTAGAAAGTATTGCTTTCCTCAAAGGTATGGATTTTTCAGTTGTTCATTTAAGTCGATATGTTTGCAACATTGACTCTGCGATTAGCAGCAATGCTTTCAAAAATCTGAATTCCCTCCTCTGAAATCTTCTCCCTCAAACATTCCACCTCTTTGATAAAACTATAACTCTTGAATATGTATCTCCTTCCTTGGCTCATTTTTTTTTCTTTGTGCTTCATGCTTAGTGTTTCTTTTCGCCCAGATTAATATTGGCAAATGCAAGTTGTTGGCATAAAAAGAAAAAAGGAATCATTTTCTTTTATGAATCAACGCTCACGGTTTGGAGTGTCAAAGTGAAGGTTTCACTGCCTTTTTTTAAGTGTAGCGATGCTGTCCATTTATACAGAACTAGATATCAGAAAAGCTCATGAGTTGAATGACAATATGATGCTTTAGTTATGTTGGTTGAAGGATGAATATCAACCATGGTCTTCTTTAAATAATGTTCCAGAAATTTTAATGTTTGCATGAGAGTAGACATCTGTGATTAAGGTCTCAATTCTATGACATTGTAATGTCACTTAGCGTTTTAGAATGAGGAATTAAGCTGGCCATAGACAGTTTATTAACTCCTATATTATCCCTGTTCATATAAATAAGAAGGGGTAGTCACAAGAATGTAGGTGTATTGTTAATTGAGGAAAGATTAATTTTGCTAAAAGCTTCAAGTAGAATTGAGTGTGACAATGACATGGAGGAGTGCATCAATATTACTGCTGAAAAATCCTAAAAATATGTCTTTATATGTTCTCAGTAAAAAGTACAAAATATTAATGCAGTCTTTGGGTAAGAATGTTTTAAAAATCTGCACTGAAGCTTCCATTTGAATTAAATACTCATGTATTTAAATGTGATTGCATCATGCCCCCATGTGGCAGTGCAACATTGGTGCATTCAATTAAATTGTAAATTTGTTCATCGTACGCATGTATGGTTTTAGATTGAAAGTATCACACAGCAGAATTATCACCAATGTAGGTTACTTTTGTGAGCTTGTCTAGATGTGTAACTTATATAATTTATGGACAAAATGTACCACCTGGCTCATTGGGTCTTTGGTAATGCCAGCTTCCCATATTTGTACTAACTTCTCTAATTCACAGTCTTTCACAGTACTACTTAATAGTTTTGTTCTTCAAATGCATAATTTCTTTTGAAAGCTGGATTATCTTCAGTGGATTATTTTGGTAAAATATTGTAGAATGAAAAAGCTATTGTTGAAGACAGAGTGTGGTACATTAGAGAATTAAATAACAGCCTTCTTCTGTTACAGTTACAGATTGAATCAGGTGTCCAAGGAAAAGACCAAGTCATCCAATTTAAATATATACTTCTTATGGGATGTATTCTAATACATATTTGATTGGCAAGTCTTTTGGACCTTAATTGTTGCTTAAATTTGCATGATCATTTTTAATATTAAAATTTGCAGCCTATCTGATTCAAATTTAAAAGTGCATCTGAACCTTCAGGGACATGTGTGTGCAGCATTATAACTAATAATGTGCTTTGGGATTGTAATTTTCTTAAAAATCTTAAATTTATTAACACATCACTTTGCTTCGTTGGCATTTAATGTGAAATTTATCACCAATTACAGTATTAGTGTTTTGGCAGAATGTGTAACCCATTACCTGTAATAAATCTACAACACATCGGAAATTAAGTAGTTTGAAATAAAGGTGGCGTGATGAGGTGACATATTGTCATCATAATTTATTGCCATGGATTAGTAGAGTCAGAAATTATATTTGATCATGCTTGATTTCCCACAAGATAAGGTCCTTGTTTAAACCAAACCTCTGTAGAGGATAGGTACTGAAAATTGAGCAGGAATTGGTATTACTTTCTTGCACATTGAATTGTAGAATAAATTTAGCATAACAAAGAATTAGAAAATCAGCATCTGTCCACCCTGCACAGGACTTAAAAGAGTTGAGATATCAAAACGGAACTATTTTGGAAAGGTATCAAGTGAGCTCCTGATAATTCGAGTTTGTCGATTGAGTAACAAAGTCATATTATATATGAAGGTCTCTAGTTCAGTTTTTCAATGTCCAAAACTGGTCCTAAGATCAGTTTCAAGTAGTTCTTTTAACTTGTTTGTATAACCCCTGGCACCCAATCAAATTATCATTTAACCTCGTTGCAGCTGCCTACACTCTATAATGACATCTAAAAAAAAAATTGCTGGTCATTGGTGTGCTTCTTTTTAAGATTTATTAGAAGAGATTTTTATATCCCTAGTTGTTTTAAAATATCTTCTCATTTCTTTCATATTGTACTAATCAAACTCATCAAATGATAATTGACTGTCATTTGGCTTTGATGATTTGCAATCACGAAATAAATAAATATTTTCTTTTGTTTCTCAGTTCCATGCCACTGCACATTTGTTTGGTGGAATTTATTTCCAGCTCTATTCACCATTTTAAAGCCTTTGGCCTTACTCTTGTCAGCACAACTGCCAGGATTTAACTGCCACCAGTTGCAGCTGCAAAAGCTCAACTGTGAATTTTTGGCACCCCTCTGACCTATTGGAGCTATGACCTCTTGAAGTAGCTGCTATACTGGGAGGGTGACAGAAGTGAGGGATTGATAAAGATCTTTAAAGATCCAAGTTCTACTATATCTAAGTTAAAGATATAGTAGAACTTGGAAAGAGAGTGTACTGGTCCAAACTGGACCTCTGTTTCCAAATATTCAAACAGTAATTTGGATTCATGTACAATAATTCCAATGGTTCACCATTTTTTAACTTGTAAAAGCATAAAAGATGAAGTCAAATTGCTTATTGGAGAAATCTGAGCATTAGAATCATTACAAATGGTTTTCTGGGCAGAAAGGATGTGAAATTTCAGAAGACATAAAAGAGGGCTTTAGCGATGGTTAGGCCTAATGTAAAATTTGTCCCTGCAATTCCTGTTGAAATGCAAATTGAATTAGTTTCACACTGTAATCTGAATATTTTGCTTGTCAAATCAAGGTATTTCTGGATTAATTTGAATCAATGGCAGCTAATGAGATATAATAGCTCAGATGTTCTGATCTGGCTTGGAAACTCTTATTTTCACTCTGGCAGCTGTTGTGGAAGGGTATGTATGTCAGGCAAGTGTGGGCTTAGAGCAGCATTCAGTTGAGGGACTAGAGTGCCAGTGGAGCAAAGTAGTCTGTTAGGTGGGTGAGCTGGGTATGATATCAGGTGGGTGAAGTGCATATGGTGTCGATTGGATAGGTTGCTAGATGCTAGCTTAGTAAATCGGTAATTAGGATAAGTCAGGAGTTATCAGGTCCAATAGTGAGTTTGGTTCTGCCAGAAAGTCAGGTAGGTAGGGGCATTGTTGGCCCAGAATTTGGTCAAAGTGGAGAATTGCTGGATCTGGGCGGGTCAGTTCGCTATAAGTGGGGTCTCAGTTCAAGCTGGATGGAGGGGAGATGTAGGACTGAGATTCACCCGGGGATGAAGGCTGTCAGGTCTAGGGTTGGCAGGACAACTTGGAGGGGGTGATAGTGGGAAAAAGATCAGTGCAAAGGCTGCAAGATCTGGGAGCCATGGTGCTTGCGTCCAGGTAGATCAGACTGGCAAGTGGAAGGTGCCTGGTCCAGTGGACTTACCAGGTCAAGGGCTATAAGTGGAAGTGGGACTGGGGAATAAAGTTCAGGACAGTTAGGAGTCAGTTTAATAATTACCCAGACGTTAGAGTAGATTTTTGATCCTCTAACGTTTCCAGGGTAGCTATTAAGCTTAAGTGAATGAATTCTTAGACTTTAATGGATTTTTTGGAGCATTCCAGGCACAGTAGAATTGCCTAATGAAAAATTCAATTCAGTGGATGGTTCCCTTGCATCAGAGATTTTGTGTAAACCAGATGCACAATTCCAGTCTACACTTCAGCACTTCCCTGTCATTGAAATGTATGGGTCAACATGTTCCAAGACTCGATTTGTGAGTACTTCGAACAGGAAGGGGAATGATGGCATATTTACAACTACACAGTTCCCACATGTGCATGGCTGTGATCTGGCATTTTCTTTCGGCTCTCTCATACACCAGCATGTCGTTCTGTGTATCTCTGCATCCCTCTTGTAAATGGTCACCTGACTTTAGACTAAACAAAATGTTGAAAAGAGAGACATTACTGAGCTTATTTTGCCTTTGAAGAGCATTATAAATCATTGTGATGGTTTGACGTTTGGCATTCCTGATGTCTGCAAGACAAAATTATTCAGCAGTACCTCTTTCCTCAATAATTCTCTCTAGCTTGTTTCATCATTACATTTTTTTGCAACGAACATACTTTTGAATGTCATTTTACTGTATTAAGTTTATTTAATTATGTATGGTTATGAATGTGTTTTGAACCATTGCAGTAATCAAACTTATACATATTCAACACTGAGAAGGCATGAGGAGCTGAATATTTCAGAGGAAGCTGCCATCTGCAGGCAGGATCGAGATGGCACTGACTCCAATAAGGTAAAATAATAAAATGCATGTTATTCTTGATAAGACTGCCTTCATTTTCAGTAATTGAGTTTTATCTTTTGATGTATTTATTATGCACTTTAGATTTAGATTGCAACACAACACGAAAACAAAATAGAAGTAAACCATAATTGTTATTCGTAAAGCATTTTCTGGAAAACATTTCAGCCTGTAATGGAATTCTCTTTCTCATTTGTTTACTGAGCATTTTATTTTTGATTTTATTTTCTACAAATCCATGGAAACAACTCTTGGGTATTTCTTGAAGAGGAATTCTTCATGCCAAGGTGTGGGGATGTAAGGGTATTTATCAGTTTGGTTACTCAGGACTGTCAATGGTTAAAATGTAAAAATTTTAAACAGGAATCTTCACCCACCTTAAACTCACTCACTTATGTTTTCAACAGAGACAGAACAAGAGACAATGACCAACCTACATGCAGAGCCTACACATCATTAATATACTATAATGAGATTGCCTGCCTTCAGTTTAATAGCCATTCTATTTTTAGCTTACTATAGCCAGTTTTGACAAGCATTGGATAACCTGACAGCTGAAAGAAGATGAAAACAGCTGAATCCATGTGCTAAGTAGAGCAATATTTCAGAAGCAGGAGTGTTATTCTCAGCTTCAACAAGGTTGTAACCTCCCACCACCATCACCCGACTTCCCACACTCCCCACTCCTACCCTTGAAGTCTCCACGCTGTACTTGAAGCTGCTGTGCAGGAAAATCTTGAAGGAGCCCACTAATCAAAAATGCAGGACTTTGCTAATGCCCATTGCTACAAATTACCCAAACACCCAACACTTCCCAATCCAGATCTCATCTCTGAGCTAGAGTGACATTTTAAGTGCTCCTGGTTACGAGTACATTGTCTCTGAAAACAAAAATGCCTGAAGAAGGCATTCCTGAAGAAGGGCTTATGCCCAAAACGTCGATTCTCCTGCTCCTTTGATGCTGCCTGACCTGCTGCGCTTTTCCAGCAACACATTTTTAAGCTCTGATTTTCCAGAATGTTTGGTTCTCTCAGACCCAACCCCTCATTGATGCTAAACCTTTCTTTATCTCAGTGTAGGAAAAATTGAAGTCAACATTTCAAATTCCATCAGCATATCCGGTTTCAATCAACCTCCTTGCTGCTCTCAGTTTTTGGTTTTACTCTGTATCCTGCATTTACCCCATTGTGAAGAATCTTGTAAGATCCATATTGTTTGTGTTCTTACCTCCATTTAGAAATCCTAGGTTCCTTAACTGCTATTCTCACAAGATTCCACTCTTCATTGCTTTTGGCTCATATAAAATTCATGTTTTTTCCAATAAAGAGTCTCTTGCACACAGCATCCATGTCAAGCCACTTGGCTCCCTTTGCACAACAAATTAATCCTGCTTTGTCTGAACAATGTTCTTCACTGGTCATGCTGTTCATTCTGACTCTGGATTTCTGCCTGCTCTTCATCTACAGTGAACCACTCACACTTTATGTTCCTACCCATTAATATCTTGTACCTTCACTCTCTTTGCCCTGGTGCCAATTGCCATGTCTTCAGAAGCCTCCTAAACGTTCATCTTAGTCTGTGCTTTTTGTCTGTCTGCTTCCATATGATCCCAAATTCTATCCTTTACTTATCTATTGCCTTGTCATTCATGTTGGAATGCATTAGGTACTGTACCAGTGAATATTGTCATTGATAATCAGGTATGCCATACAAAGAGATGGAGCAGGGCAATATGAGAGTGGTATGACTGACATTCAGAGAGGACTGTGAAGAATATCAGTTAAAAATGGTTTGAAAAGAAGCTGCTACTCTGACATTCTCCTGCTCTGTTAATTTTGCAGGTTGATTTTAATTTGAGTTGTCAGATGATATCTAATCATTATAATGCATGTTTTTGAAACTGAGGGTCACCTCTGCCAGGTTTCTTGGAATCAACAGATGCTGATTGCATTCTGAGCTGTAGTCAATAACAGAGGTTTCCGCCAGCATTTGTCTTGACAGGACCTGTTTATACTGTCTGTTTCGTTCTAATAACATTTTCATCAAAGTCAAAATTTCTGACCTGTATGCACTAAGCATTATCTTTGTCCAGGCTTTTCATTTGCAGACGACATCCTTTTATTCCTAGTTTAAATGAATCCAATTTAGTCGTTCTCTTTCTGGTTAGGAAGAACATTTTTAGTTCCAGTGCTTAATATTTTCAGTACATTTTTGCATAAGTTTTGTGAATGTATTGTTCTATATCAATATTGGGTACAAGAAGTACAAGAATAAATTGTTAATAATAAATAATGGCGAATTCTTCATGCTTTCTTCTCCACATGAAAGAATAAGAGTTAGTGGGAGCTAAATTGGATAAAATAATTAATTTGCAGCCATAGTTTCCAATGCAGGCAGTATACAGTTTTGTCATAGCTACTAATTAATATGATTGTGGCTTGCAGCTAGCATTAACCATGTTATTGAATGACTGTGCACATCAGCAGGGGAGCCAAAGTTGTGAAAGACAAACATCAGCTAATGCTAGACTGCACAACTTCAAAATCAACCTGCAACTTTGAAGGGAAAGTTGGACTGTGGCTAAAGTAGGTGCTGAAATTTATTGTGGAATTTACCTTAACATGGAAAAAGATGGGAGAGAGTAGACTCCAAGCTTGTTGCACCAGAATCATTTGTTGAGGAGAGGCAGAGGACGATGACTTTTTCCCACTGGGCCTTCCAAACAGAAATTGTGAAGCTGTGGAGCAGGTAGCCATCACAGCCAAAATCATGCCCCCAGGAGCTATGGACCAAACAAAAATTTCAATGACCTCCAGCACGTGCCATGGACTGCATCATTTGTTTCACAGCCTGTTCAACACACCGCACTCTCACTCCCAACAACCTCTGTCATTCATGACTTGTAACTCATATTCATAATCTCATTCTCACACACCTAACACTACTGCAAACCTCATACCCACAATTCATAACTTGCACATGCTAGTGCTACTCAACCACGACAACCACATTACCCAAAATGACTGCACCACACTCGTTGATATACTTTCCTTTCTCTTGCAGAACAAAATGCTAACTGATGGGGGCGGGGAGGGGGACCAGGGAGGGGGTGTGTGGGATAGGGTGGAGGTTTCTGTGTTGTTGCAATGTGGCTTTCATTGATCTAATTCTCCTCCCGTGTATGTATGATTTGTGTACCATCAGTGAATACTCCATGTCACTCAATAACAATCCTCTGGTTTACCAGTGATGACTCAGCTACACGCAGCACAGTGGACTTCCACAGTATCATGGGACTATGATGGTTGCCGGATTATTCGGCATTAACCTTCATGACTTGCCTGCGTACCAGTTAGATATCAATGGAATATATCGCTTCTGGTATTTCTCAGAGTCTTTGTGCAGCAGCCATAAAGCCACGTGCCTGCTCTGCCTGCTGTTCTCTGTCAAGAGGAAATAAATCTAGTCAGCTCAGAAAGAATACAAGTCTCTTTTACTCCATCCAGGGAATGTCGAAATCAGAGATAGTGAACTCCAACTCCTATCTGGATGGGGCCCAGTGCAGAAGTATTCATGGCCATAGGCAGCTTCTCAGCTACTGGCAATGCCATCCTCTCCCAGCTGTGAGGTTGCAGTAGGTGGCTGCAGTCGGTAGCACATTTCAGTGAGGACATACACTGTGTAGTGCAAGTGTCTCACACATTTATTCTTGCTGAGGTGCAAATGCATAATTGTTCTCTGAATACTCTGGGTTGATCTGTTGCTGCTGAAAATTGTCCCTGTCCTCTTCACCCTCTTGCAATTTGCCCTGATCTGTGTGCCATCTGCCCATTCTCCCAGTCATGCTGTAGTGTTTCTTATTTGGGAGGAAGTGATTTGTGAAATCAGGACCCAAGTCCTTCATCATTTGCTGTGTTAATCCCTGTAGTCATTTGCACCTTCGAATAACTCTAGATAGTACCAAACATGTACAATGATAGCAACAACCAAGAAAAAAATCAACAGGCAAGAACTTGAAAATTGATCCCTTTAGTAATGCTGGTTCCTGCTGCTGGCTACATTTTAATCAGCATGTGTAATTAAAACAGGGCATTAACTGGAGGGTCAAACTCCAGGCCAACTTACTTATTAGCATCACAGCCTAATTCATACTCTGTGCAACCTTCACCACATGCACTGACACCCACACTAATATATAACAGACTCAACTCACAACAGAAGATGTACTATCTTTTGTCTCGAGAACCACTCATGTCCAAAACACGTTTGATATATATTTACACTGTATTCCATTACAGAACCTTTGACTTGAGCACTGGATTCTCTCCTATTCTGTTCTCTCTATTCACTCTTAGCTATTCGATATGTGTATCTTCATAACAGCTACCCACCCAAGACCTATATGTTATTTGAGTTCTCACATGTGTAATTTGACTGCAGCTCCACACTCCCTTTTTCATTTTTGTCTTTCTCTTTTGTTAATTCATTTTGTTTTAACCCTCCTAAATCCCACTCCTTGTTCTTTCACCCCTCTCAGATACTGTACCCTCCCATATCACTGCCCTCACACTTCAATCTTCCTAAACCTTCCTACTGCCCTGCCTCCATACACCATAAACAAAATAGAAAGCTGTTATTTCAATGGTTTGTCTGAAATGTTTTCCATTGCTATCAAAATGCCTCCAGGCAACATGATTCAGGAGCGAACAAGTCAGTTTCACCAATAATTCAGTCACTGAGAGGGAAAGAGAAAGCCAAGAATATTCATGAAGTTTAACTGATAAATCTACTTACTTCGACACAGATCTACAAATGGAATGAGAACGAAATGCCACTAATAAAATCAAGTAACAGTGCATGCAATTCATCAGAAAATATCACTAAGAAGACACAAATAATGTGCAAAAATATGCTAGGGAAGTAATTGCCTACTATAAAAGGGACCAGACTGACAGCTTTAAAGAATATACATATATCACTCAAGTTCCCTATGAAAGAAATAGAAAAGATTTGGGGCCATCTAGTTCAAGAGAGAAGCACAGATCTCAGACCATCAGGAAGACAGTGTGAGTCATCTACTTTCCACACAACCAGCTACCACTCTTGATGTAAACATCACCCATTGTGATGATGACAGAGACTGAGAGTAAAGAACGAGCTCATAGGAGGAAGCCATGAGGCCAATGTGCTGCTGACAGTCTCTGTGGTAATGTAGGTCATATCCATGTAATCTGTGAATAGGTGCAGTAATACAATACACTTCCTTTTGTTTACTCAACAATTCCTTTCCAGTTAGACCTGAAAAGTGGCTATCCTCATCTACACTATATGCTCAAAGGAACACACTCTTGCAACAGTACATTGATTCTTTCTCAAGATAAATAATGATCAATATTTAGTGTGTATCAGGGATTCTGATATCATTAGGCATCCCAGCTTGATATCTTTACAGGGGTCTCATAAATGCATGAACATTTAGAAATATCATATGACAAAATGAAGAAGTATTTGTGATACATTTAACACAAATATTTCTATTTGTTGTCTTTCGCCCATGAGCTTCCTTCTCCTTTACAAATGCATTGAAACAATTCAGTAAAGGAGCATCTTAATGCTCAGTGAACTTCCAATCTTTCATACTTAGAAGAATCCTTGCTAAGAGCTTGTAAGTTTTGGACTTTCACTTGCCTTGTGTTCCTTTACTTCGTTATGAATACATCATTGCGGTTTGAAGGTTAATTTGAATTAACACGTACATTCTTTACCTTTTTAATTTTTTTTCTCTGCACGCAGGGTATGTTGGAATGAATGAATGCAACAGGTTTTGATGGAACCAGAATGAAGACTGTGCTGAAATTCACTTTGCTACTTTCAGTAAGCCCAAAGTGCAGGCTTTGAATGAATTTTGGATTCAGTGCTTCTGTTTCATGTGTGCTTATTTTTGGTGGATTCTGTGTACATGGTATAAAATTGAAAATAATAATACCTTATTACCAACAAGTTATGAACATTGATGCAAACCAATTCAACGTTTGTTTTATTTGCATGTCAATAGTAAACAACTGAGCAAATGTAGCCAACATGGGTGTACAAAGCATCTACATAATCGTAATTCAAAAAGTACTAATGATTATTAGAGTGATATGTTCATTTATTATAAATTGTTGCTGAGGGATTTCATCATTCAGTTTTACAATTAAATTCTACAGTAATTCGGCGCTGTGATTGATTTAATACATTTGAGTAAGTCAAAAATTTTCTATCATTGCAAAAGCTAAAATTAATCCTAAGTAATAGTTACCATTCTAAAGTGAACCATAAGTAATAGTTACGTTGTGTCATTATAACATGATTATGCAGAAAAATTAGTAGATGATAGATGCTGCAATCAGTCTGTAATTTACATATTTTCAATCCATCAGTTGAATTGATAAATTTCATAAAGTATGAAAGGGAATTTCACAGAACACAGCAGTTTTAGTTTGTGTGCAAAATTATATTAAAATGAAAGTGGTCTGTGTGTTCGAAACTATTCACACCACTAATAATCTATCAAACCGATGACAAATTAGGTTCAGATGCATTTGTAGATTGAGTTCTTCCAATGTTTTTCTCTTTGGGGAATGCAGTTCTTATTATATTTTTGTCAGTGTGTGTATGTCTACATCCTTCCTGTCACTCCTTATTACATCAGCTGGACCCTTCGACGATATTGCACAGTGAAGTCAGAATCATTAATAGGAAAGGATTTGCAATATGCTAGGCTGTCCTTTTTAATGATTTAGGACATAAGGAAAAGCTTTAACTTTCTCTTTAGATTCTCTCAGCTCTCTTGTCTATAGAGCTTAGATGGGTAAGTATTTACTTACCTCCAGTAATGCCATTTTCAGCAAGTACTGACTAATCTTGGTTTTGGCAGAGATCTTGGACTGTTTTCAGTTTTCTTCTTTTCCCTGAGAACAGGTCATTTAATCCCTTGAGCCTATTCTGCCATTCACTAAGGTCATAGCTAATCTGAACCTTAATATTGTAGACTTCCTGTGCCTCATATACCTTAATAACCCCAATAAGCACAATATTATCAATCTCAGACTTTGGTCAACAATTGACCTTGTGTCAGCTGCTTGATATGCAAGAGAGTCCAAACTTCTATTTCTTGTTTATGGAAGTATTTCTTCATTTTACTTACAAAAGGCAATGGGGAAACATCTAATCTCCATTTAACAGATCACATCGTCAATTTTAAATCTCTGCACTTCCCCCACAAGTTGTTCTGTTTTCTCATGATCTGTTCTGATTTACGTTCGTAATTCAAAAACAATTAACAGCAACTAAAACATATTTCTGTAGCCAGATGTTTTTTGTCACTTGATTAACTGCTGTACTTAGTTGCCTTGAAGAATTTTACAAAACAGGCTAATGACACAGATACGCATACAGTCAGTCAGATATAACACAATTGTTCCTTTCTCAAGCGGTCTAACATTATAAGAAAATCATGCAATAGCCATGCCTTTTAAACTAATGAGGTCAGAATCGTGTTATAGCCAATACAGGTAAGAAAAGTTCGTGTTCTACAAGTAACGACCTAAATTATTCAATTGTTTTGAAGCAAATTTGCATTGAAGAAATGCATGTTAAATCAGGACTGATTGTACAACAAAAGCTTCAGTGAGAGGCCATTGCAATAGAAGCCCCTGGCATTGAGTGAGCTTCTTCACAGTGGAGCCAAAATGGCTGCCGCACATGAGCAGACGCAGCCCATGATGTCAGCTGACAGCGAGCAGCATCTCAGAGGGTGTGTGCCATTGACATCATCAGGCTGGGGTCAAAGGGGAGGGAGTGGCTGGGGGGGGGGTGAAGGGGGAGGGGGTGTGGGGGAGGGAGAAATGTGGGCTGTAGGTGAAGGGGACATAGGGGTGAAGGAGCAGCAGAAAATGGGGGCTTTGGGTGAGGGAGAGATGATAGAGCTGGGTGGTTGGAGGTGCAGCAAGTTAGGGTCTGGTGATGAGATGAAGGTGGGAGCAGAGCTTCCAAATGATATCAGGTCCCTCTCCATCACCTTGTGCCACCTGGAGGTGCTGTTTGCAACAGTTGTTGCTGAGCTCAAACTGAAAGGCAGCAGCTTTTAAAAATAAGAACTAAAATTGCTGGAAGTACTCAGCAGGTCTGACGGTTTCTGTGAAGAGAGAAACAAAATTTCCATCTCAGGTCAATGACATTCATCAGAACTGTTCTAATTTTTCCCCTTCTCAGATTCTGCTTCACTGACTGGGTATTTTGAACATTTTCTATCTTTATATTTTATGGACTCATACAGTAGTGAAGTGGCCCTTCGGCCCATCCAGACTGTGCCATTCAAAACAATTACCTGCACTAGTCCCATTTTCCCACACTGGGAGCATAGCCTTGAATGCTATGACATTTCAAGTGTTCATCCAAGTACTTTTCAAAGGCTGTGAGATTTCCCACCTCAACTTCCCTCCTGGACAGTGCATTCCAGAACCCCACCACCCTCTGTGTGGAAAAACATTTCCTCAAATTCTCTCTGAACTCCTGCCTTTCATTTAAAGTGTGTCCCCTTGTTCTCAACCCTTCCACTAAAGGAAATAGCTGCTTCCTATCCACCCTGTCCATGCGCCTAATAATCTCACACCTTTCAAACTTCTCTGCTCCAAAGAAAGCAATCTAAGTTTACCCAGCCTGTCTTTATAGCTAAAATGCTCCATCACAGGCAACATCCTGGTGAGTTTCATCTGCAGCCCCTCCAATACAATCACATCTTTCCTATAGTGCAATGACCAGAACTGCACACAGTCCTCCAGCTGTGGCCCAGTCAGAGTTCTGTAAAGCTCCACAATAACCTTTACACCGCTGAGGCTAAACGCCAGCTCGCGGACACCTCCACCTACTGCCCCCTTGACCATGACCCCACCTCCCACCACCAAACCATCATCTCCCAGACCATCCATAACCTCATCACCTCAGGGGATCTCCCATCCACCACCTCCAACCTCATAGTCCCACAACCCCGCACCGCCCGTTTCTACCTCCTGCCCAAAATCCACAAACCTGACTGCTCCAACCAACCCATTGTCTCAACCTGCTCCTGCCCCACCGAACTCATCTCTGCATACCTCGACACGGTCCTGTCCCCCTTAGTCCAAGAACTCCCCACCTACGTTCGGGACACCACCGACGCCCTCCACCTCCTCCATGATTTTCGCTTCCCTGGTCCCCAATGCCTTATCTTCACCATGGACATCCAGTCCCTGTACACCTTCATCCCCATCACGAAGGACTCAAGGCCCTCCACTTCTTCCTTTCCCGCCATACCAACCAATACCCTTCCACTGACACCCTCCTTCGACTGACTGAACTGGTCCTCACCCTGAACAACTTCTCTTTCCAATCCTCCCATTTCCTCCAAACCAAAGGAGTAGCCATGGGCACCCGCATGGGCCTGAGCTATGCCTGCCTCTTCGTAGGATATGTGCAACAGTCCTGCAGCTACACTGGCACCACCCCCCCACCTTTTCCTCCACTACATCGATGACTGTATTGGCGCTGCCTCGTGCTCCCACAGGAGGTTCAACAGTTCATCCACTTTACCAATACCTTCCACCCCGACCTCAAATTTACTTGGACCATCTCAGACTCCTCCCTCCCCTTCCTAGACCTCTCCATTTCTATCACGGACGACCGAATCAACACGGACATTTACTATAAACCGACCGACTCCCACTGCTACCTAGACCTCACCTCCTCCCACCCTGCCCCCTGTAAAAATGCCATCCCATATTCCCAATTCCTTCGTCTCCGCCGCATCTGCTCCCAGGAGGACCAGTTCCAATACCGAACAACCCAGATGGCCTCCTTCTTCATAGACCGCAATTTCCCCTCAGACGTGATCAACGATGGTCTCCACCACATCTCCTCCACTTCCCGGAGGAGAGTGGAGCCCTTGAGCCCCGCCCCTCCAACCGTCACCATGACAGAACCCCACTGGTCCTCACCTACCACCCCACCAACCTCCATATACAGCGTATCATCCGCCGTCATTTCCGTCACCTCCAAACGGACCCCACCCCCAGGGATATATTTCCCTCCCCTCCCCATCAGCGTTCTGAAAAGACCACTCCCTCCGTGACTCCCTCGTCAGGTCCACACCCCCCACCAACCCAACCTTCACTCCTGGCACCTTCCCCTGCAACCGCAAGAAATGCAAAACTTGCGCCCACATCTCCCCCCTCACTTCCCTCCAAGGCCCCAAGGGATCCTTCCATATCCGTCACAAATTCACCTGCACCTCCACACACATCATTTACTGCATCCGCTGTATCCAATGTGGCCTCCTATACATTGGGGAGACAGGCCGCCTACTTGCGGAACGTTTCAGAGAACACCTCTGGGACACCTAGGTCAACCAACCCAACCACCCCATGGCTCAACACTTCAACTCCCCCTCCCACTTCACCAAGGACATGCAGGTCCTCGGCCTCCTCCATCGCCAGACCACAGCAACACGACAGCTGGAGGAAGAGCGCTTCATCTTCCGCCTGGGAACCCTCCAACCACAAGGGATGAACTCAGATTTCTCCAGTTTCCTCATTTCCCCTCCCCCCACCTTGTCTCAGTCCCAACCCTCGAACTCAGCACCACCTTCCTAACCTGCAATCTTCTTCCTGACCTCTCCGCCCCCACCCCACTCCGGCCTATCACCCTCACCTTAACCTCCTTCCATCTATTGCATTTCCAACGCCCCTCCCCCAAGTCCCTCTTCCCTACCTTTTATCTTAGCCTGCTTGGCACACTCTCCTCATTCCTGAAGAAGGGCTCATGCCTGAAACATCAATTCTCCTGCTCCTTGGATGCTGCCTGACCTGCTGCGTTTTTCCAGCAACACATTTTTAGCTCTGATCTCCAGCATCTGCAGTCGTCACTTTTTCCACAATAATCTCCCCGCTCTTATAACCTGTGCCTTACCTGATAAAGACAAACATCCCATATGCCTTTTTAACTACTCCATTTGCCTGTCCTGTCATCTTCAGGGATCTGTGGACAAGTACCCCAAGATCCCTTTGTTCTTCTAAGCTTCCTAGTGTTTTGACATTCGGTGGTGGGCAATTTGTTGGAGGGAATCCTGAGGGACAAAATTTACATGTGTTTGGAAAGGCAAGGAATAATTAGGGATAGTTAGCATGGGTTTGTGTGTGGGAAATCATGCTCATGAACTTAACTGAGGTTTTTGAAGAAGTAACAATGATGATTGATGAAGGCAAAGCAGTAGATGTGATCTATGTGGAATTCAGTAAGGTGTTCAACAAGGTTCCTCACGGGAGACTGGTTAGCAAGGTTAGATCTCATGGAATACAGAGAGAACTTGCCATTTGGATACAGAACTGGCTTGAAGGTAGAACACAGAGGGTGGTGGTGGAGGTTTGCTTTTCAGACTGGAGGCCTGTGACCAGTGGTGTGCCAAAAGGATCGGTGCTAGATCCACTGCTTTTTGTCATTTATACAAAATAAGTGGATGTGAACATAGGAGGTATAGTTAGTAAGTTTGCAGATTATACCAAAATTGGAGGTGTAGTGGACAGCAAAGAAGGTTACCTCAGAATACAGTGGGATCTTGATCAGTTGGGTCAATGGGCTAAGGAGTGGCAGATGGAGTTTACTTTAGATAAATATGAGGTGCTACATTTTGGAAAAGCAAATCAGACCAGGACTTATACACTTAATGGTAAGGTCCTAGGGAGTGTTACTGAACAAACAAACCTTGGAGTGCAGTTTCATAGTTCCTTGAAAGTAGAGTTGCAGGTATAGGATAGTGAAGAAGATGTTTGGTATGCTTTCCTCTATTGGTCAGAGCATTGAGTACAGGAGTTAGGAGGACATGTTACAGCTGAATAGGACATTGGTTAGTCCACTGTTGGAATATGGCATGCAATTCTGGTCTTCTTCCTATCAGAAATATGTTATGAAACTTGAAAGGGTTCAGAAAAGACTTACAAGGAAGTTTCCAGGATTGAAGGATTTGAGCTACAGGGAGAGGCTGAATAGGCTGGGGCTGTTTTCCCTGGAGCGTTGGAGGCTGAGGGGTGACCTTATAGAGGTTTATAAAATTATTAGAAGCATGGATAGGATAAATAGACAAGGTCTTTCCCTGAGGTGGGGTAGTCCAGAACTAGAGGATATAGGTTTAGGATGAGAGGAGAAAGATATAAAGAGACGTGAGGGAAATGTTTTCACACAGAGGGTCATGCATGAATGGAATGAGCTGCCAGAGATAGTGGTGTAGGCTGGTAGAACCACAGCATTTAAAAGACATCTGGATGGATACATGAATAGGAAGGGCTTAGAGGAATATGGGCCAAGTGCTGCCAAATGGGACTAGTTTGGGTTGGGACAACTGGTTGGCATGGACAAATTGGACTAAAGGGTATGTTTCCATGCTGTACATCTCTATGACTCTGTAAGTACTTCCTTCTCTTGTTCATTCTTTCAAAGTGCATCACCTCAAATTTATCAAGATTAAGTTCCATCAACCACTGATCTGCCCATCCACTTATATTCTCCTTTCAGATTTTCAGTTTCCAGTGTTTTCTTTATGCTTAGTTTTTGAAGGGTCTGCAGCTTCTCAGATTGGGGGAGTTGTGTTGATGCTGTGAAAGTGGGTTAATTGTTGCCATGCTTTTTGGCAATGTCTGGGCAGCATTGCTTCCCTTTGCTGCTGTGCAGGTGAAGATGTTGCTGCAGGAAGGGCATTCAAAGAAGGCTGTTCTGTTTGGAGATGCACAAAACCCTCCAGTGTAAGTGTTGGGTGATGGAAGCTCATGGTCAGGTACATTGGCAGTGAGACAGGCTTACTGCAAAAGACATTCGTGGACGGCACGGTGGCAGTGACCTGGGTTCAATTCCCACCTCATGCAACTGTCTGTGTGGAGTTTGCACATTCTCCCCGTGTCTGCGTGGGTTTCCTCAGGGTGCTCCAGTTTCCTCCCACAGTCCAAAAAAAAATGCATGTTAGGTGAATTGGCAGTGCTAAATTGCCCATAGTGTTAGGTTTAGGGGTATGGGTGGGTTCCTGTTTGGAGGGTCAGTGTGGACTTGTTGGGCCGAAGGGCCTGTTTCCACACTTTAAGTAAACTAATCTAAAAAAAAACTGCTAAGCGTATAAATGCAAAACAACCCTCCAAGATTAAAAAAAATCAACTAACCAGGCATACATGATTATGCCAGCTCCTAGAACTCTGTCTAGTTTGTAGGGGAAGAGCCTCAGCCACACATTATTTGGAGATCTTTATGGTTAAAATTATACCACACATGCCAGTGTATGGTCTCAGCTCAGATTAGACCCTTTAGAGGAGTGTCCAGTTTTCAACCATTGGTCAGTGGGGCTGCACAAAATCAGGCCTTGCAATTCCAACGTGTTTATTTTGGGCAGGATTTAGCTCTGGGATTGAGGTCCAATTGCATCAGCACCTAAGGCCCAAATCAATATGGCCGATTAGTAGCCAGGCAATGAAGGATGGCAGGCATGCCCAGATCAGCAGCTTCACCATTAGAGGGGCGAGAAAGAGAGAGGCTACCTCAAGATGTTTGCACCCTCTGAAGATTTTTGGAAAAGATAAGATTAAACTGCCAGACCACTACCACAGACGGGTCATCTTGTGGCTGTAGCTGTGGGCACTTCAGTATGTTGGCTGGAGGGAGGGAGCTGAAGTATGGAATGTTGATGGGGTGAGCTAGTGGATGCTAAAACAATAGTGGAACTCTGACCAAGATGACCTCACAGCATTGACTCAATTTAATGTTTAATTGCCATAAATAGGGTACCTTTTGAAATGGATTGTCACTGTCAAACTCCCACCCACCCATTCCCATTCCCAGTCCATCTTCCAAAATGGATGAGGAGCAGGGACCAATGTTTGGGCTATCCTACCTCTCCTCCTGTTGCTGACAGGATTCAAAAATATTGTCTTTTGTCTCTTTAGGTTACCCAATTATTACATGGTAATTATCACATTCAGGAGAAAGTGAGGACTGCAGATACTGGAGATCAGAATCGAAGAGTGTGGAGCTGGAAAAGCACAGCAGGTCAAGCAGCATCCAAGGACCAGGAGAATCGACATTTCAAGCATAAGCCCTTCATCAGGAAAAGAGCTTACGATGGAAGGCTTATGGCCAATTCTTCTGCTCCTCGGATGCTGCCTGATCTGCTGCGCTTTTCCAGCACCACAGTCTGACCAATTTTTATATTTGACAACTTTCTGATGATAATTCATCAGTGTATGTGAAATTGTTGAATCATGCAGGTCAAAATAAAACTTGATATACTATCAAGAAAAATCAATCTAGTTAAATTGATTTATCAGATGTCTGCCGTGGTAATGTGAAGGAGGGTCTCAAATATGAGATTCTATTTGTATTGCTGTGCATTACAAAGTATTCAGTTGTGATTCAGTGTATAATTGTTATTCTGAGATGACTATTTTCATTCTTAATTACAATAGAGAAACGTCTATGAAATCTAGCAGTTATTATCGGAATGCATCTTAATGTAAACAGGCTCACCTTATTTATCTTACACTGGGAAGGTATGAAACAGTATATCTCATTTATACAAGGAACTGTCTGAAAGAGTTACTGGCAGACATTTAGTTTAGATTGGGAACTATGACCTTTGTTGGAGTTCATGTAATTTCTAGGAAATGTTCTTCCAGTTTTAAAAAAAATTGCAAAATATTAAAAATCATTAAGTGGGGCACAAGTTTATTCCACTAGAAAGAGAGTGCAAAAAGTTAAATATGGCAAAATTCACAAATGGTTAAATCTTCACTACAGATAGATTAAGCTCTGAAATCTATGTCTCCATCATGTATTCTGTTTGCAAAATGCATGATTAAAATTTTATTTCATAGTGATTGGATGGTAACTTGAAAATTCCCTTGACTGGGGAATTCAATTCGCAATATCAACTTGGCAAAAATAAATGAAATCTATCTTCCTGTCTCATTTTAGTAATTGAACATAGTTAGAAGAGAAAAACTCATCTGTCAACTAGATTTTGGTATTCTGCACCTGGCAAGTGTCTGGCAGTGTTGCAGGCTGATACATCTGCCAGTTTTGACTTTGCCTGTTGTCTGTATGTGATGGATAAGTCAAGATTATGTATCGACCTTTAAGGGGAAATCAAATTCCTCACTGTCCATATGTAGCATATTGATGCTGACCCATTGATTGTTATTTTCATAAGGTGCTTTATTTCATTATTTGTTATGGTAGTTATCTTACACCCAGCTTATCTTCTGGACATATCCTCATTATACCTTATCTATGCAGCAACTTGATCCTATGGTTAATATTCTTCCTCTGGAATCAGAAATCTGTGGTTTCAAACCCCACTCCAACATATAACCTAAGTGTATTGCTTTGAAGGGATGCTGAGGGACAACTAGACTGTTGGAGATACTATGCTTTTAATGCAATAATAAGCCAAGGCCCTGTCAGGTGACTGTAATAAATACCGTGGCAGTATGTGTAGATGACCAAGAGAGTTTTTCCAGTGTCAAGAGTAAAATTATCCTTTAACCTACATCACAAAATCAATTACCATTTAATTCCCTCTCATTGCTCTTTGTGGCACCTTGCTATGTCTAAATTGCCTGCGACATATACCTTTAAAACAACAGTGATGACACATTGAAAAATAAGCTGTGCAACATTTTGGGGTATCCTGAGGTTGTAGAAGTTGCCATATAAATGCAAGTTTTGAAGAATTAGAATGTGCTTTTGTCAATCATACGACAGTATAAATTGCTGCTCCCTTTGAAATTTGGCATTCTTTCATTTGGCCTGATGCGTACAGATTAAAATTTGACACAGATGGAGGTGGTGGTGTATTAGTGATGTCACTGAACTAATAATCCAGAAGCTCAGGCTAATGTTCTGGGAATATGGATTCAAATCTCACCATTGCAAACGGTGAAGTTTGAATTTGATTTTAAAAGTCTGAGGATTAAAAGCCATGCTAGTGATGACCTTATAACCAATGTTGATTGGTGCAAAACTCTCTCTGGTTCACTAATGCCCTTTAAGGAAGGAATTCTGTCACCCTTACCTAGTCTGACCTACCATGTGACTCCAGATTCACAGCAGTATGATTGACTCTTAACTCTGCTAACAGTGGCCAACAAGCCTCTAAATCCAAAGACATTTAGGGATGAGTAAGAAATATTGGCCTAATCATTGATGTCCAGATCCTGTAAACACAGAAAAATATGGGGCATCAACTGATCCTGTCCTTTTGGACTATATAGTATGTCATTGATTCTATGGAACATGCATTCCTATGGAACATGCATTCCTACGGTCATAGTTTGCTAAATTAATTGTGATCTCAGTTATTAGTGTTAGACTTTAATTAGTCAATATCATAGGTCAAATAGAGCTTAAAATTCCCCTTAGCAATCAGCAATATATTTTCACTGTATGTGGGATTAAAAAGCAAGGATTCCTCCAACAACCAACATCACAGCGTTTAGTGTAAAATCTCTAATCCTTGCCAGCACCTTAACCTTTGTAGCCTGTTGGAGCTCATCCACATGTCACTGACTAGTTTATGATGTATAATCGCATCCTACTTCATTTTTAATGGGAAGCGTGCTTTTGAGTTAGCATTAGTGAATTAAAAATAAACCTTGCTTCCATCAAGTGAATCCTATGAACTGTTGTTCCAGTTATAATATGGTTTTTGTGGATCCAGTGCTATGTTGCCTCATTTCTTCAGTGGAAATTGAATTGTTTGGATGCAGTATGGAAATGTATGAACTGTCATCGACAACCAATATACCAATAATTTGTATGATACTTAAGTAGGAAAATAAATTAAGTGGCTCGCATTTCATAGTCAGCAATGAAGTATTGGCACTTGCCACGATTATCTATTGATGTCTGTGGTGTAAGTGTCAGGTTTCTTGGCATTATTGTGATTCTGACATTAGCTGACATCCAGCAACAAAGATGTCACCAAGGAGGCTAAGCAGACAATCTCTTTGAAAAATTCGCATAAACCAGGAGGTTAAACCATTGATTTTCCTTCACGTCTTAATTATTTTAAGAAAGACCCTCCAGAAGGACTATCACCAATTTTTACAGATGCACAATTGAAAGCATACTATTCGGGTGCATAACATCCTGGTACGGCAACTGCTCTGCCCGGGACCGTAAGAAACTACACAAGGTGGTGTGCACAGCCCAGGCCATCATGGAAGTCCATCTGCGGACTCCATTTTCACTTCCTATTGCCACAGAAAGGCTGCCAACATCATCAATAACCCCTCTCTATAACCTCTTCCGTCTGGCAGCAGATGCAGAAGCTTGAACACACACACACACAACAACTTCAAGAACAGCTTCTTCCCTGCTGTTATTAGCCTGAAGAATGGACTCTCTAACATCAAATAATTGTTGATCTTGTTAATGTGGATCTTGCTTCGTGCACCTCCTGTACAGTATAAGCTGTATGCCTCACTCTGTGTGAGCACCCTATGATCTGTATGTCCTTTGCTTACTATGTACAGTTCACAAACAAAGTGTACTGAGGGACATGTGACTACAATAAATCAAATCAAATTATACGGACAGCAAAATAAAATTTGATATCCATGAATAAGATTAAGATAAAAGATGGAAGCTATCAAAAACACCTTTTTAAACACACGTATTTCAAAAACCTGAGAAATTTGACATTTTACAATTTTTAGTTAGTTTTTCAGGATCAGAGTTGCTATCCAGCAGCAGTGATTATGAATTTGGTATTCCATATATTACAATGGTCAGAGAATTGTTGGGGTAGTGTAGACTGGAGTTGTGTGTCCGAGCCATGCCTGGGAGTTTGAAATTTCCAATCGGAAATTTGCCTTCATCGAGAATCTTCCAGAAACCTCTTTTCGGTCAGTAACATGAATTGAATTAAATTGAATTGAATAATTTATTGACAATGACATTTTGCAGTCAATAATACAGCAAAATACTTCAATGAAAAACTTCATATGTCACCACAACCTGGCACCATTTTGAATGGTTTAAGAATAAAAGGATATACAGAGGAACCTTGAAATTCCAGCATTCAATTGTCGGAAATTGGATTGTCCGACAAGATTGCAATCCCCCAATGCTTGGCTAAACTATATTATCTGGCATTCGATTATCTGGAATTCAATTAACTGAATGAAGTACTCCCTGCCTGAGTGCTTCAGATAATCAAGGTTCCTCTGTAACTGAAAGAGAGTCTATCATCGTTCCACTGACTTCATCATGAGTCCTCAACCCTGAGCTGGCTCATCAATGATACCTGTGCCACCATCCCTCCTCCACCACCTCACCACACCCACCAACATAGGAGATGCCACTCTTTAGGCGCCATCTCTTGGCATCTGGGCCCACCTTGCCACACTGATGCCAGAGCCCGTGCTGAACCCACACTCGCCCTGCAACCAGGAAACCCATCTCCACTGACACTGCCACCCCGCTGATAACCAGGAGCCCCTGGCTTCGCTGCCCCTCATTTAACACCAGGAGTCCCCACTCCAGGTATGCCATGCTGCCACCAGATCGCCAACACCAGGAGTTTCACTCTGGGCCCACTGCAACTAGGAATCCTTGACTCCACTGCCAGGCCAGACTGTCACTTCACCAAGAGTCCCACTGTGACCAACCTCCTCCAAATTGTCGCGTTGCCAGTGCCACCATCTTGAAATGTCCGCTGCTACTGCCCTCTCCAACCAATGGAGGAGCTTTGATGCCGCCACTGCCTCCGACAGCTGGGAGGCTGCTGCTGTATCATGCATGGCCCACTCTCGCTTCCAGGCTGATGCCACCGATTAACCCACCACAAAAAAGCTTTAAAGAAAAGAAAATGAATGCAAAAATGTAAGAGAAAAAAACAGAAGTATAAAGAAAAATGAAAGAAAGCAGATGGGGAGCAGATGTGTCCAAGGCTTGAGAGCCCACACACGGCCATGCTACTCCGCCAGAGAACGTAGATGGAACTAAGGTTAACAGTTAGCCAAGAAATTTTAGGGGATTAAAAATCTACTCGTACGCCTGGGTAACTGATAAACTGGTCCCCTGAGCTGCATGATTCTTGACCATTTATACCCCCATTTCTGACAACTATCCTCCAACCATTCCCATTATCCCAACCCTGTCACGCTTCTGGATCTGACCCAAATTGACACACCCCTGCCATTGCCTAGCCAGTCTCAGTCCCTCAACCTAACCCTATCTCACCAGGCCAGCCAACCACCCAGACAGCCCTGATTCTACGCCCTTTCATAGCAGTTGTCAAAGTGCTCTGCTGCTTTATATCACAGAACCTGTCACACTGCTGTGTAAAGGGTGGGGGTGGGGGTGGTGGGGTTGCGGGAGTGGGCAGTGGTTAACGTAAAGGTGGTAAAAACAATGACTGCAGATGCTGGAAACCAGATTCTGGATTAGTGGTGCTGGAAGAGCACAGCAGTTCAGGCAGCATCCAAGTAGCTTCGAAATCGACAGTTTGGGCAAAAGCCCTTCACCAGGAATAAAGCGTAAGGATTGTTTTTGCTGCTCAATTCATGGATTTCAGGGCAGGTACATATCCAGATGCCCCTGGAATCCCCAGCACAGAAAGCAACTAAAGGTGAGTGGGAATTCTTTAATTCAGCCAGGGTAAGAAATAAATGTAGTTGATAAATGAGATGTAACATTGTAACATTTTTAGCACTTTTTTTCACAGCAAGATCAATGGCACAGAATCACAAGTTTGCCTTAATTCAGGTGGTTTCAGGAAATTTCCACCTGTGGTGTGGCTGCTCCTGCACAATCCTTCCCTGCAAAATCTACTCCCAGCTTCCACAATCTCCAGCATTCTCTACTCTCCCCACACCCCTTTCAAGGGTCTTCTCCAACTCCACCCAACACCCTATCCCAGCCTCTCCTCCTTCTCCAGTCCTTATCTAGGGCCTGGTCTAATGACCCTCAGAAGGTTATGTACAACATCCTGCAGTTAATTTCTGGAAATTCTTACTTCTGGATTTCCCATGAGTATATGTTCCCTTCACTCCTGCTCTCTGCACAAACCCACAGTGCATTCATTTCTGAAGGATTTTTCAAAATTCAGGTTTATTTGCTATATTTATAGTAACAGAATAAAGTATAAGAGGGTGTTAAAAAAGATCCATTCTATCTTAACATGTCCATGTTTTAATAATAATACAAGGATTCATGATTTCATTTATTAGTCATTTATTACAGTGCAAAATTACAGTCTGAAGGAATTAAGTTTAATTCAGGGTCACAGTGAAGTTCTCTGCCAGACATTAAATTCACATCTGATCTGAAAGTATATCTGATACAGTCAGTTCTTACATAACATGATAGTTCCGATCTCATAAGATCTCTTGTTATAAGAAAATCGCGCGATAGCCGCACTATTCAAACTAATGGCGCCAGAATCATGTAATAGCCAATGCAGGTAAGGAAAGTTTAGGTTCTACAAATAGCAGTCTAAATTTTTCAATTGTGTTGAAGCCAATTTGCATTGAAGAAACACACGTTATAGCAGAACCGACTGTAGAGTCATAGAGTCATAGAGATGTACAACACGGAAACAGACCCTTCAGTCCAACTCATCCATGCTGACCAGATATCCTAATCTAGTCCCATTTGGCAGCACTTGGCCCATATCCCTCCAAACCCTTCCTATTCATATACTCATCCGGATGTCTTTTAAATTGCTGCAATGCAGCCTGCACCACTTCCTCTGGCAGTTCATTCCACACACGCACCACCCTCTGTGTGAAAATGGTGCCCCTTAGGTCCCTTTTATATCTTTCCCTTCTCACCCTAAACTTATGCCCTCTGGTTCTGGATTCCCCTACCCCAGGGAAAAGACCTTGTCTATTTATCCTATCCATGCCCCTCATGATTTTATAAACCTCTGTAAGGTCACCCCTCAGCCTGCAAAGCCCCAGCCTGATCAGCCTCTCCCTATAGCTCAAACTCTCCAACCCTAGTAACATCCTTGCTAATTTATTTTGAACCCTTTCAGGTTTTGCAACATCTTTCCGATAGGAAGGAGACCAGAATTGCCCGCAGTATTCCAAAAGTGGCAGAACCAATGTCCTGTACAGCCGCAACATGACCCCCCAACTCCTATACTCAATGCTCTCACCAATAAAGGAAAACATACCATACACCTTCTTCACTATCCTACCTACATGCGACTCTACTTTCAAGGAACTATGAACCTGCACTCCAAGAATTGTTTGTTCAGCAACACTCCCCAGGACCTTACCATTAAGTTGATAAATCCTGCTCTGATTTGCTTTTCCAAAACTGCAGCACCTTGCACTTATCTAAATTAAACTCTATCTGCCACTCCTCAGCCTATTCATCCATCTGATCTCTTTGTACTCTGAAGTAACCTTCTTCACTGTCCACTGCAGCTCGTATTTTGGTGTCATCTGCAAACTTACTAACTATATGTCTTATGTTCAAGTGCAAATCATTCATATAAATGACAAAAGGTTATGGACCAGCACCGATCCTTGTGGCACATCACTGATCACAGGCCTCCAGTATGAAAAGCAACCCTCCACCACGACCCTCTGTCTTCTACCTTTGAGCTAGTTCTGTATCCAAATGGCTAGTTCTCCCTTTATTCCATGAGATCTAACCTTACAAACTGGTCTCCCATGGGGAACCTTGTCAACTGCCTTACTGAAGTCCATATAGATCTTGTCTACCACTCTGCCCTCATCAATCCTCTTTGTTATTTCTTCAAAAAATGCAATCAAGTTCACTTTAATTATTATTATGAGTATTTACTAAACTATCAAAAAATAGGACATTGAATTGTGATCATAGGCTAATTTGTTGCATTATAGTTTTTAGTTATTCATTACATAATGAATAACACAAATTTTACAGCTTAATATTATTTACACATATAAACTAGGCTAATTATCTGCTGTAGTCAAAAAGTGTGGTGTTGGAAAAGCACAGCCAGTCAGGCAGCATTGAGGAGCAGGAGAGTCGACGTTTCGAGCATAAGCTCTTCATCAGGAATGAGTTGGGGGTGTCCAAGGGGGCTGAGCGATAAATGGGAGGTGGGGGGTTTGGGGGAAAGTAGCTGAGAATGTGATAGGTAGATCAAGGTGAGGGGGGGGGGTGATGGTGATTGGTCAGAATGGAGGGTGGAGCAGATAGAAGGGAAGGAAGGTGGACAGGTCAGTTCATAGGGTGGTGCCAGGTTGTCAGTTTGGATCTGGGATAAGGTGGAGGAGAGGAGAGATCAGGAAACTGGTGAAATTGACACTGATCCCATGTGGTTGGAGGGTCGCAAGGCGGAAGATGAGGCATTCTTCTTCCAGGTGCCGGGTGGTGAGAGTTTGGCGGTGGAGGAAGCCCAGGACTTGTATGTCCTTGGCGGAGTGGAAGGGGAAGTTGAAGTGTTCAGCCACAGTGTGGTGGGCTTGATTGGTGCATGTATCCTGGCGATGTTCCCTGAAACACTCCGCAAGTTGGCGTCATCCCTGTTCATTTTCCTTACCACCTATCTGCTCCACCCACCGCTCCAGCCTATCACCATTGCCCCCACTTCATCTACCTATCGCATTCCCAGCTACCTTCTCCCCCAGCTCCAACCCCCTCCCATTTATCTTTCAGCCCCCTTGGGGCCCTCCCACATTCCTGATGGAGACCTTATGCGTGAAACATTGACTCTCCTGCTCCTCGGTCGCTTCTTGACCTGCTGTGCTTTTCCAGTACCACACTTTTTGACTCTGATCTCCAGCATCTGCAGCCCTCACTTTCTCCT
This sequence comes from Chiloscyllium punctatum, assembly GCF_047496795.1. NCBI lineage: Eukaryota > Metazoa > Chordata > Chondrichthyes > Orectolobiformes > Hemiscylliidae > Chiloscyllium > Chiloscyllium punctatum. Next base: position 38,035,166 of record NC_092750.1, on the reverse strand, counting down.
AATTATCTGCTGTAACTTGGTTGGTACCTTTCTTGTCTATGAATCACAAGGGTCTAGGTTCAAAGTCATTCCAGGACCTCAGTACAAAAATCAAGTTTGATACTTCATTGCACCTCTGATGTTAAACTGAGACCCTGACTGCTTCTCACATCAACATGGAAGATAATAGCAACATTTCAACATTTCCTGAAGAAGGGCTTATGCCTGAAACGTCGATTCTCCTGTTCCTTGGATGCTGCCTGACCCGCTGCGCTTTTCCAGCAACACATTTTCAGCTCTGATCTCCAGCATCTGCAGTCCTCACTTTCTCCTCCACATTTCAAAAAAAGGCAGGTTGGTTATCACCTACATCCTGACCAAAAAATTACAATGTTATCACACTACTGTTTCGATGAGCTTGCTGTGCTCAAACTGGTTGCTGCATTTCCAGCAATGCACAAGTGAGTACATTTCAAAAGTATATTATTGGCTGTAAAGTGCCTTGAGATGTCCAGTGATCATAGAAAACACAATACAAAAGGGAGTCATTTTTTTCCTTAATTAATAATTATGACTTACTTAATTATTCTGCATGTAACATGGACAAAGTAAGGTGTTCAACTCGGAAAACTAAATGATTCTGTCTTTCCAAGTTTTATGCCCATGATCCAGTTCTTTTCTAAAAACTGAAAGGACGGCTGTTGCTGGAAATCAGAAGCAAAACAGAAATTTCTGGAAAAGCTCAGCAGGTGTGGCAGCATCTATGGAAAGAAATCAGAGTTAACATTTCAGGTCAAGTGACCCTTTCTCAGAACAGCATTCCAGTTGTTTTCCGTTTACCTGATCTGTTGTGTTCTTCTGCCCCTTACTTGATAATAGTGTGCAATTCTGGTCTCCTTCCTATCGGAAAGATATTGTGAAACTTGAAAGGGTTCAGAAAAGATTTACAAGGATGTTGCCAGGGTTGGAGGATTTGAGCTACAGAGAGAGGCTGAACAGGCTGGGGCTGTTTTCCCTGGAGCGTCGGAGGCTGAGGGGTGACCTTATAGAGGTTGACAAAATTATGAGTGGCATGGATAGGGTAAATAGGCAAAGTCTTTTCCCTGGGGTTGGGAGTCCAGAACTAGAGGGCATAGGTTTAGGGTGAGAGGGGAAAGATATAAAAGAGACCTAAGGGGCAACGTTTTCACACAGAGGGTGGTAGGTGTATGGAATGAGCTGCCAGAGGAAGTGGTGGAGGCTGGTACAATTGCAACATTTAAGAGGCATTTGGATGGGTATACGAATAGGAAGGGTTAGGAGGGATATGGACCAGGTGCGATCAGAGCAACGCTTTTATTTGGCTAAAAACAGTGAATGTGGTTTCTGGATGTGGTCAGAAATGCAGGCAGAAGGCCTGGAACCCCGTATACCTCAGCAGCAATTTGTCTGAGTTGTGACTTTGCTATTTTCTCAAATCAAGGATTAAGACCCTACATAATACATTTCTAGTAATAGTGTCTTTACAAAAACCTCCATGTCGTCTCAGGGCTAGCAGGGCCCCCAGACTTTAATCAGTTCCCATTCTAAAATAAACATATTTTGATCTGATACTATGATGGTATTTATACATAAACTCAAAACTTTAATTCAATTTCAGAAGCACATTTGGATGGATTTAAGGAATGTCATTGCAGCTCTGACTGAAGGGCTAGGGGATATAACACAGGCAAGACAGCATCTCTCCCTGAAAATGGGTGCAATAGCAATGATATAAGTTTACATGTGCAGGTTTTGTCATCATTGTGATCTTAGAGTCATAGGGATGTACAGCACGGAAATAGACCAACTCGTCCATGCTGACCAGATATCCCAACCCAAACTAGTCCCATTTGGCAGCACTTGGCCCATATCCCTCTAAACCCTTCCTATTCATATACCCATCCAGATTCCTTTTAAAAGTTATAATTGTATCAGCTTCTGCCACTTCCTTTGGCAGTTCTTTCCATATACACACCACCCTCTGTATGAAAAAGTTGTCCCTTAGGTCCCTTTTCTATCTCTTCCCTTTCACTTCAAACCTATGCCCTCTGGTTTTGGACTCCCCTAACCTGGGGCAAAGAAATTGTTCACACTATCCGTGCCCCTCATAATTTTTGTAAACCTCTATAAGGTCACCCTTCAGCCTCTGATGCTCCAGGGAAAACAGCTCCAGCCTGTTCAGCCTTTCCCTACAGCTCAAACCCTCCAACGCTGGCAACATCCTTGTCAATCTTTTCTGAAAGCTTTCAAGTTCCACAACATGTTCCTGATAGCAAGGAGACCAGTATTCTAAAAGTGGTCTAACCAATGCCCTGTACAGCCACAACATGACCTCTCAACTCCGATATTCAATGCACTGACCAATGAAAGCAAGTATACCAACACCTCCATCACTAATCTGTCTACCTGCGACTCCACTTTCAAGGAGCTCTGAACTTGCACTGCAAGGTGTCTCTGCACGGCAATTCTCCCCAGGACTTCACCATTAAGTGTATAAGTCCTGCGTTGATTTGCCCTATCAAAATGCAGCACCTCACATTTATCTAAACTCTATCTGCCACTCCTCTGCCCATCGGCCCATCTGATCAAGGATCTGTTGTACTGTGAGGTAACTACCTTCACTGTCCCCTGCACCACCAATTTTGGTTTCATCTGCAAATTTACTCACGATACTTCCTCTATTCACATACAAATCATTTATACAAATGGCAAAAAGCGGTTGTGAATGTACAACTTGAGAAAGTTCATAACAGGAAGTTTTCTTTGGGCACTCCTAATACCCAATTATTGGCCCAAGCTTTGTACCACCCATCCAGCCTTCTTTGGCTGTGTTGTTTTTAATTATTTCTCAGTGAAGCATTTCAGGATGCTTTCCCTCTTAAAAATGACATATAAATCAAAGCTGTTTCTGAAGTCTTCTTTCTTGTTGGTCAGTATATTAATTAATTAACTATGGAATGTGTTTCAGCTTCAGTTTAATAATTATATGATATGATGCAACATTATTATTGTTCAGCTGGTTAAAACCAAACTACACAGTTTCATGGGCAATTTGAATTGGGTGGCACGGTGGCTCAGTGGTTAACACTGCTGCCTCACAGCACGAGGGTCCCACGTTCGATCCCAACCTTGGGTGACTGCCTGTGCGGAGTTTGCACATTCTCCCTATGTCTGTGTGGGTTTTCTCCGGGTACTCCGGTTTCCTCCCATAGTCCAAAGGTGTACAGGTTAGGCGAATTGGCTATGTTAAATTGCCCATAGTGTTAGGTGCATTAGTCAGAGGGGAAATGGGTCTGGGTGGGTAACTCTTTGGAGGGTCGGTGTGGAGTTGTTGGGCCAAAGGGCCTGTTTCCACACAGTAGGGAATCTAATCTAAACAATTAGACCAAAGCTTTTCCACTTGTTCTCAGGTCAGCATGCAAGATGCCCTTGTACCAAGCCCCTATTATTAAATATAATTGCTGACATTGAATTGCCATCTCTCTACCAATGAACTGTTTGTGAAGGACTATTATATGGAGATCCAAACTTTAAGACCATAAGAAATAGAACCAGCAGTAGGCTGTTCAGCCCATCGGGCCTGCTCCACCATTCAATGGGATCATGGCTGATGTGACATTCCTCACATCCACTTATTTGCCCTTACCCTGTAACACTTGATTCCTCTATTGATCAAGAATCAATCTATCTCAGCTTTAAATATGCACAACTTCTCTATGTCCACAGATCTCTGTGGCGAGGAATTCCAAAGGCTCACAACCTTCTGAGAGAAAAGGTTTCTCCTCATCTCAGTCATAAATTAGTGCTTCCTTATTCTGACACTATGCCCTCTGCTCCTAGACTCTCTCATGAGAGAAAACATCCACTCAGATTTTACCCAGCCAAGCCTAAAGAACCCTACATATTTCAATCAGATGACCTCTCATTCCTTTAAACTCCAGTTAGTAGAGTCCCAGCCTGTTTAATCTTTGCTCATAAGACATTCTGTCCATACGGACGATCATTTTCATTAGCCTTCTCTGAACTATTTGTCATGAAATAATATCTTTCCTTAAATTAGGGAACCAAAAATGCTTACTATTCTAGATATGGTCTCACCTTGTACAGTTGTAGAGTCTTCCCTACTCTTATACTCCAATCCCATTGAAATAAGGGCCAACATTAAAGAAAATTTTTTAGGCACACCAATTTCTGATTAATGGAATATTTAATACTTTCAGGAATCTATCAAACATTTTCAGGTCAGGTATGAGATAGACGTTAAAGCAAGGCCCAACACCTTCCTGGACCTGTGTAATTGTTTTTCTTAGTTCATGGGATATGCTTGGCTGGTATTTATTGCTTATTCCTATTTGCCTTGGACAAGGTGTGGTGAGCCATCGTCTTGAACATCAGCAGTCCATGTAGCATAAGTATGCTCACAATTCCCTTTGGAAAGGGAGTTCTAGAACTCTAACCTAGCAACAGTGAAGAAACAGCAATATATTTCCAGGTCCAGATGGTGTGAGATTTGGAGAGGAACTTCCAGGTGGTAGGGTACCCATGTGTCTGGGACTTGACTTTATCTTTCCAGATGGTAGAGGTCCGGGTTTGGAAGATGCTGCCACTAAGGAGCCTCGGTGATTTGGTGGTGGAAGGAGGAAATATTGAAGGTGCTGAATGGGTTGCCAATCAAACAGGTTGCTGTGTGCTGAATGGTATCAAGTTTCTTGAGTGTTGTCGGAAGTGCACCCCATCCAGGCAACTGGAAAGTATTCCCTCCCAGTCCTGAATTTTGCCTTGTATATTGTGGTTAGGTATTGGGGTGGCAGCGGGTTGGTAGCTCGCCAGAGAATTGTAAATTTCTGATCTGTTTTTAGTAGCAATATATACCTGTCTGACCTAGTTCAGTTTCTGGCCAGTGGTAACCCCAAGGTGTTGATAGTGTTAATACCATTGGATCTCAAGGGAAAACAGTTAGATTTGCACTTGTTTGAAATGATTATTATCTGGTCCTCCAATGGCATGAATGCTACTTACGTAACATGATAGTTTTCAATTGCCTTTTAGCTGAAGTGAATCGCCAGTTATTAAACAGGAATCTGTACAACCTCCCCTCATATAGAACCCTTAAGGTAAGTAGACTTACACTCAATCTGTCTGGTGTGGATATTAATAAATTGCCTGAAATGGAACGTTGTGACCAACATTTTGTGATGCCCACTAACAACATTTACACCAATTTAAAGCCATAGGTCTTTGTTTAACTTTACAATGAAGCAGAACTGCCAAGGTGCTGATATGATCTTTGCTTATTCTGGTTAAACTGATATGCCAAGTAATTTTAAACCATTAGGGCTGTTTATTTTTCTGACCTCAGTTTCAGTCTAAATTCAGTGATCACTGGTTAAGGGAGTGAATATTGTAGAATGAGCAACGTTATAGTCATCATTGGATAATGTCAGGAATAACAGTGCCATATTACAGCCAAACGCATGGACTTCAACTTAAAAGTCTGAAATCGGATTTTTAAAAACTACAACACGTAATTGATAGATTTACAGAAAAAAAATTGCAAATCTAAAATTTCTGTAATTGATGCAAAATACAATTCTAAATAGAGTCATAGAGTCATCGAGATGTACAGCATGGAAACAGACCCTTTGGTCCAACCCATCCAGGCCGACCAGATATCCCAACCCAATCTAGTCCCACCAGCCAGCACCCGGCCCAGATCTGTCTAAGTTTGAAATTTATTTTGCTGTGCCCATTAATTAAGTTATAAAGATTATTAAAAGTGTTTTAATTATTTTCATTAGAAGCAAAGAAAATCAAAATTAAAGCATAATTTGAACATCTGGTAATTACTGTTGGTTAATTTTTTTGGATTTGGTAAATTTGTTTGAAAGAATACCATACTTGGATAGGTTTATGACTGCAACAAATTAAATTCCATACACTGTAATTGCCAATTTGCACCGACCCTTATTTAACTTTATAAACACATAACAATAAATTCTTTAGCAATTTACAACTTGCCGCAGAGTGATGTTTTATAGTCATTTATTTGCACAAGTTTATTACTTGTTGCATTTTTTCTAACTGAATTTATGGCGTTACTGAAGTTTTAACCTTGAATTACTTTCATTTAAACACCCAATGTATGAACTGGGTGTGACGCTTTGATTAGATGCCACGTTGTCACAACCTCCTCCCTTTTTGTTACCAACAATAAGCAAAATTTGATTTGTTCGGTTCAGACACAGCAGGAAGCACAAAGAAAAATGTCGAGATAATCATTGCTGAACAAGCTGGTGCTTTGATGGCTGAATGACAGGTAAGTTCAATTGGTTTATGTTTTGACTTATGTTAGTCATTAACAAAAAGGAAAACCTGGCTTCCTCTCACTCTAACTTAGTGCTGTTGAATTTTCAACTTGCTACTTCCTGGTTTTTCAATGTACTTTTGGATCTTAAAAAAAGAAAATCACTTCAGTTGAGGCCATAATTTGTATCTTTTTGTATCCGTGGTGATGATGAGATCATTTTAACAAATAGAAGGATTATTCTACATACTAGGTTTTGTTTGGAATTTAACTGCAGGTTGTTACTTGATAAATAGCCTGTAATTGGATTACAATCATTAACCCTTCATTCTGGATAACATACATAGATATTTGGAAAATTGTGCTTAGCAAGAAGCAAAAGGGAAAGAAAAATAATGAAATAAGACTGCCCACAAAACTCCTACATATAAAGTTATGCAAGTAAAATTCTTAAAATACGTGAAAGATGGAGGAAGAGAACAGCAGCAGCAATAATGGCAGAGGTAGTGCTTTAACATGAAAGAGGAGATGTGAAAACAGGGGGGGGGTCTTCAGGACAACAGGAATCTTTCGAGAGTTGCCTGAAAAGTTGTGAAGGAGAAGGTTAAAAAAAATCACACAACACATAACACCAGGTTATAGTCAAACAGGTTTATCTAGTAGCATTAGCTTTCAGATTGCTGTCCTTCATCAAGTGGTTGTGGAGTACAAAATCGTGAGACACAGAATTTCTGTGTCAGAATTCATAAATTCTTTGTCTTACAATCTTGTACTCCACAACCATCTGATGAAGGACCAGCGCTCTGAAAGCTAGTGCTTCCAAATAAACCTGTTGGACTATAACCTGGTGTTGTGTGATTTTTAACATTGTACACCCCAGTCCAACACTGGCATCTCCAAATCATGAAGGAGGAAGCTGTGCTTCTCAAAGTAGATTGTTTCTGATTTTTGTCATGTGCCATTCAAAGCTTTACTCGCTGCCACGTTTGGGATCCCTGCCTTGTCAGTAACTGTTAAGATACTTGAAGGCATTGGAGGTATCGCTCAATAAGTGCATCGGTGAGGTGACAGGTGCCAAGCATTTCATTTCCCATTGATGATAGCAGTCAAACTTAGCATCTACAGCAATGTCAGAGCACTGTTAATCACACCAAAGCCCAATGAGAACAGGCAAGAAGCTATATCACAAGGAGTCCTATGTAATCGATGTAAAGCTTGTGTATGATACAACAAATGGACTATCTCACAATATGCTCCCTCAACAATGATGCTGGTAGACTCCAATGCATCATACAGGGGCCCTAGAATGCTAGGTGGTGACTTCTGGTGACATCTTTAATGTTACAGCTGCAGTCAAAGTTCTTGACTCCTGCCATACATTCCAGGTGAGATTGCAGAATTGAAGTGCCACCTGAAAAATGAATAGGTGGTGGCAGTTGACTTCTGCATTCATTCAGAAAGTTGCACTGAGTCCTTCCCTGCGTCATTCAGTCATTGGTTATTGCAGTCTTTTTCTTATTTTCATGACAAGATCTTTAAGTCACCATCTCAAGCTCCCTTAGCAAAGCTACCAGGAAACAATGAGTTGTTTCCAAGACTTCCCCTAATAAATCAGAAAGTGCTGGAGAAGTTCAGCAAGTCTGGCAGCATTTATGGAGAGAGAAAAAGGCTTAACATTTTGAGTCCAATGATTCTTGTTCAGCATTTGGAAGGAACAAAGCATTTAATGGTGTTTCCTTGATCCGGAGTGATAACATTTCCATGAGGTATCTTCAAGAACCTCCTCAGAAGACTATTGCTGCAGAGAAAAAAATGGTGAGAGGAAAGGGACAAGAGTTAGAATGACAATGAGGCTGGAAATGCATATCTGGAAGAATGAACCTTCTGGATCTCAGTAATGGAAGATATCTTCAGGAGATTGATTGTCCATTTCACGATTGTTTCTGTGGATGCATGGGCAGCATTGTAGAGCTTTTCAGATTCAGTCTGAGGGTTTCACTCCCAGCTCATTAGCCATGCCTTCTAGAGTTACCCCTTTTCACACATGGATAAGCCCTGATAACTTGGCGGTTGGAGTGTTTGTCAAACATTTGCAAAACCTGAGAATCATGCAGTGTGTAAGCAATGCAGCAGTTCCCTGCAAGAGTTACTGCCTGTCATCAATAACAAGCTGGACATTGAGGGAGTGAGATTCTTTCCTGTTCAGGAATCTGCCTGGAAGTTGCAGTGGAGCTCTGAGCACCACATATGTGCAGTCAGTAATCTCTTGTACCTGAGGGAAATCAGTGATGGGTGTAGATCTGATGGTTTAGGCACCTGGACTGCATTGATGGCAGGTAGGACAAATTGTATTGCTTTCCTGTACAGGCCATCAGTGGACTCACAAGTGCTCTGCTACTAATTTGGAGATACCACACGTATCCCCAGTTGAGATTTGAAAGGAGCCTATGACTAGGAACTTCAATGCTGCTGTAATCTTCAGGAATTGATTTTTGGGTGTTTATGTTCGCAGTCATCTAACACTGGCAGTCGAACATTTGTAAGCAATTTATTAAGTTTGTTAAGAAGCAGCAGTTTAGGTGCCGTTCATTATTTAATCGGACAAAGAAAGGAAATGCAACATTAGTCACAGATGAGAAGACTTTCCAGATCTTCAACCTCTTCTGTAGAATGGAGAAATGGAGGTGTTGGGTCCCTACCATTTGGAGAGGTGGAGTATTCATCCCTCATGGCTCACAGTTTTCAGTCGTAACAATCTATGTTCTCCATTTGAGCCTCTGGTCTTCTTCCAAAATGGTAATGGCTTGTTCTGTAGACTTTCTCTATCTCTTGACACAAACCCCCCTCACCACTCTCTCTCTGTCTCTCTCTCTCTCTCTCTGTCTCTCTCTCTCTCTCTCTCTCTGTCTCTCTCTCTCTCTCTCTCTCTCCTCACCCTGTTGATATATTTTATTTCAGGAGCTGTCAGTCTATGATGTGAGAGTCTGAACCCTTTCAGCCAGGTACTCATAATGTCAGGATGACCGTTGATCCTTTGCCACCTTCATTGGAGGATTAGTTTACCATTCTTTCTCAGATCAAAAACTTAAGACAGTACATTGATAAAGAGTGTATATGGCTGCAGATGATTCGTTGAATGGGGCATTGTGACCTCAGTGATTCTTACTGTTCTCATTACCTTTTATTTTGTTTTCATGCACCAGAGATCTGTTTCTATTTGCAGAAAGCAAGTTCCTGGTGTAACATTCATGCTCCATGGAAAGCAATAAATATGAATTTAGTTTTAAACAGGTTTCTAACCAATTTCCAACCACACCGTGTGTGCAGCATTGCCACCCAAGCTGCGTGGCTGCAGTTCTGCCTGCAGGAGATGCCAGATATAGGTGATGGCTGCCTCAATATTGCAAAGGTGCCTCTTGCACTGTTCTTCACACATCTGCAGGCAGTTGCAATACTTTCCGTACACCCTGTATTGCTACACTGCTCGCTGGTGCTGAAAACTCTGGTTCCCCTCTTCACATGGTGCTTGCTCATCCACAGCTGCTGCCGCTGTGTCTCTGATTGAGTTGATGTTGTTCATCTATTCTCCTCCTCCTCTTCCTCCTTCATATTCCTAACCAGAGTAAAGCTAACAGTGCTGCTGAGGATCAAATATCTGGCATGAAAGTACTGACCTGTGAAAAATATCAGGAATGAATTGGTTGCTTGCTTTCTACTTCAGATCTTGACATAGTCAATCAATCTTTTGTTATGAGAGGCTTGTACCTTAGTGGAAAGCCGCCCTATAGCCACCTCCAGGGAGTGAAATATAACCTTCATGACCCAGAGCTGATTTTCACCTTCCTGATTCTGCCATATGCAAAATCTTTGTGGCCTTGATCTTTTAGTTTCTGTTTTGATTCCCTCAGTTGGCTGTGATGGCACTGTACAGGAATATGTGCAAATAGATCTCATGTGGCTTTGGACTCCACATTCTCCGAGAAGTCTTGTTTTGAAAACAGATAGAAGGATGGTGGTTGTAAACTTTCCTTTTGAATCATTCACATTCTACTCTCCTCTTCCCTTAATCCTGCTTTTCCCACATCCTCCAATACTGCAGATGACATTCTCCTGTCCTTTGGCATAAAGAACTTCCTCCCTTTGTGACTACGAGCTCTTCCACTATGTCCCATTAAATTCCTACTCTTCCCTTGATTCCACTCTCATCCAGATTTGCATGGCCAACCTGAGTTGTAAACTGTTCCTTAATCAATTCACCTTCCCTTTCTCCCTCCCAGCACACCTAATTGATCTATGTTGTTCCTCACCTGAAAAATGCAGCTCTCATTTTTCCTTGTCCAACATGCCTCTTATGCCACAGTTTCTCCACTCCATCCCAGTTTGCTCCCTCCATTACCCCAGTGTCTTCAACAAGTGCAGAACAAGGTGAAGTACAGAGTAACAGTGGTCAGATTTTCATAATTCATTTGGTACAATTTATCCCCATGTTGCGAATGTAAAACGTTGTAGCCATTACCCCATCCCACTTGGGTAGATGATGACCCTTTAAAAAGTGCATTTACTTCCTACAGCTCATTGATCATGTGGCAGACATGATCGTCTTTTGTTTTAACTGGAAAAGTGATTAAAATAATTGAATTTAAATAACTGAAAATAACTGGAAAATCTCAGGAATTTAGTGAATTAAATAAAAGCAAGGAACTGAACATTGCACAATATGTTTCTTTCTGGCAGCAGTGTGTGTACTAATTTAGAGTAACATGAAACACAATACAAAGTGAAATTTTGTCAGTCAAGAAAAACAAATTGTTCAACATCTAGTTCTGGACTGAGACCAAAACACAGCTCATTGGAGATGTTTTATTTTAGGTACAAATGATTCAATTGCAAATTTTCCTTCATGTTTATAGACATTTTATGAGGTGGTTCAAGTGAACAGTTTTTTTTGCATTTTAATTGCATATTTTCCGTATGATTGAGAAAGAGGAGAACTATTGCTAGAACAATTAATTTTGTCAACTGTTCTCACAAGGGTAAAATGGTGCTTCTTTTAGGACAGAAGCAAAAGTTGAGTGACCTGCTGATTAATCTTTGGCCCTCAGTGCTACCTGCTCTTACCAGAGATGTATTTGAGGCATATAATCTCCTAGAAAGGCAAAATACTGCAGTCACTTGTCATCCTACCAGATGTAAAACATTAACTCTATTTCTTTCCCAACAGATGCTGCCAGACCTACTAGGTTTCTCCAGCATTTTGGTGTCTGTTGCACAAAATCTGCAGGATTACACTGTGTTGTCGCTAGAGAGAGAAAAGCAAAATATTGCTATGATGTTAGGGCTTTCTAAGCATTCAAAGTATCTGTGAGAGCCCTCTGCTATTGTTAAAACTTAAGGCTCAAAAGTGAAACAAAAAACATAGCCACTTGTGACCCTTGAGATGCACTCTGACTAGGTTTGAGAGACAAACTGACAAGAACCTTGTAAACCTGTCAAGATGATTAATACTGTATTCTGGACTGGAATCCAGCACTCCCAACCTTCGCAACCTTTCATGAGCACAGCCATAGAAACCAAAACCTGTAAAGTCATAAATTAGAAAGAGATCTGAGCTGGTGTATTTTGCTATATTCTGATCATTATGCTAATGGAACTATTGTTGTGTTGTTTATGGCTAGTCTGAGGATCAGAGTACAAATTTAAAAGAGCCTGGTTCCTTTAAATGTAATTGGGAGTTGATAGCCTAATGGTATTGTCTCAAGACTGCAAATCCAGAAATCCCGGTGATGTTCTGGGGACCTTGGTTCAATACTCACCATGGCAGATGGTAGAATTTGAATTAAATAAAAACTTGGAAATAAGAGTTGAACAATGAGTATGAAACTAGGTAAAAACAATGACTGCAGATGCTGAAAACCAAATACTGGATTAGTGGTGCTGGAAGAGCACAGCAGTTCAGGCAGCATCCAACAAGCAGCGAAATTGACGTTTTGGGCAAAAGCCCTTCATCCTTTTATTCCTGATGAAGGGCTTTTGCCCGAAACGTCAATTTCGCTGCTTGTTGGATGCTGCCTGAACTGCTGTGCTCTTCCAGCACCACTAATCCAGTAATGAGTATGAAACTGCTACTGATTGTTGGAAAAACCCATCTGGTTCACTAATGTCCTTTCGGGAAGGAAACTCCATTCTTTCTTGGTCTGGCCTACATGTGACTGCAGACTCTCAGCAATCTGGTTGAAGCATTGAGACAGTCAGAGATGGGCAATAAATGTTGGCTTGCCAATGACAACAATATCCTGTGAATGATTTTTTAAAAAAATCAATATGTTCCCTTGTGGGAATCTTAATACAATAGCTACTTACAAACATACTTATTGAATAACAAGTAAAATTAATTCAAAACTTCAAAATCTGTTCGAGCAGTAGATCACTTTGTCTTCCTTCAACACCATTGCAAACCAGCTTAGAATATGTACAGTCTTCTGAGAATCAGAAATTATGAAATTCATAAGAGTTGTTGCAGCCCAGCAAGAGAGCATTCAGCCTGTCATGTCTGAGTAAGATCAGTTCATCTAATCCATTCCTCAGCTCTTTCCACCTGGCCCTGCATAATTTTCTTGGTATTCCAATTCCTTTTAAAAGTACTAATTGAATTTGCCTTCACAATACTGCCGAGCAATGCAATCTAGATGCTATCCATGCACTGGGTGAGAAACTTTGTCTTAATGTGAATATTGGGTCACTGTCAATGTGGAGTTATTCTAATGGATCCTAACAGTTGCTCTGGATGTGGCAGACAAGGGAGATTTGGCCCTCCACTTTGTGGGCAGAAACCTAAAGGTCCTGGTGGATGTGATGGTGCAGAGGTGGGTTAGTCCACTTGTCACAGGACCGGCAGAGGAGGCCACAACACCAAATCCAAGGTTGTCATCCAGATCAGTGTAGTCCAAGTCCAACCCTTTAGGAAGGAAATCAATAAACCTCTCCACTCCATCAATGCAAGTGCTACCAACATCTGCTCGATACCTCACACTCACTCTATCTCTGCTACTGCACCCAAGACTCATACTCCAGCACTCTCAATCTCCAGCCTGCAACATCTTCCCTCATTTGTTCTCACTCACTCCAACTCCTGACACCAAATGTCCTGTGTGCTGCTTAGTCACTCACTCAGGACACTGCCCAGTTGCATCAAAAATTATAGCTGTGTCACCCCCACTTTTGTCCCCCATAATATCTGTCTGTCTCTCTCATTCCAGGAGAAAAACAGTCCACACTACGGCATAAAGAATCAAGGTAGGTAGTGGGCTGATGATATTTGGCTCCTTACACTTTATGAAGAGAAGATCCTGGCTGACTGACCATGTCCAAGCCTCTGGTCTGGTATCAGAAGCTGCCCTGAACTTACTATGCCAGGACCCCATGATTGAAGGTGATCTCTTTTAATTGACTGAGGGTTGCTCACAACCGTGACTAGCTTCCTCCCTTTATACTTACACTAAATGTCATTGAACTATAAGAGTTCAGTGAGCCTAGCTACTAGCTGAGGGGCAAGGTGCCAAAGTGCAAAGCAAGGAAATGCAGAGGAGGGATGCTGCGAGTATCCAGGTAGGGTCAGAATGAGTGAGTGCTAGGAGAGCATTGTAAATGTTGAGAAGACATTTCCCCTCATGGAACAGTTTAGGATGAGAGGGCAATGTCTCAAAATAAAGGGGTGTGAATTTAAAACTGAGACGAAGAGGAATTTCCTCTCAGAGGGTTGTAACTCTTTGGAACCTTGCCACAGGGGGCTGTGGGAGCAGAGTCCTTGTGAATATTTAAAGTTAAGATAGATTCTTGAGCAGTAGGGGATTTCTGAAGAAAACACAGGAAAGTGGATGTAAGGAATGTCAGATCAGCCATGATCCCGTTGAGTGGCAGAGCAAGCTCAAAGAACTGAATGACTTAGTCTTGTTCCTACTTCTTATGGTCTATGGCCTTATCTGTGTGGCACAAATGTTACTTGCCACTTGTCAGTCCAATGCAATTGAGTTTCAGTGTTGGAGACTGCAGATGGCCTTGGAGCACAACCTTGCTCAGCTGTGGCTTGTGCCGATGTGGCTGAGGACTGTACCATCTTGCATGGTGGAAGGAATCTGGGTTGGCTGCCTAGTGAGGAACAGCAAGGCCACGAGCTGTGTGGGCAGAGGAAAGCTGTCATCCTGAGAGACAAAAGAAAGTTGGTGCTTAATGAAGCCACCAGAACTCCCACACTGTAACACCTTACATGACCTCAGCAATCCTGGTAAGCTGTTGCTAAAATGCTTGCTGAACTGCTATGATACCCCACCAACCCCATTGGTGCAATAATCCAGAAGCATTATGACAGCAATCCGACCTCCCACTGAAGTACTCTGATTGGCTGCTGCATTGGAAGCTAGAATAGGAAAGGTTTAGAGGGATATGAGCCAAGTGCAGGCAAATGGGGCTAGTTTAATCTAGGAAATTAGATGGTCATGAATGAATTGGACCGAGAGGTTTGTTTCCATGCTGTATGACTCTATAACATCACCAAAAGACACTGTACAGTGATTGGGTCTGCAAATGTGAGAATGCAGTGAAATGAATGATCATTATTGCCACACTGGTATGATTGGATTCCAACTCCAATGCAAAGCCCTTTGCCAAGTTAATACTGGACTCTTCTACACTGCTTAATATTAGACAAAATTGTACATTTGAAAGTGAAAACTTAGAGGGCTATAGAAAAAAAAAGTGGAACTTGCTGGTTAGCTCTTCCGAGAGCCGGTATAGACACAATAGATCGAATAGCCTCCTCTGTACTGTAAAGTTTTATGATTATTTGATTCTATGTTTGTTCTGGTAAATTTCCTAATACAGTAAGTATTTTGATTTGCATTTTTGCAAGCATTCTTCTGTGAGATCTTCCAGTTATTAGGATCATTGCAGATCCTGCCTCTGATCTATCCTCGACAATACAGGCACTGTTAGAATATGACATCATGGCTGAGAACGTCAATTTAAGTTGTGGTGCTATGCCATCAGTGTCCCTGTCATTTTGATATTACTGCACTGTTTGACAGCTTCAAAGTATTGGCATCTGAAAGCAAAAAGCCACAAATGTGAAGTTGTGGTGGAGAGAGGGAGGAAAAGTAACGGGTGTATGCTTACAGCATTTGTAACTTGTAAATCAGAGTGTGAAGGTTGAGTGTGAGGCAAGGATGAGGATTAAATTTGAGGATATCATTCTCTTTGATGATTTCAGTCTGACCCCAAGCACAACATCATTGCTGGATCCCAATAAGGTCAGAGCTACCTCCTGCATGGGCTATAGGTCAGTTTCTATTGCCTCTGATTGTATGTCACTTTTGTGATGATACTGTGGCTTTAAGAGGTGTACTTTGTCCTTTTTTTAATGAAGAGAGGTTGAGACAGAGGTCCCGAGCAGTCTGCTTAAGTCACTGAAGTAACCAGCTTGTGATGCCTTCTGAGATTTGTTTTTAAAGTTGGAACAATAGAAGCAGCCTGAATGGGTAGAGTCAAGCTCCCACTGAACCAGAATTTTTCATTTTAGAAGTAGCATCTGTTTTGGTCCCTACAGACCATTCACCCAACAGGTCCACACCGATTCTCCAAAGTGCATCCCTCCCAGAGTCCACCCCCTCATGCTATCGCTGTAATCTGACATTTCCCATGGCTACACCATCTCATCTACATATCCCTGGACACTATGGAAAATTTAGCATGGCCAATCCACCTAATCTGCACATTGTTGGAATGTGGGAGGAAACTAGAGCACCCAAAGGAAACCCATAGAGGCACGGGGAGGATGTGCAAATTCTACACAGACTGTTGCCCAAGGCTGGATATGAGCCAGGGTCACTGGCACTGTGAGGTAGCAGTGCTAACCACTGAGTTACCATGCCGCCCCAAAGATGATGCTCTGATTTCTCTCTCTGGTACAGCTAAAAGCTGTGGTTCTCTTCCTGTATGTGAGACAATCTATTTTACTGAATTTGGCTTTGCCTAAGGTGTGTTTATGGGCTGTCACTGCATTGGAACAGTTAGAGAACCATACAGATGTACAGCACAAAAACAGACCCTTTGGTCCAACTCATCCACGCCGACCAGATAATCCAAACTAACCTAGTCCCGTTTGCCAGCACTTAGCCCATATCTTAACCCTTCCTATTCATATACCCCTCCAGATGCCTTTTAACTGTTATAATTGTACCAGCCTACATGAATTCCTCTGGCAGCTCATTCCATACACGTACCACACTTTGCATGAAAAAGTTGCTCCTTAGGTCCCTTTTAAATTTTTCTCCTCTCACCCTAAACCTATGCCCTCTAGATCTGGACTCCCCCACCCCCAGGAAATGACCTTGTTTATTTACCCTATCCACGCCCCTCATGATGTTATAGACCTCTATAAGGTCACCCCTCAGCCTCCGACGCTCCAGGGAAAACAGCCTTAGCCTATTCAGCCTCTCCCTATAACTCAAGCCCTTCAACCACGGTAACATCCTTGTAAATCTTTTCTGAACCCTGAGTAATTAATACATTGATTAGTTTGTTAAAGCATTTTGATGGAGTTACATTTAAGCCAATTCTTTTATTTTTATTTTAACTGTATTGTAAAAATAAAGTTAATTGAATTGCATCTGGGATGCAACACCTTAAACTTACCTTTAACCTAAGAAAACATTTGGGTGTAGACTATCTTCTCAATATATTTTGAGGGGGTTTGGCCTGGTCCACAGCACTTGCTCCAACAAGACAGCAACTTTGTCAAGACCACATCTTGATTGATGTGATGACGTAGCTCGTAGTTGAATAGGTGCCAATGTTTTATAAGCTGTGCGAAAAGGTTGTGAGGCTTAGCTTCGCTTAGTGTTCATTTTTAGGGCCTTTCCAACTTATCTCCCAAGGTCTTATTTTCATTATTTTTTAATTGTTTCGCACTTTTGTAGCTGTACTCAAACAAGTTGGTTTCTGTCCTGACATGCTATTAAAAAGTTCTTAGTTTTGAAGAGGGCCCAAACAAATGTTATGTCCCATGCATTTTGGCATTTTAAATGACTGATAATGTGTTTAAAAGTACATCTCCATTTATAATCTGTAGTGAATTAGTTCAGTTAAACTCCAAATTCATCTTACAATCAAATATGTTCAAGTGGATGATTAAGATCCTTCTGTTTTCCCCGTGAGATTTGGTTTTCTCCCACCTACTGTTTCTCACAGAATCTTCTAAACCCATGTCCTCATTAGCTTGTATTATTTTAGCTTGTATTATTTTAGCTTGTATTATTTTATTAGTTTGTATTATTTTAGACCTGCCTTATTTCAGTCACCTCAGTCTGTGAGCTACCACCTAAAATCCTGCATTTGTTGGACGGGCAGTAATTTGACACTGGAATGAAATAAGGTGTGGCTCGAAACACACCTCTTCATTTGCTTAGGTTTACAATCCAGAACCTAGATTGTTTCTCACACAATGCCATCATTAAAGTTTCAGTCCCTAGGATCAGTGCATTGAGTAAATACAAAGAATGCTGCACATAAAAGATGTTTCAGACTCATTTCATTGCTGTTGACTGATCGTAATGAAAAGATCATTTACTTGGCTATCAGCTCTTCCAATCATTCAAGATTATGAACTGCAATTCCATATTTAAATTTGTTCTTTAATATCCTAATTTAAAAATAAGTAGGTTTCAGCACCATGTTTAACTTGGATCATGAGCACAGTACAAAAGGAAAACTCTGTTGAACATATACATTTCAGTTCCATCATCATTGACTTAAATTGGCTCCAGATCTCTGCACTCCACAAGTTCAAAGTTCCAATTCATTATGGGCTTGTCGCTCCCTATCTGTGTAACCTCCTCCTTTTTATAAAACTCATTCATGGGATGTATACATCGCTGGTAAGGGCAATATTTATTGCCCATTTGACAGTCAAGAGTCAACCACATTGCAGTGTATGTGGAGTCACATGTAAGGCAGCTGAGGTAAGGATAGCTGTTTCTTTCCCTCCAGGACATCAGGGTTTCTCCCCAGCAATATGCAATGGTTTCATGATCATCTTGATTCCAGATTTTTAATGATTTTAATATCCATTATCTGCCATGGCAGGATTCAAACACAGGTCACCAGAATATTACGTGGCTTTCTGAATTAATAGTTGAGCAATAATACCACTTGACCATTGTCACAGCTCCGTCCACTGTATAACCACATTTAGATTAGCTTAGATGAGATTCCTTACAGTGTGGAAACAGGCCATTTTGGCCAAAAATGTCCACACCGACCTTCCGAAGAGTAACCCACCCAGACATTTACCCCTGACTAATGCACCTAACATTATGACAATTTAGCATGGCCAATTCACCTAATCTGCACATCTTTGGATTGTGGGAGGAAACCAGAGCACCCGAAGGAAACCCATGCAGACATGGAGAGAATGTGCAGACTCCACACAGACAGTTGCCCAAGGTGGGAATCGAACCTGGGTCCCTGGTGCTGTAAGGCAACAGTGCTAACCACTAAGACCACTACCATGATTTTGAAATGCCTAATTTTAGTTCTCACCTGAAATCTATGATTCATTTCAACAACAAATACATATATACATTCCTCTGACTCTAGCTTATTTTACATTTCCCTCTCTTTCACTCTATCAACAATTTCCTTTGCTGCAAATGTTCCAATTCACTCTCTAAACTCATTCTCCACTGTATGTAATTTACCACCTTCCTTAAAAATTGCTTGATGAAGCTTTGGTCATCCCTTGAAATGTCTCTTTTGGTTTGGTGTCCATTTTATCTACATGAAACATTTTCCAATATTATGACAATATATATATATGTATTTGTTGCTGAAATGAATCATACATTTCAGGTGAGAACTAAAATTAGGCATTCCAAAATCTACAAGGTGTTCTACCAGTATGACATACAAGTAATGATTATTTGAGATATTTGCTTTTGCCTTGGGGCTATCTAGGAATTAAAGGTAGAAGATGCACCATCATAGTGTAGCTACAGAAAGGCAATCTTTTTAGATAACAAGGTTTACTGGAGGGAGGCGATAAGTATAATCACATTTGGCCAAGGATAATTACTAGAACCTGAAGGAACTGATCCAGAGATATTTTCTTTCTCTGAAAGCTAGAGTAGAACTCCTTGTCTCCACATTTACCCAACCTTAGTGGGCTATAAAAACGAGGTGATTGGTCTTCTTTATAGTGCACCACCAAAGGTATTAGCTTGGGAATTCCTGGTGATGGATCCAGTGGAAATAAATATTTTCAGGTAAAGATCCTGTCTGACTTGGAGATGACGCTGAGCTTGTGACATTGCCACTCCTACTCTTAATGGTAGTTGTCACAGAGGAAGAAGGTGATGCCAGAGTAATTTTGGTGTATGTTCTGTCAGAGGTTCATCATTGATCTGAAATATTGGCTGGAATCTTTCAGGCTTCAGATTGGGCAAGGAGCATAATGAGGAGGGAAGTTGGGGATCAGAACCTCACACCCTTCCTGTCTGAGTGGGAACACTCATGATCCACCATCCAACCTTGGTATAATTGAAATACAGAAGTGGGCAATTAATGGTGGTTAAGGATTTATTCCTGCCGGGCCTACAATTCTTATAGCTCCAGATGAAGTGATTTTGTGGTACAGTGGTAATGCTCTGACATCTAAACCAGGAAGTCTGGGTTCAAGTCTCACCTGTAACAGAGTAGCACTATAACATATCTGAGTAGGTTGATTAGAAAATATCCAATGCCAGGTGAGATAAGGAAGAGTTGGCCTGGCTGACTGACTAAACAGGCCATCAATTGTTATGGAAGGTATCTGCTGTTCCTCCTAAATATGCAATAACTTTGTACACGTTCAAGGGACAGGAGAATAGAAATGGCTGCTGACACCTTGGGCCTTGCTTCTGATCTCCCTGGGTGCCTCTCCTCATGATTCTCTCTATCCCAAGTAACACTTAACTTTCCTGTAGAGATCCCTCATCCTGGAAGTGGGACTGGCAGTGGCCCTAACCTCTACAATTATAGGCCAGCAGCTCTTCGAGATTGGGGCCGCTTTATTCTAGATCCTAATCATTTCCTCAGCATTTCTAGCCTTTTCTGTTTCTAGTTCAGTTTTCCAGCATCTGCAATATTTTGGCTTTGCACTTGATGTATTGAATGCTGTAGAAAATTCAAATGGCAGCAATTAGAACAAGGGACATCTTTGGCTGTTACACTTGAACTACAGAGCAGTTGCAAAGAAGGAACAGCCAATATTGAATGAGATCAGAGTGTTGCTGAATTGAATTTCTTGTATACGTGGTTTCAGATACCCTGACCACTACTGCATTACTTTTCTTTTGCTAGTCAAATTGTTTGGTCACTTAGTTCTCTAAGACTACCATCACATTATGATGAATGTATTACAGTGAGCAAGAATAAAATATAATGCAACATTCCTTGCTAAAGTTTTATTTAATTTGATGCCAAGAATAACTCTTGACATCAGGTGACAAATTCAAAGGAACTGAGAAAGCAAGCATCAATACATGAGATAGTTCTGACTCACGCCAATGTATCTGTGTTTGAGAATTTTAAACAAACATAGATCCACAAGCCACTTTTATAATGGATCTAACTACAATACAATGGACCTGGCAGGACAAACAGGGCAAATGCAAAATATGACATATGCTGGAAAACTGAAATAGAAGCTGTTGGGTTGGACAGTATCTGGGAAGAGGAACAGTTAGCATTTCAAGTCCATAAGATGGAGGAACAGGAGTAGGCCATTCAGCCCAGCTAATCTGCTTCACCATTCAATAAGATCTGCCATCCTCAACTTATCATCCTCAACTCCACCTCCCTGTCTTTTCCCCTAATCCTTGATTACCTTACTGATTAAAATCCTCCTCATTGCTATCTTAAATCGGTTACCTCTAACTTTGAGATCATAACCTCTGGCCTTAGACGCTGCAACAAGGGGAAACATGCTCTATGCATCTACCCCGCCATGCCCACTAAGAATCATAAATGTTTCAATAAGGTCATCTATCATTTTACTAAACTCCAATGTGTACAAGTTCAATCTCCTCAACGTCTTCTCATAAAAGAATCCCTCCATATGTGGAATACCTAGTGAGCCTTCTCTGGACTACCTTCAATGCCAGCATTTCTTTATTTTGATGAGGAGACCAAAACTGTTCACAGTATTCTAGATTTGCTCTAACTGATGCCTTGTATAGTTTCAGCAAGACCTCCCTATCTTTCAAGGAGAAAGTGAGGACTGCAGATGCTGGAGATCAGCGTCAAAAGGTATGGTGCAGCACAGCAGCTCAGGCAGCATGCGAGCAGCAGGAGAGTCAATGTTTCGGGCATAAGCCCTTCATCAGGAAACCATTTATATGATCCCTACCTTTATACTGTATTCCCTTTGAAATAAAGGTTAACAGACAATTTGCCTTCCCTATTAACTGCTGAATGTGAATACTAGCTTTATGATTCATGCACGAAGACTGCAAAATTCCTCAGAGCGGCTGCTTTCTGTAGTCCTTCTCCATTTCTATTCTTCCGGCCGAAATGCATAGCCTCATATTATATCCATCCACTTCTTTTTTTGCCTGTTCACTTAATCTGTCTATTTTCCTCTGCGGATTCCACGTGTTATCCCCACTCCTTACCTTCCAACCCAGATTTCATGTGATTTTCTATCTATTCTTGTTAACATATCCATGCCATTTTGGTAAACTTGTCAAGGTGCAAGGCCCTCTGAGTCACAGGAGCCTTAGAAATTCTACTGGACGAGGTTCAAAAAAACTAAGCACAATTAGATTTAACTGAACAGAATTTTAAAAGTGGGATGAGACAAAGAGCATCAGCATTCATCTTTTGAGAACCATGATGCACTTGATAATATGCTGAGTGGCTGTATTATTCCCTAAATTTTATGTTCTAACTACTGTTGTCTTTGTTTTTCTCCATTTCGTTATTGATTACACTAATTAGTGTTAACTCATTTTCCAATTGTATATACAAGGTCCCTTAGCTATGCAATCACTTTGTTTCAGACAGAACTTGCAGTGATGTTAATTAGAACAAATTAAAGCAATTTGGAAACACTGTTATTTTTAAATAATGAAAACTGTAGCATCGTTCCAGTATTAGATATTTCTGTTGATTTTCAATTGTATGTTTATATTCACAATTCAATATTAACATTATATTTATCAAGATTAATGTTTAATGAATTGAAGTTATGATACACAAATTGAGTTTTCATGGGTTAAAAAACTTGTATTTCACTTAATGGTGACATACCATTTCAGGGAGTGCTGAGGTGATGATTCTAAACAAGGAGGTACCTGAAACTGTTCTGAAAGCTGAAATACACTAGATTTGAATTCGCATGTATTAACTTCCCAGAAAAATGAGGATCGCAGGTAGGAATTTCACTTTCAAAGCGTTCAAGTGACTTGATTATTGTAACTTTAGCATTTAAAATTTCCTTTGTATATTTCAGTAATTTAGCAATTAATGCTGTTTTAAGAAATGTGAATTGAAGCTTCACAACTCTCAATTCAAATTGAGTTTGTAAGCAATAGTTGACTGTGAGGTGAGATCATGAGGTAAGATGTATAAATAGTTACAGCTTATCAAAGCATGGGTATTATTTGCCAGTCAAAAGGCTGAGCCAAAACATTTTTTATTGACGAAGTATACATTTATACTGATGTAAGGATTAAGTATAAAAAATGGAGTTTGATGCATGTCATGTGAAGGTGAATTTACTCAACTTGCTAGAGAATTGATTTCAAGAAGAAATGGCAATGAGTTTCATTAAACACAGAAGGGGCAGAAAGTTAACTTCAGGAAAGTTAAATTTAAAAAGGTGTGGCAACTTGTTACACGACAGAGAATGTGTCAAGGAAGTTCATTTATATTAATGTCAGAGTAAACATTGGGTTTATTAATACAGAAGTTAATCTTTAACAATGCTTATAAACTGGGAAAGTGACATACATCTGATTAAGTAAATAAGGCAGGGGACAGGAAAATCACATTAATTAAATCTAAATAAATTGAAATGAGGCTTTAGATGTTCCATGCAAGAGGTAAATTCACAAATGGTTTCTTTCTACAGAATGTTGACTGAAAGGAAAAGTGAACAGGTCAGTCTTGACCTTGAATACTGTACTATAGGAAGGTTGTGGAATATTTTAGCATCGGTAGACTTGAATTGGGGAAGTTAATTATCCAGATCTCAAAAAACCTTATATTACAAAAAAAGTTTAAGTTGGTAAAGTTAATTGAAAATAATACTAAATGTTTCGTTTTAAAGTATATTTACTCTTCCACACAGATGATGACCAGGTTTCTCTGCATTTGGAGTACTTCAGTATCTAAGGAGTTACAAAATGGTACTGAACCTTTTGTGGTCAACTGTGAATATCTCCTCAGTTGTCCTTATGATGGAGGGAAGGTCATTGATGAAGCAGCTGAAAATGGTTCAGCCTTGGACATTACCCTGAGGAACCCCTGCAGTGAGGTCCTGCAGCTAAGATAACCAATCTCCAACAACCATCTCCCTTTATAGTAGGTATGATTCCAAACAACTTGGTTCCCATCAAATGCAGTCTTGCTAGGGCTCTGATCCACATTTAGCCAAATGCAGCCTTAATGTCAAAGGCAGCAACTCTCACCTCACTCTGGAAACCAGCAGTGTTGTCTGTTTCTGTTCCCCCCCACCCCCCCACCCCTTAAAATACATTTTTTATCCCTTCTTTTTTCAACTTTCATGACATTCCTGGACAGGATGCCTTTGCTAGTTACCGAGGTATTTTATAACCAGTCAAATGGATTGGTGCAATCAACTTCAGCACAAGTTTTTGTATTCCTTGGGTTCTGGAATGGCTGACATTCAGATCTCCTCAATACAAAAGCAACATGTCACAAATGCAATAAATCTCAAACAAAATCAGAAAATGCCACAACTATTCAATAAGTCATGGAGAGTCTGTGGACGGAAAAGCAGCACTAATGCTTCAGGTTATTGACTTTTGATCAGAATTGGACAAAGTTCAAGATGGTAAAGGTTTTAAGAATAGAGCCGGGGGAGATGTGAAAGGAAATCAAAAGGTCTGTGATCAGGTGGAGGTCAGGGATGATGAAATGACAAAACGGATGATGGTACAAAAGAGCTCGCTCACACGCCCATACTACAAACAAGCTGTTGGGTTATATTTCATTAGGTTGATTCTGGAGTCGACTGGTTTAACTTATGAGGGGAGATTGAGCAGACTGGGACTATACTCATTGGAATTTAGAAGAATGAGGCAGGGTTTTTGGAAACATACAAAATTTTGAAGGGAATGGGTAAGATAGAAGCAGGGAATTTGTTTCCACTGGCAGGTGAAACTAGAACTAGGGGGCATGGCCTCAAAATAAGGGAGAGCAGATTTCGGACTGAGTTGAGGAGGAAGTTCTTCACCCAAAAGATCGTGAACCTGTGGAATTCCCTGCCAATGAGGCTACGTATCTTAAGGTAAAGATACATATATTTTTGAACAATAAAGGAATTAAAAGTTATGGTAAGTGAGTCCATGGAAAGATCAGCCATGATCTTATTGAATGGTGGAGCAGGCTCAATGGGCCAGAGGGCCTACTCCTGCTCCTAGTTCTTCTGTTTTTATGTTCTTATGTTAAGAGGTGATTGAAAGAACAGAATAATTAACAGTGACTCATAAACAAGAAGAGATGAGTGGCCAGATCAGCTGTTTGGGAAATGTTAAGTGAAGCATTGAGGAATATGTAAGACCAACAAAGAGCAAATGAAATTTGTAAATGGTGCAGGCGAATAGGAGGTTTAAGGGGGTTGAGCTGAGGATTTTGATGGGCAATATTTTCAGAAGTGAATCCAATGTAGGCACAGAATTACTTACATGGCAAACAGCATAAGCAGCAAGTGATGGAAAGAACTAAGCAATTCCACGTTCAACAAATCAGACCTAAGTTCTGCAGTCCTTCCACATCCAACTGTGAATGGTGCTGGCCAATTAAGCAACTCACTTGACAAAGATGAGCCTAAAATATCCTATCCTTAATGATTGAGTGCCCAGCAAATAGTGCAAAAGATAAGACTGAAGCATTTGCATCAATCTTCAGCCAGAGGTGCTGAGGTGATAATCCATTTTGATCTCTTCCAGTGGTCCCTAGCATCACAAATACCAGTCTTCAATCAATTTGATTCATTCCATGTCAATATTTGGGAATAACGGAAGGCCCTGGATCCGCAAAGGCTATGGGCCCTGACAACATTGCCGTAATAATCCTGCAGAATTGTGCTCCAGGAATTGCCACATCCTTGGCCAAACAATTCAGCTACAACATCAGTATCTACTTGACATTGTGGGATGTTGCCAGGAATGTCCTGTGCACAAAAAAACAGGATAAATCTAACTCAGCCAATTAGCACCCCATCAGTCTACTCTAAATCTTCAGAAAAGTGATAGAAGGTGTCATCAAGCAACATTTGATTATCCAACAATCTGGTAACTGAAGATCTGGGATCTGCCAGAGCCACATGGATGAGAGAGATGAATTATAAAGGTGAGGCAAAAGTGACTGCCCTTGACATTGAGGCTGCATTTGATTATGTGTGGCATCAAAGAGCCTTAGCAAAACTGGAGTCAGTGGGAATTGGGGGAAAGCTCTGTTGATTGGAGTCCCATCTGGCACAAGGAAGATGTGTATGGTAGATGGAGGTCAATCATTACCTATCCAGGATATCTCTGCAGGAGTTCCACAGGGAACTGTGTATCTTTCCAACCATATTCAGCTGCTTCATCAATAACCTTCCTTCCATTATAAAATCAAAAGTGGGGATCTTCCCCAATGATTGCAAAATATTCAGCACCATTCACAACTCCTCAGAGGGTGTCCATGTTCAAATGCAACTAGACCTGGTCAATATGCAGCTTTGAGCTAACAAGTGGCAAGTAACATTCACACCACAAAAATATCAGGCAATCACCATCTCCAACAAGAGAGAATCAAACCATCACTCCTTGACATTCAGTGGTGTTACCATCATCAGATCCCCTACTGTCAACATCCTCGGGGTTACCCTTTACCAGAAACTCAACTGGACTCACCACATAAATACAGTAGCGGCAGGAGCAGACCAAAGACAAGGAATTCTACAGCAAGTAACTCACCTCCTGAATTCCCAAATCCTGTCCACCAACTACAAGGCACAAGTCAGGAATGTTATGGAATTCTTCCCACTGACCTGGATGAGTGTAGCTCCAATAACATTCAAGAGTACGAGCTTTCAGAGCACTGCTCCTTTGTCAGGTAACTAGTGGGGCAGGATCATAAGATATGCGATATACATTGCAGGCAAGAATGCCCCGAGGCATGGTACATTGGGGAGACTAAGCAGACTCTGTGACAACGGATGAATAGACTCTGCGCAACAATTGTCAGACAGGGATGTTCCTTCCCATTCTGGGAACACTTCAAAGGTCAGGGACTTTCAGCCTTGGATCTTCAGGTAACCATCCTCTAAGGTGGACTTTAGGATATGCAACAACGCAGAGTGGCCAAGCAGAGGCTGAGAGCCAAGTTCGGTACCCATGGAGATGGCCTCAACTGGGACCTTGGGTTCATGTCATACTACAGGTGATTCGATACACTACACACGCGCACACACTCTTACATACACACTCATGCAGACCCTCTCTCAGACATACACATGCATCTCCCACACTCACGCATGCACACACCCTCTCACAGGCTTATACTCTGTCACACTCATGCACACACTCTACCAAGTATGCACACACAAACATACATTCTCTCACGTGCACTCATACTCACACGCACATGCTCACACTCTTTCTCTCTCCCTCACACACACACACACACACACACACTAGTCTATGGGGTGAATTTGCATTTGCAGAATTGTATTCTAATCTTGCTCAAAAGGCACACAACCTGCAGGCAGTCAACACAGGCAGTCAAACCATACAACATTTTATAAATTCCTACTTTGGAAATAGAACCAATCTGACTCAAGATTGGGATACATATTAGACTCTAACCTCACACCTTTAATGCATTGTCTGAGCTGAGATGTCACTTTTTTGTAAAACCTTAAATTATCTCGAGAATGTGACTCAAAAGAAGTTCTGGGATTTACATATTAATGAATCAAAACCTGCAACCCCATTGTAAAAGATTAAAGACTTAACAGCAATCTAGGTGTTTTCAATATATCATTTTAATTGCATGACACTGTGATCTTTAACTCTAAATTCTGTGTCTTATGATCCTGCCCTACTAGTTACCTGACGAAGGAGTAGCGCTCTCAAAGCTAGTACTTCCAAATAAAGCTGTTGGAATCATAGAATTTGGCCCAGCAAGTCCACACCAACTCTCCAAAGAGTATCCCATCCACATCCATTCCCCTACCCTATTACTCTACATTCCTCCTGACTAATGCATCCAACCTACACATCCCTGAACACTGGCATGGCCAATTCACCTGGCAGCTTCGAAATCGACGTTTCAGGCAAAAGCCCTTCAGGGCTTTTGCCCGAAACGTCGATTTCGAAGCTACTTGGATGCTGCCCGAACTGCTGTGCTCTTCCAGCACCACTAATCCAGAATCTGGTTCCCAGCATCTGCAGTCATTGTTTTTACCTGGCCAATTCACCTGACCTGCACAACTTTGGATTGTGCGAGGAAACTGGAGCAACTGGAGGAAAGCCACGCAGACATGGGGAGAATGTGCAAACTCCACACAGACAGTTGCCCAAGGCTGGAATCAAAACCTCAGTGAGGCAGCAGTGCTAACCTGGTGTTGTGTGACTTTTAACCTTGTCTACCCCTGTCCAACATTGACACCTCCAAAACATTCAAGAAGTTTGACGTCATTTGGGACAAAGCAACCCGCTTATCCACAAACATTCAGTCCCTTCACCATCGATACTCAGTAGCAGCAGATTGTACCAACCACACGATGCACTTCAGAAATTCACCAAAGATCCTCAGACAGCACCTTCCAAAACCACAACTACTTCCATCTAGAAGGACAAGGGCAGCAGATGCATGGAAACACCATTGCCTACAAGTTCCCCTTCAAGCCACTCACTCCCCTGGCTTGGAAATATGTCACCATTCCTTCACTGTCGCTGGGTCAAAACCCTGGAAAGCCCATCCTGTCAGCATAACAGGGAGTGCAGTGATTCAGGAAGGCAGCTCCACACTATCCCCTGAAGGGAAATTGGGAGTGGCAGTAAATGCTGACCCAGTCAGCAATGCTGATAGCCAATGACTGAAAGGAGAGAGAATCTAAAAAAAGGGAAAGACAAGTTTACCACGTCAGAAAAATAAGTTGAAGTAGAAGCTATGGGCTCCGGTTTGGAGCAGCAAAAATCACCCTCCCCACTCCTATCCCCTGAATGGACACAGGCCAGCCTGGTTCTGGAGTGATTATTAGACCACACACTTCCTTTGGTAAAAGGGATAAAGCGATAGGACAACATGAGGGAATCCAGGGTTAAAGTTTGCAGACTCATAGTGGGCTGAAGTTGGTATTGGTAGGGTGGACTTGGTATGGAGCATCAAGGAAATTCACTCAACTCCAGAGACTTTTTGAGATTAGATTCCCTACAGTGTGGAAACAGGCCCTTTGGCCCAACCAGTCCACACTGACCCTCCAAAGAGTAACCCACCCAGACCCACTACCCTCTGACTAATGCACCTATCACTATGGGCAATTTAGCATGACCAATTCACCCGACTTGCGTATCATTGGACTGTGGGAGGAAACCGGAGCAAACCCATGCAGACACGGGGAGAATGTGCAAACTCCACACAGACAGTCTCCCGAGGCTGGGATTGAACCTGGGACCCTGGTGCTGTGAGGCAGCAGTGACTGCATGACTCCAGAGACTTGTGTGCAGACTGAATAATGGGCAAAAGTGAGGACTGCAGATGCTGAAGATTAGAGTCAAGAATGTGGTGCTGGAAAAGCACAGCAAGTCAGGCAGCATTCGAGGAGCACACTGCAAGCTGAACAATGTCTAGAAGCTATTTGAAAGGATCGAGTAGTTGGAGGATGTACTGATTCAAACATTTTCATTTGAATGAACATCTACTTGTGAGCGTAGAATCAGTTGCAGGGCAGAAAAAAAAACATACAGTGAGGTGAAGGTCCCAGAGCAACAGAGGAATGTGGATCAGCCGAGGAGAGTGAGTCATGCAATGATGAAATTAACTGAAGCTTAACGTGAGAACCAGCAGACTAGCCGCAAGCAGGGTGGAGACCAATAATGAGGGGGAAGGTTTGTAAACTGATCCTCTGCTTCAGAATTGTGCTATGTTTGCTGCTGCTGACCAGAACTCACTTGCACAATCTCACTTGGCATCCAGTTTGCTTTACCTTCATTGCTGATATCCAACAGTGTGCCCATTGTCCACCTCTGCCAGCTAACCCACTTTCTGGCCCCTCCTAGTTCCACAAAGCCCATTTCCTGACACCTCTCCTGTTTCCTCAGAGGCCCCACTCCTGATCCCTCACTGTTCCACTCATCGACTTGCTGCCACCCTTGACAGGTCCCTCTACTGCCCCACTCCTGATCTCTGACCATCATGCATCCACCTCACTGTCTCAACTCACTGCCCCTCTCCCAATCACCACTGCTCCACTGACTGCTCACTGTCCTGCTCACCACCCCTTAATCAATTTATTCATTGCCCCCTTCCAGATATTTGCCCCCTACTTCTAACCCCTTACTGATCCCCCCGAACAAAATCATCCCTCTCACTAACCACCTGCTCCTCCCAGTGCCCATTATTATTAATACAAGTTGTAAAGATTTAAAATCTCTGATCTTCTGATCATTCATCTCCACCTGCCAATCCAAAGGGGACCACTTATGCTTACCCTATTAAAAATCAAACACATCGCTGAGGGTCTGAAGTTGCTTACAGACCAGGCCAGGTAAAGAATGCAGATTTCATTCCCTGAATGAAATTAGTGACCAAAACGGAACAAAAACAAAAATTACTGGAAAAGCTCAGCAGGTCTGGCAGCATCTGTGGAGAGAAACCAGAGTTAATATGTTGGGTCGAGTGACCCTTCCCTAGTTCTGAGGAAGAGCCACTTGGCCCAAAACGTTAACTCTGATTTCTCACCACAGTTGCTGCCAGACCTGCTGAGCTTTTCCAGCAATTTTGGTTTTTGTTTCTGATTTACAGCATCTCCAGTTCTTTTGGTTTTTATTGAGTGATCAAATGGGGTTTTACAGCAATTAAAGATTATGTCATGGCTTTGGCTGTGCTCCCAGAACTTGGCCACTGCTATCGCCCAGCTCTACCAAAGTACCAGGGCAGGGCAGGGAGAGACAGAAAGAGATCCGGGGGAATGGGGGTGTGAAGTTGGGGTCTGGGGGGGGCAGCAGGGGGGGAAATGGAGAGGTGCTGGTTTGGTGGAAAGAGGAACGGGGTCTGGGGTAGAGAAACCTGGGCAGGGGGAAGACAGTGGAGGGTGAGAGAGATGGGGTGGTGGGGGTAGAGACTCAAGTTGATGCAAGTTATGTGGGAGAGTGGGTAAAGAGGGGAGTTGGGAATATAAAAGAATTGGGTTAGACAAGAAAGAGGTGACTAGGTGAGAGGAGGAGATGGGCAGAGATTGAGTTAGGAGAGATGTGGATGAGGAGGGTTAGGAGAGTCCTCGCCACCAACCATCCCCCCAACCAGTGACCCCCCCACCCCCTACCATAACCATCCACCCATTCACGGAGTGGGCTGCTTCCTGGCAAATAGAAGGAAATCTCTGATTTCAAACCTCTGTTGCCTTGCAGTCAGACCCACATGTGGTAAAGGCTTCAGAAGTAAACCTTAAGGAAAACTCCAGAGCTGACAAAATGAATGAACAGAGAATGACAGCTCGAGCTGTACATTTACCATGATTTGTGCATCACTAATTCCTCCTTCCAGACAAAGCCTCAGCACAAGGATTCCTGGAGACACCTGTGCTCAAAGCATTGGCACCAACTCGATCTGATCTTAGTGAGGTCCACCACCATCAAACACCTTCTCCACACACACTGTTATCACAGTGCGGACTTTGACACAAACCACTCCTTCATGTGTTGCAAGATTAGGCTGCAGCCTAAGAGATTCCATCACACTAAAATACAGGGGAGCCCTCACATCAATGTCAGCAAGATGTCCCAGCCAGACCTTGTGTAACAGTTCTCAGAGGCTTTCGAGAGAGAACTCAGCGCCTCATGACACGGACACACCTCCACAGAGAAGCGGGAAACCTTGTGGGATACCATGCACTTCACCTACCTGGCTATCTTAAGGAAGAAGATCTGCAAGACACATGACTAGTTTAAGGCTAAGGTAACCAAGATGTCCCCCATCATTGAAGCCAAGCGTGTTGCCCTCGCTGAGTACAAGCAGTCAGCAAGCTGGAAGAATCTGCAGACTCTCAGGACTGCCAGGAAAAAGGTTCAGTAGACTGCCAGGCGATGTGCTAATGAGTATTGCACATAGCGAAGTGAGTAAATTCAGACAGCCACTATAACAGGGAACATGAGGGGAATGTACAAAGGCATCAAGAAAGGCACTAGGATCAGCTCTGAGCAAGACAGACCCATCAAATCCTCTACTGGGGAAGTAATCACAGACAAATGCCAGCAGATGGAGAGATAGGTTGAATACTACTCAGATCTCTACTCCAGGGAGCAGACCATGTCCGCTTCAGCGGTTTATGCCATCACGTGCTTGTCGACCATGGAGGAGCTAGATGCAGAGCCATCAGTAGAAGAGCTTAGCAACACCATTGACAGCCTGGCCTGAGGTGAGGACCAGGGTAGCGATGGGATTCCTTCTGATCTGATCAAGCCCTGCAAGGCTAGCTTCCTGCTCCCATTGTATGAAGTTCTCTGTCAGTGCTAGCAAGGAACAGCTGCACCGGAGGCCATGATGGATGCCAAGATCATTGCCCTTTACAAGAACAAGGGCGAGAGATGCGATTGCAACAACTACAGAGGCATCTCTCTGCTCAACACTGTCGGCAAAGCCTTTGCTCGGGTCATCTTGACTCATCTGCAGAAACTGGCAGGACGTGTATACCCATAGTCACAGTGCAGCTTCCGAGCTAAAAGATCCACAGTAGACATGATCTTCTCTCTTTTCCCATCTGCAGGAGAAATGCAAAGAACAGGCAATCTCCCTGTATGTCACTTTCATCGCCCTCACCAACACGTTGGACCTGGTCAGCAGAAACGGCCTTTTCAAGGTTCTCCTGAAGATTGGCTGCCCTCTAAAACTGCTGAGCATGATCGAATCCTTCCGCAGTAACATGAAGGGGACAGTGCAGTTCAACGGCAGCTCCTCTGAGCCCGTCGACATCTGCAGCAGTATCAAAAAAGGCTGCGTCCTTGCTCTCACATTCTTTGGGATTTTTCTTGCTGTGTTCCTGAAACATGCCTTTGGCACTGTAATGGAGGGGATTTACCTACACACTCGATCAGACGGCAGGCTCTCCAACCTGGCCTACCTCAGAGCCAAGACAAAAGTACATGCAGCACTCAGGCTGATTATCAGTCTGAGGAAGACGAACATCTTGGGACAGGACATAGAGGCACCACCAGTCATCACCATCAACGACTATGAACTCAATGTCATCCATCAGTGTACGTCCCTTGGCTTTGCTAACCTCTCCTTGG
Organism: Chiloscyllium punctatum; assembly: GCF_047496795.1. NCBI lineage: Eukaryota > Metazoa > Chordata > Chondrichthyes > Orectolobiformes > Hemiscylliidae > Chiloscyllium > Chiloscyllium punctatum. Next base: position 38,002,091 of record NC_092750.1, on the reverse strand, counting down.
AGACAGACATCAACAAGAGGATTGGAAAAGCAGCCTCAACTCTTGCTCACCTCACAACTCGAGTATGGACAAATCTCAAACTGACAGTGAAGACAAGAATGTCAGTCTACAACACCTGCATCATAAGCACACTGCTGTATGGCAGTGAGACATGGACTACATATGCCAGACAGGAGAGAAGACAGAACACCATCCATTTGAGGAGTATCCGCCATACCCTCGGCATATCCTGCCAGGACAGTGTCCAACACAGCGGTCCTATCTCGTGCTGGCCTTCACAGCATGTACACTTCGCTCAGGCAACAGAGACAGCTCTGGTTGGGCCACGTCTCCCACATGGAGAATGGCTGCATCCCAAAGGATATTCTCAATGGAGAACTTGCATCCAGGAAGAAACCCACTGGGCATCCCCAGCTGCACAAAAAGGATGTTTGCATGAGGGACATGAAGGCACTTGATATTATTATGGAGTCCTGGGAAAGTCTTGCAGCAGACCACATGAGATGGAGAAGCACTCTGAACCAACACCTCAAAACAAGGGGAAAGAAGCTGATGAGTGCTGCACCAGACATACGGGCACAAAGGAAGGAGTGCAGCAGTTCTAGCAGATCAACAACCACATACAGGTGTGACCTCTGTGACCGGGACTGTCTCTCCAGCATTGGGCTCTTCAGTCACAAGCTTCTTGCTTCAGGGAAGTAGAAAGCTAAAACAATAGCACAGTGGCTCAGTGATTAGCATTGCTGCCTCACAGTACCAGGGTCCCAGGTTCAAATCCAGCTTTGTCTGACTGTCTGTGTGGAGTTTGCACATTCTCCTCATGTTTGTGGGATTTTTTCTGGGTACTCCGGTCTCCTGTCATATTTTCCTCCTACTTTCCAAAGATGTGCAGGTCAGGTCAATTTGCCATGCTAAATTGTCCATAGTTGTTAGGTGCATTACTCGGGGGTTGGGGGGGTGGGGGCCTAGGTTACTCTTCGGAGGGTCGGTGTGGACTTGTTGGGCTGAAGGGCCTGTTTCCACATTGTAGGGAATCTAATCTAAAGGAGGATGCAATCCCTGGTCAGCCATGACCGAAAGAGGCCTCACTCAAAGATTATTTCATGGTCACTATTGCTGAGAAAAGTTTTCAATTCTAGATTTATTAGCTATATTTAAATCCTATCCATAATTATCCTGGGCCTGTGGATTACTTGTCCAGTAATATTATCACGATGTACCATCTCCTCTGATTGTATTAAGATTTTCTATGTGCCTTGCTGCAATCTCTTGTAATACTTCTGTGATTCTATGTTCTGTGAATTCATTAATAATAAATGCCAACATTTTCTCCTTGACCTGTTGTTTCTTGCTTTCTCTCTCTCTTGAATACATGTCACATTTGCTCTTTTCCAAACTGATGGGACTCGAGGAAATTTTCAAAAATGAAAATCAGTATATTTACTATCCCGTCAGCTACTCCTTTTCCTATGATGAAGCCCACCAGGATGTGGTGATTTATCAGCTTTATGCTACAATAATTGTTTTCCTGGTGATGCTAATTGTTTTAAATACCACATTCCCTCTCACAGTTATTTTGGGGATGTTATTTGTATTCTCTACAGTGAAGACAGGTGCAAAATCTCTGTTCAATTCATTTACTATGTTCTGAGCTCCAATATTAATTCTCCAGACTCACTTTCAAGGGAGGAGAAAGTGAGGACTGCAGATGTTGGAGATCAGAGTCAAGAGTGTGGTGCTGGAAAAGCACAGCAGGTCAGGCAGCATCCAAGGAGCAGGAGAATCAACATTTCAAGCAAGAGCCCTTCACACATTTTGGGCAAGAAACTTTCATCAGGATGATTTACTGGAAACATTGATTCTCCTACTCCTCAGATGCTGCCTGACCTGTTGTGCTTTTCCAGCATCACACTCACTTTCAAGAGAATCAACATCACCTTTACTTACTCTTTTTCCTCATAAATATTTGTAGAAACTCACACTATCTAGTTTTATATTTCTGGCTAGCTTTCTGTCATACTCTGATCTCTCCTTCCTTATTAATCTTTTTGTCATCCCTCGTTGTTCTGTCCAATCTTTTGACCTGCAACTGATCTTTCAGAAGTTTTTCTTTCATTTTCAATCTATCATTAACTTCCTTCATGTGTAAGGACTACACATATTCTATTTGGAATTATAGAAATGAAAATTTGAATTATCAGCTTTCCTTTTACAATTGAATAGAACTGTATTGTGTACTTTTGCTGCAACTGAATTTGACAGTTTTCTGGGACATGACCACAGGTTTCTTTGAGGAAAAAATAAGTACCTGTCCAGCAACAGCATGTGGATTGGTTATAAGTTGCAATTTGTCACTGAATTGAGAGGAGAGAGAGCAGCTCAGACATTCAAAAACCTGCCAGCCAGTGAGATCACTTCCTTTCTCTGTGAGTGGAAAATAAATACAAAAGACTGTGCCCCCCCCCAAAGAAAAACTGCTCATTCAATCAAGAGTTAAGTCCAATTAACTGGCTCGCAGTTGAAACTGCTGCTGAAAATGACAATGTTATATTATCACCATAAACCAAAACCTATTGAGAGAAGATCGCATTATTTCCTTACTGTAGCTTGGTTTCTGATATACAAACTTTATATTTCTTGTCTATATTTTCCACGCACAGTATTCCTGAAAAAAATTGCCTTGTCCAACCTGTCGTATTGTTTACGAGTGAATGTGTATGTTTGGATTTAAAGGGGATATAGTTTAAGTTTGCATATTAGTAATTAAGAATCTGTTTTGCTGCATTTTAGAGCATTAGTGTGTTATAACAGGCAGGTTTTTATTTTCATATTTATTAATGTATCCTGCTGTAAGTTTTTTCTGATGGTGATCACAGTCAGGCATTTACCCATAGACTTTATTATTATAGAGTCATACAGCATGGAAACAGATCCTTCAGTCCAACCAGTCTATGCCGAACATAATCCTAAACTAAATTAGTCCCACTAGCCTGCTCCTGGCCCATTTCCCTCTAAACATTTCTTATTCGTGTATCCATCCAAATGTCTTTTAAACATTATAATTGCACTCACATCCTCACGAGTTCACTCCACACATGAACGACCCTGTGTAAAAAAATTTCCCACATGTCCTTTTTAAATCTCTCTCTCTCTCTCACCTTAACAATTTGTCCCTTAGTCTTGAAAATCCCCTTCCTAGGGAAGAGACAACTACCATCAACTCTATCTGATATATTTCATATTTGTGACATTTCATGGATTTGGGATGCTTGACGTCTTGTACAATTTTCCTACAAGGGTCATAGTATTAGTTTCAGATAATGTGTCCTTTCCTTAGAATGTTTCTTTCTCACTGGAACATGGCTTAAGTTTAAAACCCCAGGACCCTACTCATTCTTCTCTTTCTTAAGCTGGATACGAAAATCAATCATGTTATGATTCCTACTACCTAGAGGCACAGCCATAGAAGGAAACAACATATAAAGATTAAAGCAACACTGTAGCAGAACAAGGGCTGTGTTTAACTGTATGCTTCAGGGTAGAAAACATCATCTTGATGCAAATAAAGAAGTCCTGGAAGCTGGAAGCCAAATTTAAGGAAAGCAAATTGCAGACCTGGTCAGGAGATGGACCATAGCAGTTTATGCTTATAGTCAAATTGCAATTGCAGTTAAGATGCACTGGCTGCAGAGGGGACTTAAACAGTGGAGGAGAAAGGGAATTAGATGACCAAGGAACAGAGCACAGTAAGGAGCTCCATAGGGAGCTGGCCACCGAGACGTCGGTATGACATTACAAACAGAAAAATTCAATTGTAATACCACAATGAATAACTCATTCCAAATGTTATCTTCCAGCTGTGATACGCAGTGTAGTGGTCCTGCTGGTCATTGGTCTGACATTGTTCCTTGCAAATAAACTGATGGATTCTTCAGAAAAACAGAATAATTCAGAACATTTAACAGGTACAGACATCAAAGTGCATATTTCTATTACTAAAGAAGCAGAGGTTAGCTTTGTTGTATTGCAATATATTTGAACGGAAATATTTACTGTATTCTGTCAGTGACACTAACTATCAGATTTATGTAAAGCTGGATGATAGTTTTGAATTTTGGCAAAGAACATTGATTCAAACAATCATAAAATGAGAATTAAAGAATTTACACAGTGGTTCAGTCAGCATCTCAAACAGAGCCATGTTAAGGTTTTTGCTTATGTTTGTGACAGAACTGTGATCTGTTGCTTTGGAACATAGGAATGGGAGTAGGGCACTGTGACCATGTTATGGCTTAGGTGCAGGAGTAGGCCATTCTGCCCTTCGAGCCAGCACCACCATTCATTATGATCATGACTGATCATCCTCAATCAGTATCCTGTTACTGCCTTATCCCCATAACTCTTGATTCCACTATCCTTAAGAGCTCTATCCAACTCTGTCTAGAAAGTATCCAGAGACTTGGCCTCCACAGTCTTCTGGGACAGAGCATTCCATACACCCACCACTCTCTGGGTGAAGAAGTTTCTCCTCAACTCTGTTCTAAGTGGCCTACCCCTTATTTTTAAGCTGTGTCCTCTGGTTTGGCACTCACCCATCAGCGGAAACATGTTTCTTACCTCCAGAGTGTCCAATCCTTTAATAATCTTATATGTCTTAATCAGATCCCCCCTCAGCCTTCTAAACTCAAGGGTATACAAGCCCAGTCGCTCCAATTTTTCAGCAGAAGATAGCCCTGCCATTCCGGGAATTGACCTCGTAAACCTACGCTGCACTCCCTCAATAGCCAGAATGTCTTTCCTCAAATTTGGAAACCAAAACTGTTCACAATATTCCAGGTGTGGTCTCACCAGGGCCCTGTACAGCTGTAGAAGGACCTCTTTGCTTCTATACTCCATTCCTCTTGTTCTGAAGGCCAGCATGCCATTAGCTTTCTTCACTGCCTGCTGTACCTGAATGCTTGCTTTCATTGACTAATGTACAAGAACACCTAGATCTCATTGTACGGCCCCTTTACCTAACTTGATTCCATTTAGATTGTAATCTGCCTTCCTGTTCTTGCCACCAAAGTGGATAACCACACATTTATCCACATTAAACTGCATCTGCCACGCATCTGTCCACTCACCTAGCCTGTCCAGGTCACCCTGTATTCTCCTAACATCCTCCTCACATTTCACCCTGCCACCCAGCTTTGTGTCATCAGCAAATTTGCTAATATTACTTTTAATAACTTCATCAATATCATTAATGTACATTGTAAAAAGCTGTGGTCCCAGCGCTGATCCCTGCAGCACACCCCTGGTAACCACCTGCCATTCCGAAAGGGAGCCGTTTATCACTACTCTTTGTTTCCTGGCAGCCAACCAATTTTCAATCCATGTCAGTATTTTGCCCCTAATACCATGTGCCCTAATTTTGCTCACTAACCTCCTATGTGGGACTTTATCAAAGGCTTTCTGAAAGTCCAGGTATACTACATCCATTGGATCTCCCTTGTTCATCTTCAGAGTTACATCCTCAAAAAATTCCAGAAAATTAGTCAAGCATGATTTCTCCTTCATAAACCCATCCTGACCCTGACCTATCCTGTTACTGCTATCCAGATGTGTCGTAATTTTGTCCTTTATAATTGACTCCAGCATTTTTCCCACCACTGAGATCAGACTAACTGGTCTATAATTCTCTGTTTTCTCTCTCCCTCCTTTCTTAAAAAGTGGGATAACATTAGCCACCCTCCAATCCACAGGAACTGATCCTGAATCTATAGAACATTGGAAAATGATCACCAATGAATCCACGATTTCTAAAGCCATCTCCTTCAGTACCCTGGGATGCAGACCATCAGGCCCTGGGGACTTATCAGCCTTCTGCCCTAACAGTCTCTCCAACACCATTTCCTGCCTAATATAAATTCCCTTCAGTTCAGATCTTTCAGCCACTGTTAACCTCAGGGAGATTGCTTGTGTCTGAACACAGATCTGAAGTACTAATTCAATTCTTCTGCCATTTCTTTGTTCCCCGTAATAAATTCACCCGTTTCTGTCGTCAGTGGCCCAATTTTAGTCTTAACCTTTTTTTTTCTTTTCACATACCGAAAAAAGCCTTTACTATCCTCCTTTATATTTTGGCCAGTTTACCTTTGTACCTTTTTTTTTGCGTATTTCCTTTTTAGTTATCCTTTATTGTTCTTTAAAAGCTTCCCAGTCCTCCAATTTCCCACTCATCTTTGCTATGTTATACATTTTCCCTTTTGTCTTTATATTGTCCTGAACTTCCCTCTTCAGCCATGGCCATCCCTGCCTCCCCTTAGGATCTTTCTTCCTTTTTGGAATGAACTGATCCTGCATCTTCTGCATTATACCCAGAAATACCTGTTATTGTTATTCCACTGCCATCCCTGCTAGGGTATTGCACCACTGAACTTTGGCCAGCTCCTCCCTCATAGCTCCATAGTTCCCCTTATTCAACTGATGTTATTTTGTCCTTTTTAAAATGATTAACGAAAGGTGACAAGCAGTCTGTAAGAGAACAAACAGCTTGTGAGGCCTTGGGTTTTTTTCAAAATTGGAACAGTAGAAGCAGCCTGAATGGGTTGGGTCAAGTTCCCATAGATCCAGGGATCTTTAGTTTAGCTTTCAACAGTTGAGGTCTCAGCAGGGCTGGAAGGCAGTGAATCTCTCCTGACTGCTACACACTCTCTCCCTGAGTTTTCTCTAGATGTTTTTCCTCCTGGGCTGTTGTCATTGCATGTGAGACAATTCAGTTATTTGAATTCATCTTTTGCCAAGAGCGTGCTTGTTGGATGTTACCAAATTGGAATAGTTACTGTTTAGTAGTAAAATATCCTATTATTCTGTTAAGTTTTCCAGTAGACTTAAGTTATTCCAAGATCCTCTTTCTTTTGTTGTAGTTTAACAGTAGTGCTTAACGTTGAGTAGTTTGACCAATTGAATTGCATCCAGAACACAGTATCTCACATTTACCTTCAAAATAAGAAAAAGTTAAGAGTCTAGGCTACTTTCTTATTATCATTCGAGGGGGTCTGGTCTGGTCCATAACAACATTCAACTCATGGAGCCTGTCACATCTTTAGCCTGTACAAACAGAATTTTGGGTGGAACTGAGAAATAAGAAAGGGATGATCACCCTATTGGGATTGCACTATGGACCCCCTAATAGTCAAAGGGAAATTGAGAAACAAACTTGTAAGGAGATCTCAGCTACTTGTAAGAATAATAGGGTGGTTATGGTAGGGGATTTTAACTTTCCAAACATAGACTGGCACTGCCATAGATGGAGAGGAATTTCTAAGTGCATACAAGACAATTTTCTGATTCAGTAAGTGGATGTACCTACTAGAGAAGGTGCAAAACTTGACCTAAACTTGACCTACACTTGGACAATAAGGCAGGGCAGGTGACTGAGGTATCAGTGGGGGAGCACTTTGGGGCCAGCAACCATAATTCTAATTGTTTTAAAATAGTGATGGAAAAGGATAGACCAGATCTAAAAGTTGAAGTTCTAAGTTGGAGAAAGGCCAATTTTGACGGTATTAGGCAAGAACTTTCGAAAGCTGATTGGAGGCAGATGTTCACAGGTAAAGGGACGGCTGGAAAATGGGAAGCATTCAGAGATGAGATAACAAGAATCCAGAGAAAGTATATTCCTGTCGGGGTGAAAGGAAAGGCTGGTAGGTATAGGGAATGCTGGATGACTAAAGAAATTGGGGGTTGGATAAGAAAAAGAAGGAAGCATATGTCAGGCATAGATAGGATAGATCGATTTTGAAGAGTATAACGGAAGTAGGAGTATACTTAAGAGGGAAATCAGGAGGGCAAAAAGGGGACATGAGATAGCTTTAGCAAACAGAATTAAGGAGAATCCAAAGGGTTTTTACAAATATATTAAGGACAAAATGGTAACTAGGGAGAGAACAGGGTCCCTCAAAGATCAGCAAGGCAACCTTTGTGTGGAGCTACAGAAAATGGGGGAGATACTAAATGAATATTTTGCATCAGTATTTACTGTGGAAAAGGATGTGGAAGATATAGACTGTAGGGAATAGATGGTGATATCTTGCAAAATGTCCAGATTACAGAGGAGGAAGTGCTGGATGTCTTGAAAAGGGTAAAGGTGGATAAATCCCCAGGACCTGATCAGGTGTAACTGAGAACTCTGTGGGAAGCCAGAGATGTGATTACTGGGCCTCTTGCTGAGATATTTGTATCATCGATAGTCACAGGTGAGGTGCCGGAAGACTGGAGGTTGGCAAATGTGGTGCCACTGTTTAAGAAGGGTGGTAAAGACAACCCAGGGAACTATAGACTGGTGAGCCTGACCTCGGTGGTGGGCAAGTTGTTGGAGGGAATCCTGAGGGACAGGATGTACATGTATTTGGAAAGACAAGGACTGATTAGGGATAGTCAACATGGCTTTGTGCGTGGGAAATCATGTCTCACAAACTTGATTGAGTTTATTGAAGAAGTAACAAAGAGGATTGATGAGGGCAGAGCAGTAGATGTGATCTATATGGACTTCAGTAAGGCGTTCGATAAGGTTCCCCATGGGAGACTGATTAGCAAGGTTAGATCTCATGGAATACAGGGAGAACCAGCCATTTGGATACAGAACTGGCTCAAAGGTAGAAGACAGAGGGTGGTGGTGGATGGTTTTATTTTCAGACTACAGGCCTGTGACCAGTGGAGTGCCACAAGGACCGGTGCTGGGCCCTCTACTTTTTGTCATTTACATAAATGATTTGGATGCAAGCATAAGAGGTACAGTTAGTAAGTTTGCAGATGACACCAAAATTGGCGATGTAGTGGACAGCAAAGAGGGTTACCTCAGATTACAACAGGATCTAGACCAGATGGGCCAATAGGCTGAGAAGAGGCAGATGGAGTTTAATTCAGATAAATGCGAGGTGCTGCATTTTGGGAAAGCAAATCTTAGCAGGTCTTAAATATTTATTGGTAAGGTCCTAGGGAGTGTTGCTGAACAAAGAGACCTTGGATTGCAGGTTCATAGCTCCTTGAATGTGGAGCCGCAGGTTGATAGGATAGTGAAGAAGGCGTTTGGTATGCCTTCCTTTATTGGTCAGAGTATTGAGTACAGGAGTTGGGAGGTCATATTGCAGCTGTACAGTACATTGGTTAGGACACTATTGGAATATTGCGTGCAATTCTGGTCTCCTTCCTATCAGAAAGGTGCTGTGACATTTGAAAGGGTTCAGAAAAGATTTAGAATTATGTTGCCAGGGTTGGAGGATTTGAGATTTATGGAGAGGCTGAACAGGCTGGGGCTGTTTTCCCTAGAGCGTCGGAGGCTGAGGTGTGACCTTACAGAGGTTTACAAAATTATGAGGGGCATGAATAGGATAAATAGACAAAGTCTTTTCCCTGGGGTCGGGGAATCCAGAACTAGAGGGCATAGGTTTAGGGTGAGAGGGGAAAGATATAAAAGAGACCGAAGGGGCAACTTTTTCACGCAGAGGGTGGTACGTGTATGGAATGAGCTGCCAGAGGAAGTGGTGGAGGGTGGTACAATTGCAACATTTAAGAGGCATTTGGATGGGTATATGAATAGGAAGGGTTTGGAGGGATATAGTCTGGGTGCTGGCGGGTGGGACTAGGTTGGGTTGGGATATCTGGTTGGCATGGACAGGTTGGACCGAAGGGTCTGTTTCCATGCTGTACATCTCTATGACTCTATACTTGATTTCTGTTTTGAACCTGCTCAATGATTGAGCTTCCACAGCCCTATGTGGAAAGAATTCCAAAGATTCACCACCTTCTGAGTGAATAGATTCCTCTCCATCTCAGTCTTAAATAGTCTGCTCCTTCTCCTGAGATGACCCTGGAAACACCAGCCAGGGAAGCATCCTATCAATATCCAGACAGTCATGCCCTGTAAGAACTTTGTGAGCTTCAATGAAATCACCCTCATTCTGTGAAATTCCAGAGAATACAGACCCAGTGTACTCAATCTTTCCTCATGAGACAATTTCACCATGCCAGGGATTAATCTGGTGAATCTCCATCAAACTCACTGTTGGACAAATATTTCCTTCCTTACATTAGGAGAAACAAATGGGCACAATACTCCAGTTGAGGACTCACTGAGGCTCAATACAACCACAACAAGACATCTTTACTCTTGTACTTAAATGATTAGTTTTCATTTACTTAAATTACCAAAGTAAAGAGTTCTGGTTTCAAGTTGAGCTTGCCATTATTTCATCATGGTTGGCCAACAAAATGAGTATGTCTACTATGAGGTTAAGCTGCTCCAATACTTAATAACACATTTGGAAAATCAACAGCTGGGTGCTATGTTGGGAGTAAATAATCTCAAACATTTGTGCTTATACTTGGGCATTTGGGGAGTGATTACAGCTACAACATGTGATTGCTTAGCTATCTAAAACACAATGAGATATGCAGATTCCATTTATTTGAACATCTCTCATATAATTTAGTTATAACTAAGCTAGTACAGACAGTACAGAGTAATCTGTAGACGGATCTTTTTTCTAGGGTGTTATAATGCAAAGCGGTTGTGGTCTCAGGTTATGTGATTACATCCAGATACTTGATTCATTTGTGTGTTGAGCTTCTTAAAAGACCATCACTCTTAAAGCAATAATAGTTTACAAAGTGCCTGATGAAGACATATTTACATTTTAAATAATTTCACTCCAGTTTTGCTGAAATTTCAGTTACATCCAGTAAAATCCAGTGAAACTGTTTCATTTATTCTATGAAGTTTTAATAAAAGGCAGTGTATAATTTGCTCCAAAGATAAACGAATTCTTAAACAGGTGTTGGGTCTCTTTTCGAACCTGTAATTTCTATTGCTTTATTCAGCACTATCCTCGGGTGTTTCATTTCTTGCCTTTTTTATTGATATGACAGGCAGCAAATTCCCAGTGCACATGCTCACAGTCTGCTTCATTCCCTCCTTTAAAACTCCTTTAATAGCTAAAAGGAAGGTACAACATCTGCCAATTTTGAGGTAATTACATTTTTGAATTATAAAAAGTATATTATGTGCTTCTTTTTACATTTACAGAGTCAAAAGTTAAGCCCCCGTGTGGAATGGAAACACGTTGCAATGCAAACCATTTCCCATTTAAAATCATTAGTGGGGCAGCTAATGTTGTTGGACCCCACATTTGTATCAATGATAAACCGTAAGTAGCAAAGATCTAACTCTGAACATTGCTGCAACTGGATTGTAAATATCCTTTGAATTGTAAACTTCCCATGATATTTGTTTCATTGAAGACCATTCTAAATCTAAAATATGCCTCTTAATTATTCAGTTTTGACTTATAATGGTGCAAGACATTCAGTGTTTAATAAAATATTAACCAGAGTCAAGAAACAAAATGAAGAATTCAGCCATCAAATAATTTCCATATGACTTTGTCCTCATTCCTGATATCGACCATAGAAGGGAAGCAGTACACAATAAGAGATTAGCAGAAATGAAGAAAGGAGACTCAAATGCTGATTGATTGGAATGGATTAAAGCAAACTGGAAAATAAAGAAAATCTGCAGATAAGCAATCAGTGGGCTTAAATCTTCAGGCCCATAAACCAATTCAGACCGTATGTTCCACTCATCCTAAAAAATAACTTTTTTCCATACACTTGCAACCCCATTCAGATATTGTACAATGTCTCAAGTCAAGTTAATTAGCACTTCCAATCTACAATCCTTTACAAATTAACTTCTGCTTTTCTGTCAATGTTGAGTGATGGTAAGGATTTTATTGAGTACAATGCACTCCTCACTCTTAGGTTCAAATAATCTGATGGTGCTTAATGTTCAGCTTAGCAGTCATATAGACACTGCACAAATCATGGGTTCAAGACCATGGTAAAAATGATTGCTTGCTATTTGAGATGTTTCTTTTTTTCCCTTCCTTATAGAATCATGAACAGTATAAAGAATAACATTGGAAAGGGATTAAATATTGCTTTAGTTAATGGTGAGTAGAGTGTGAACATTTTTTGAATAAATGTTCCTACTGCTTCATATTAATTATTATTTCTAAAAAGTGATGATTATATCTCTTCATTTCACAGCTTCATCTGGTGATCTAATAGCAACTGACTTTTTTGACATGTGGACTGGAGGTAAGATGCTTGTAAAACTTGAAATGAATTTGTTCTGATTTAGCACAAACATTTTTGATCCTGCACAAACAGAAACATAATCAACCCAATCAACTACCCCTTTCCTTTATTGTTAGACATTTGTAGATGGTGGGGGGTGTGGGTGTAGAGATAAATTCACAACAAACGCAAACAGAACATAATGGTTTCAATATTAATTACTGTCTCTAAAGACAAACCAAGTAACCAGTGCTCATATCACATGGAAAGTAAAATTATAGAATTAAAAGATTACTAATTTCCTTTCTTCCAGATATCAAGTTGCTGGTGAATTTCTTACATAAGGTTAAACTTGGGACTATTGTTCTACTTGCTTCTTTTGATGAACCGGCAACAAAGTGAGTCAAAGCAGCTTCTGGCTGGAATGGGTGATGGGCTAAGGTGGTCTGGCCTCAAGATCACATCATGTGATCCAGTTCTCATTTGTTTTATTGTGATCTCATCATGTGTGGAAATTTGGAATAATGAATGAAACCCATCCATGGAACATGTAGCATTTAATAATTACAGTAGAAATCATTTGTAACAGAATCATTTATAACCCATTGTAACACAGTTATCTCAGTGTATAAATTTTTATTGCCTACGTTTCTATTATTGACAGGAAAACATTTTGTGAGAAAACATAGTGGATCTGCCTCCTAATACTGCTTCCACTCTAGTGAGACTTCTCTCGGCTGCTGCTTCTAATACATCCATCCAACCCTGTTGCATCTCTCCATCTGTCTGTGTCTATTCTAATGCTCTGAAGCAGGTTACCAGCTGGGACAGTAAGCTGCTAATTTGGATTAAACACATGCTGCATCATATTTAATGTGCTGTTAAACAGCATGCATGCTTAATGTTCATCAGCTGGCTATCATTCTGGCTGGTATCTGACTCCAGAACATTGGCACACTGGCTAGTAAGTTAGGAGAGTCTGTAGCTTTAGAGTCTGAGGTTAGAAGTATTAGCTGAGTATCAAAATAATAAAAATCTGAATTGTTGACTTATTAATGCCATTGTCAGCAGCTACATTATTATCAGCAGAATATGCTGTTTCATCAGTTTAATATCCACTCAGAACAGGAAGGGAAGCATGTTTTTCTTAAGCAACAAGTAAAGGATGGATTGGAAATTTTAAAATGTGGATGACATTCTCCCAATACCTGCATTCTATTTACCTACTCTAGAGTTCTGTAGGCCATCAATTTCCATGTTGAAACTGCGAGCTTTAGGACCTGATTTCCAAACACTGTGTGTGAAGCCAGGCACCAACAGTTTAAGGGAAATAGGAGAAAAAAATTAAACCAGAAGGTGAAATTATAGTTGCTTTTACTTTGGCACCATTTTACACAAAAGTAAATCATCCGCTTTCCAAGTTTATATTAGCTTTCCTTATTCTGAAATGTGGCCTTCAGACAGTTTTTAGAATTGATTTGTGCATCTGTTACCAAGGTATGAAAGCCAGATTCAAGAAAGTAAGTGACTTCTAAATGCCAGCATCCTGGAAACAAGTTAAATAATGCCAAATTAAAAGTCAAAAATCACACAACACCAAATTATAGTCTAACAGCTAGCTACCCTGACCAAGGAGCAACACTCCGAAAGCTTGTCTTCCCAAATAAACCTGTTGGACTATAACCTGGTGTTGTGTGATTTTTAACTTTGTTACACCCAACACCGGCAACTCTACATCAAAATAAAACTCTGCATTGATGCCACTCTATCGATGTGGGTAAGTCACATGCAAGAATCTCTTGGATGAGGTAAAAGTCCTCCAGCTAATTAATGGAAAGATCAAATACATAATGGCCTCAACCAAAAAAAAATTGAAACCAACCATTCACTCCATTCCCAACTTCAGCTATGTCAAGTTTAACAAAGCCGTTAGCAAGGGGTATGCTAATTGAACTTGAGCCAATGTTTTAATTCCATTTCTCTGTAGCAGTTGTCCCATCTCTCTTATGACCTCTGTCTTTAACCTTACTTCAACCAAACTGTTGCTAAAACTTTCATTCATGTCTGGCATCTTCAGACTCAAATATTCAGACACATTTTGACCTAGAACTCCTATCTCTATCATCCATAAATCAACTCATCTAAAACTCTACAGTGCACCTTCACTCTCTCATCTCATCCTGTCCTCACTGATCAACATTGACTTTCGGTGCGCCATCCTTTCAATATGAACATTTTTCCTTTGATGTTTAAATTCCTTTGTGGCCTCATTCGTCTCATTCCTGTCACCTCTTTCTACCTCTTGGGCTTCTCCCTCCTTATACTCCACCATTGATTCTCTATAGCTATACATCCAGCAGCTGTCCAGATCTCACTGACCGAAATTTCCTAACCCCACCATCTTTTAACTCTTCTTCATTCATTCCTGGATATGGGTGTCACTGGCTGGGCCAGCATTTATTGAAAATCCTAAGTTGCCCTTGAGAAGGTGACAATAAACTCTCGTCCTTAATCGCTGCAGTCCATGGTTTGTAGGTACACCGTCAGTGTTGTTAGGACAGGGAATTTCAGCACTTTCACCCAGTGACATTGAAGGAACAACAATGTATTTCCAAGTCAGGATGGTGAGTGTCTTGGAGAGGACCGCACAGGCAATGGTGTTCCCCTGTATCTTCTGCCCTTCACCTTCTAAATGGCAGAGGTCACAGGTTTGGAATGTGTTGAGGTATCCTGTGTTGCTGGAGTACATCGTACAGATGGTACACAGTATTCCCAATTGTGGTGAAGGGACTTAATGTTTAAAATACCAAAAGGTGTGCTAATCGGCAAATTGCTTTGTCCAGGTAATATTGAGCTTCTTCAGTGTTGTTGGAACTACACTCATGTAAGCCAAGGGTAAGAATTTCATTATACAGGCTCAGAGTGGTTAGGAGGTGAGTTATTCACCATAAGATTCCTATTTGTTCTGCTTTTGTAGTCATTGTATTTATATGGCTAGGTCAGTTCAGTTTCTGGTCAATGGCAACTGCCACAGTACTGATAGCAAAGGGATTCAGTGATGTTAATGCCATCTTCTCATTTTAGGCCTTCCTTAGATTAGATTACATACAGTGTGGAAACAGGCCCTTCGGCCCAACAAGTCCACACCGCCCCGCCGAAGCGCAACCCACCCATATCCCTACATCTACCCCTTACCTAACACTACGGGCAATTTAGCATGGCCAATTCACCTAACCTGCACATCTGTGGACTGTGGGAGGAAACCGGAGCACCCGGAGGAAACCCACGCAGACACGGGGAGAATGTGCAAACTCCACACAGTCAGTTGCCCGAGGCAGGAATTGAACCCGGGTCTCTGGCGCTGTGAGGCAGCAGTGCTAACCACTGTGCCACCGTGCCGCCCTCTTTGATTAAGCTTTTCATAATTACTATTATTATCACTTTGAAGAAGTGATTTCCTTTTTTTAGCGCTAAAAGTACTATATAAATGCAAATTGTTATTTTAGTAAAATGGAAATTCTTTTTATTCATTCACACATGGGACGTGGGCATTGCTGACCAGCCAGCATTTATCACCCCTCCCTAGTCACCCTTAAGGTGGTGGTGAGCTGCCTTCTTGAACCACTGCAGTCCACTTGCTGTGGGTTGATCACAATGACTTTGGGGAGGGAATTCCAGGATTTTGACCCAGAGATAGTGAAGGAACAGCAATATATTTCCAAGTGAGGATAGGGAGCAGCTCAGCTGGGAACTTACAGGTGATGGTGTTCCCATGTACCTACTGCCCTTGTCTTTCTAGATGGAAATGATTGTGGGTTTGGAAGGTGCTGTCTAAGAAACATTGGTGAATTTCTGCAGTGGATCTTGTAGGTGGTGGGAGTGGATGCTTGTGCATGTGGTGCCAACCAAATGGGCTGCTCCGTCCTGGATGGTGTCATGGTCCTGGCATGACCTCCTGCATACTCCATTAAACCAGGATTGATTCCTGTAGCTTGATAGTAGTATTTGAGTGGGGAATGTTGGAGAACTTGGAGTGCAGGTTCATAGCTGCTTGAAAGTGGAGTCGCAGGTAGATAGGTTAGTGAACAAGGTGTTTGATATGCTTTCCTTTATTGGTCAGAGTATTGAGTACAGGAGTTGGGAGGTCATGTTGCGGCTGTACAGGACATTGGTTAGGCCACTGTTGGAATATTGCGTGTAATTCTGGTCTCCTTCCTATCGGAAAGATGTTGTGAAACTTGAAAGGGTTCAGAAAAGATTTACAAGGATGTTGCCAGGGTTGGAGGACCTGAGCTACAGGGAGAGGCTGAACAGGCTGGGACTGTTTTCCCTGGAGCGTCGGAGGTTGAGGGGTGACCTTATAGAGGTTTACAAAATTATGAGTGGCATGGATAGCATAAATAGACAAAGTCTTTTCCCTGGGGTGGGGGAGTCCAGAACTAGAGGGCATAGGTTTAGGGTGAGAGGGGAAAGGTATAAAAGAGACCTAAGGGGCAACTTTTTCATGCATAGGGTGGTATGTGTATGGAATGAGCTGCCAGAGGAAGTGGTCGAGGCTGGTACAATTGCAACATTTAAGAGGCATTTAGATGGGTATATGAATAGGAAGGGTTTGGAGGGATATGGACCGGGTGCTGGCAGGTGGGACTAGATTGGGTTGGGATATCTGGTCGGTGTGGATGGATACACCTCTATGACTCTATGAACAATTCTGCTGCTGTTGATGGCCCACAGCATCTCATGCTCAGTCTTTACTTGCTATGTCAGTGCGAGGTTTGTCCCATTTAGCATGGTGATAATGCTACATATCACAATAGAAGGTATTCTTAATGTGTAGTGTCTACAAGGGCTACATAGTGGTCATTCTTATCAATACTGTCATTGACAGATACATCTGCAACTGATCGTTGATAAGGATGAGATCAACTATGTTTTTCCCTCTTGTTGGTCTCCATCCTGTGCCTCATGTCACACCAAATGTAAGAGCTGCCAAACTCATTTAATAATTCCCTACCAGACACGTAGGAAGCTTCAACCTCTCAGTCTTAAGTGTATTCAAACATAGATCCAGAAGGTCATTGTGCTAATTTACTGTTCTACACAGGCTTTTCTGATTTGTACAGCTCTTCTCTATAGCTTTTGTAGTTCAGTCCACATTTTTAAAAAATGGTTGCTTGAAGTAAATACAAATTGATTTTTTTTTTCCTTTTTTAGGTTTACTGATGAAGCAAGAACACTTTTTAGTGAGCTAGGAAGTTCCTTAGTTCATGATGTGAAGTTTCGGGACAATTGGATTTTTGTTGGAGCAAAACCAATTAAGGAGAAAAGTCCATTTGAACAGGTGTGAATGAAGAATATAATTGCAATCCAAATTAATTAATTTGATCAAATATTGAAGTGCTGATATTTTGTTTAATTGATATATATTCTTGTGGGTGAATGTTGCTAGTTTATGTACAGATGGATTGCATGGTTGTGATTTGAGGCTGAGTAACAGCTTATTTTTTAATCTTGTATTACTTGCAACCATTTTTGTGAAGTTTCATGAAACAAAATTAAGTGGATGGTGTGACTGGACAGCTTTTTCACAGCCTCATAATTCACATCAAGTGAGCTTTTGTAACCAAGGGCATAGGGATCAAACTTAGTATCTGAACATTGAAGTCTGAGCAGCCCAGATTTTGGGCTTGACACCTTTTTTGGTAGGGGGGTGTAGAGCTGAGGAGAAGGTAGCTGGGAATGTGATGGGTAGATGAATGTGTGAGTGAAAGTGATAGGTTGAAGAAGAGGGTGGAGCGGATAGGTGTGAAGGAAGATGGACAGGTAAGACAGTTCAAGAGGGCAGTGCCAAGTTGGAAGGTTGGATTTGTGATAAGGCTGGGAGAGAGGAAATGAGGAAACTGGTGAAATTCACATTGATCCCGTGTGGTTGGAGGGTCCCCAGGCAGAAGATGAGGCATTGTTCCTCCAGGCATCGGGTGGCTACAGTTTGTCGGTGGAGGCAGCCCAAGACTTGCATGTCCTTGGTGGAGTGGGAGGGGGGGGGCTAAAGTATTCAGCCACAAGGTGGTGGGGTTGTTTAGTCTTTGTGTCCTAGAGATGTTCTCTGAAACATTCCACAAGTTGTCATCCTGCCTCCCCAGCGTAGGGCAGACAACATCAAGAACAACGGACACAGTAGGTGAGGTTTTGGAGGTACAGGAAAATCTCTACTGGATGTGGAAGGATTCTTAAACTCCCTCCCACTCCACTAAGGACATGCAAATCCTGGGCCACCTCCACCACCAAATTCTAGCTACCCAACACCTGGAGGAAGAACACCTCATCTTCTGCTTCGGGACCCTCAAACCACATGGGATCAATTTGGATTTCACCAGTTTCTTCATTTCCCCTCCCCCACCTTATCCCAGTTCCAACTTTCCAACTCAACAATGGCCTCTTGACCTGACCTACCTGTCCATCTTCCTTCCCACCTATCCGCTCCACCCTTCTCTCCAACCTTCATCTACCTATCACATTCCCAGCTACCTTCCCCCCAGCCCCTCACCCCCCTCCCATTTATCTCTCAGGGCCCTTGGACCACCCCCTCATTCCTGATGAAAAGTTGATGCTCACAACATTGATTCTCCTGCTTCTCAGATGCTGCTTGACCGGCTGTGGTTTTCCAGCACCACACTCTTCGACATATTTCATCCTCAGCCTGGCATTGGCCAAAGACACATCTACAATATTGTATCCTATCATGTCCCTCCAAAACAAGCAGCCCATTTCCTGGCTTTCCCTCAAAGGCGTGCAGTCTTAAATCATTTAATCTTCTCCAAACTCTTAGCAATACAAAAACTGATGACGGAAAAAGTTGTCTTTTCATTTATCTGTGTCTCTGAGTTTGCTACATTAAACAAATTTGCAGTTTCATTAAACTCTTTCTTGACCCCCATCCTCATGTCTGATTACCTCCATCCCGGATACATTGTCCACTTTGGAATTAAGCTGTTGTGCCAAATATCTTACTTCAGGTCATCACTTCAGCTGTGACTTGGGAGTTTTCTTGCACATCAAATTCTTTTCAACTTACTGCACATACGTGCAACTTGTTGTGAGAGTTTGTGGCAAAGCTTATGGGGCAGGCACTCAAGACATTTTCTCTCTCTCTGGGTCAAAGGTTCTGGTCAATATCCAAAAAGTTGAATAACCTACTGCAACTTGTAGATTCTTTGTCTTTGTGGACTTTGCCTGGATGAGGAGAGATTCCAGAACCTGAATATACAGAGCCAAAAGTATTGATCTGGCTTACATTCATCTGGCACTTCTTAGTGCTGAACATGACCTTTTCATGGTGATCCCCACCATCAGTGAGTGAGGGATCTGGCCAGGTTTTTCTTTGATTTGCTCATTACTGCAATATCGTCAATAATGAATCCACACCACTCTCACAGGCCCAGTTTCTGTAATTCTGTTCATATGCTGTTGTAGTTCTTGACTGATGATAAACCAAAAGGAAGCACTGCTTTCCAGATAGTGTTCTGAAGGCAATGACGTGCTGAGATTCCTTGGCATGGTGTCCATCTCAGAGAAGGACCTAGGTCCTAGGAGCCTGGGATTCAGTTCTCCTAGTGTTGGAATCTTGTGTGGGTATGTTTCAATGATTTTCAGATCCAGACATACCCTGATTGCACTATCCTCTTTGAGTTCACAGAACTACAACAGTCCATGTGGTGATGCACAAATGAATGGTGCCATTGCGTTCTATGCGATTAAGTTTTCTCCCAATGCTGAATCTTGTGGGAGGGCTAATTGACACAATTAAATCTTCTCTCTCATGCAGTACGTCAAACCTGACTGGGTCCATTGTTGTAAATCAGGGAGTGGCTTAATGTGAGTATTCCATCCCTTCTACTGCCAGCTACCTTGGTAATCTCAAGAATAATCACAAAGTTGAGGTCTGTACACACTAATGGCCCTGCCATGGCTGGTCTACTCATGTTAAGTAAAATACTTGTGGTTAAATTACATAGTTGCATTGTATCATTAATGTGCTAATATAAGGGATGGGTAATTTGAACAGCAAATTTGGCAGCAGCTTGGTTCATCATTGAGTTCCCTCAGTGTCCTTCAGAATTTGGAATGTTCAGGTACTTGCATACGTTACCATGTCAATCTTGGTTTTTCTTGTGTAGTTGCTAGTTTTTATGGAATAATGGTGTTGATTGTGCCGAAAGCTTCATCCACAAAATGTCAAATGTTTGTTTATCCTCTGGTTAAAAGTTGTTCCCCTCCAGGTTATGTCTCAGGTCTGTCTTTCTGTGATCTCTGTGCATCAGCTTATGTTTACTCAGGTCTCTGGTACACTCCTCGTTGATATTGTCATCCTGCTGTGTCAGTCTTCTGTTTGGCTGTTCCCTGTCATACTCTCTAGCTGCGGCTTTGGAGCCAGGTTTGTTTCTTACTTTGGCCCAGTGTCATTTTGTACCACTGCCTTGCATAGATCTTGGAATGCAGGAGGACTTTGTGGGGTGTGAGAGACCATCCATGCTACACAGCTGACTTGTTTTTTGTGTCCTAGCTACAATGCAGTTCTATTGGCTGTATCCAGTGCTTGTTGTTGTCTGACTATACTGGCTTCATATTTTGTGCCATCTGCTAGCAGTGAATCAATGCTGCAACCTTTCATTTTTTTTCCAGGTGGTCCCTTTGGAATGCTTCAATCAGTGTTGAGGCAATTACCAACACCATTATCCACTCCAACATTTCAGTCTCTGAAAAATCACATTGTCACCCCTGTTACAGCATTGACTTACAGACTGAACTATTGATTTTTGTAACTGTCACTAATAGAACATGAATTATAAGTGGTACATTTGACAATTAACTCTTACATGCAGCTGATCTTCTCATAACTTTGTATATATTTGAAGCTTCTTTCTGGTCCTCTTCAGATAAGCTCATGGTATTGATGTTGTTTACAAATTGTTATCAGTGTTTTTATGGCTTGTGTAAATAGTTTGCAACTGCAGGATCTGTGAAGCACAGCTGCCTTAGTTCAAAATGTTTGAACTCAAATAGGCAATTCACACTCTTCCAATTCACACTGGAGGATGTGGTACCAGCCTTATGCTCTTCTGCCTTTTTAAGACATTACTGATATGGAGGAGTCTTCGTTTCAGTCATCTTATTACCATGGGGTCATTCAGTATATATCTTCAGCATGGTTTCTGCTGTGTGCTCTGCTTTTGCCTTTTCTTTTCACTTTGTATTTTCTTTTGTGTATTCACAAAACACAGAACACTACTGTGCAGTACAGGCCCTTCAGCCCTTGATGTTGCGCTGACCTGTGAAACCAATCTGAAGCCCAGCTCACCTATGCTATTCCATTTTTATCCATATCTCTATCCAATGACCATTAAATGCCCTTAAAGCTGGCAAGTGTACTACCGTTGCAGGCAGTGCATTCCATGCCCCAACTAATTTCTGAGTAAAGAAATTACCTCTGACATCTGTTCTATATCTGTCAACCCACAATTTAAAGTTATGCCCCGTCATGCTAGCCATCACCATCCGAGAAAAATGGCTCTCACTGTCCACCTGAGCTAACCCTCTGATTATCTTCCATGTCTCAATTAAGTCACCTCTCAACCTTCTTGTCTCTAACAAAAACAGCCTCAAGTCCCTCAGCCTTTCCTCACAAGACCTTCCCTCCATAACAGGCAACATCCTAGTAAATCTCCTCTCAACCCCTTCCAAAGCTTCCATATCCTTCTTATAATGTAGCGACCAGAACTATAAGCGATACTCTCAGAAATGCAACCACACCACAGTTTTGTACAGCTGCTGCATAACCTCATGGTTCCAAAACTCAATCCTTCTGACAAAAAAGTTAACACAACGTAAACCTTCTTAACAACCCTATCAATCTGAGTGGCAAATTTCAGGGATCTATGTACATGGACACTGAGATCCCTCTGCTCATCTACACTACCAAGAATCTTACCATTAGCCCAGTACTCTGCATTCCTGTTGCTCCTTCCAAAATGAATCACCTCATACTTTTCTGCATTAAATTCCATTTGCCACCTCTCAGCCCAGCTCTGCAGCTTATCTGTGTCCCTCTGTAACCTACAACATGCTTCTGCAGTATCAACAACTCTACCGACTTTAGTGTCATCTGCAAATTTACTCACCAATCCTTCTACACCCTCATCCAGGTCGTTTATAAAAATGACAAGCAGTCGTGGACCCTAAACAGATCCTTGAGGTACACAATGATTAACTGATTCTGAGTAATCCAAGATGGAGGACGGGAAAAATTTCTGGCTGTAACAGCTGCTCCTTTTTTGAGATATTTTAGGTGCTGGAGATGATTTCCTCAAATTCCAGGAGCAGCAATTACTGTCTCACGTGCTGTTGCATTGTTTTGGAACTTGGAAAAAAAAGTCAAAACAACAACAGTTTTAAAAGGGAGAATCACAGACAAAGGAAGCACATGTTGAAGACAGTGCAAGAGAGAGAGAGAGAGAGAGAACCTGCACAGTTACTGCTTTTGCTGTTTGAATTCATGTATCGTTGGACATCAGAGTGTGCCTGGGAAAATTAACAAACAGTGAAATTCACAACTGATCTTGGAGGAACCTGTTTGGGCGAAGTTAACAGCACAGAGTCAAATAAGTGAATCGTTGTTTTAAGTGTGTCCAACAGAAAGGCTGCAGTAGTGAGTAGAGTGGGTTCTTTCTTGATTCAATGATTTTGGAGATATGTCTCTTGATTAAACTTAAAATATAAGCCATAACTATTAATTTAACCGGGGGCAGTGTTTTGTAGAGGAATAAGACGGTGTTATTTTCTGGGTCTGTAGATTGTGAAGGAGCAAAAATGGCCTTTTGTACAGTGATATGTACTTCTTGTCAGATGTGGGAGTTTAAAGGGAGTTTAAGGGTTATTGCAGATTATATCTGCCATAAATGCTGTTGGATGCAAATCATATCAGATCGAATGGATCGGTCGGAGAGACAGTGAGAAGCAATGAGGAATTTGCAACAGCAACAGTATGTGATGGATGGCAGTTATAGAAAGGGGAGAAAGTCTCAGATACATACACATAGATGGGTTAACTCCAGGAAAGGTAAGAGAGGTAGGCACCTAGTGCAGGAGTCTTTTGTGGATATACCCATTTCAAACAGGTATGCTGTTTTGGAAAATGTAGGGGGTGATGGATTCCCAGGGGAACGTAGCACATACAGCCAAGTTTCTGTTATTGAGACTGGCTCTAATGCAACAAAGGGTACGTCGGGTTCCAAGCGATCAATTGCGCAAGGGGAATCTGTAGTCCAAGGTACAGACAGATGTTTCTGTGGTCAGCAGAATGGTGCCAGGATCAAGGATGTCTCAGAGAGGGTGCAAAATGTTCTCACGGGGGAGAGGGGCCAGCAAGAGGACATTGTCCACATTGGAACCAATGACATAGGGAGGGAAAAGGTTGAGATTCTGAAGGGAGATTACAGAGAGTTATGGAAGAAATTTAATAAGGAGGTCCACGAGAGTAGTAATATCTGGATTACTCCCAGTGCTATGAGCTAGTGAGGGCAGGAATAGGAGAATAGAGTAGATGAATGCATGGCTGAGGAGTTGGTGTATGGGAGAAGGATTCACATTTTTGGATCATTGGAATCTCTTTTGGGGTAGAAGTGACCTGTACAAGAAGGACGGATTGCACCTAAATTGGAAGGGGACTAATATATTGGCAGGGAAATTTACGAGAGCTGCTTGGGAGCATTTAAATTAGTAAGGTGTGGGGGTGGGACCCAAGGAGATAGTGAGGAAAGAGATCAATCTGAGACTGGTACAGCTGAGAACAGAAGTGAGTCAAACGGTCAGGGCAGGCAGGGACAAGGTAGGTCTAACAAATTGAACTGCATTTATTTCAATGCAAGGGGCCTCACAGGGAAGGCAGATGAACTCAGGGCATGGTTAGGAACATGGGACTGGGATATCATAGCAATTACAGAAACATAGCTCACAGATGGGCAGGACTGGCAGCTTAATGTTCCAGGATACAAATGCTACAGAAAGGATAGAAAGGGAGGCAAGAGAGGAGGGGGAGTGGCATTTTTGATAAGGGATAGCATTACAGCTGTGCTGAGGGAGGATATTCCCGGAAATACATCCAGGGATGTTATTTGGGTAGAACTGAGAAATAAGAAAGGGATGATCACCTTATTGGGATTGTATTATAGACCCCCTAATAGTCAGAGGGAAATTGAGCAACAAACTTGTAAGGAGATCTCAGTTATCTGTAAGAATAATAGGGTGGTTATGGTCAGGGATTTTAACTTTCCAAACCTCGACTGGGACTGCCATAGTGTTAAAGGTTTAGATGGAGAGGAATTTGTTAAGTGCATACAAGACAATTTCTGATTCAATATGTGGATGTACCTACTAGAGAAGGTGTAAAACTTGACCTACTCTTGGACAATAAGGCAGGGCAGGTGACTGAGGTGTCAGTGGGGGAGCACTTTGGGGCCAGCAATCATAATTCTATTAGATTTAAAATCGTGATGGAAAAGAATAGACCAGATCTAAAAGTTGAAGATCTAAATTGGAGAAAGGCCAATTTTGACGGTATTAGGCAAGAACTTTTGAAAGCTAATTGGGGGCAGATGTTCGCAGGTAAAGGGACGGTTGGAAAATGGGAAGCGTTCAGAAATGCGATAATGAAAATCCAGAGAAAGTATATTCCTGTAGGGTGAAAGGAAAGGCTGGTAGGTATAGGGAATGCTGGATGACGGAAGAAATTGATGGTTTGTTTCAGAAAAAGAAGGAAGCATATGTCGGGTACAGACAGGATAGATCGAGTGAATCCTTAGAAGAGTATAAAGGAAGTAGGAGTCTACTTAAGTGGGAAATCAGGAGGGCAAAAAGGGGACATGAGATAGCTTTGGCAAATAGAGCTAAGGAGAATCCAAAGGATTTTTACAAATATATTAAGGACAAAAGGGTAACTAGGAGAGACTAGGGCCCCTCAAAGATCAGCAAGACGGCCTTTGTGTGGAGCCACAGAAAATGGGGGAGATACTCAATGAGTATTTTGCATCAGTATTTACTGTGGAAATGGATATAGAAGATATAGAAAGTAGCTAAATAGATGGTGACACCTTGCAAAATGTCCAGATTACAGAGGAGGAAGTGCTGGATGTCTTGAAAGAGATAAATGTGGATAAGTCCCCAGGACCTGATCAGGTGTCCCCTAGAACTATGTGGGAAGCTAGAGAAGTGATTGTTGGGCCTCTTGCTGAGATATTTGTATCATCAATAGTCACAGGTGAGGTGCCAGAAGACTGGAGATTGGCAAACGTGGTGCCACTGTTTAAGAACAGTAGTAAGGACAAGCCAGGGAACTAAAGAACAGTGAGCCTGACCTCGGTGGTGGGCAAGTTGTTGGAGGGAATCCTGAGGGACAGGATGTACATGTATTTGGAAAGGCAAGGACTGATTAGGGATAGTCAACATGGCTTTGTGCGTGGGAAATCATTTCTCACAAACTTGATTGAATTTTTTGAAGAAGTAACAAAGAAGATTGATGAGGGCAGAGCGGTAGATGTGATCTATATGGACTTCAGTAAGGCGTTCGACAAGGTTCCCCATGGGAGACTGATTAGCAAGGTTAGATCTCATGGAATACAGGGAGAACTAGCCATTTGAATACAGAACTGGCTCAAAGGTAGAAGACAGAGGGTGGTGGTGGATGGTTGTTTTTCAGACCGGAGGCCTGTGACCAGTGGAGTACCACAAGGATCGGTGCTGGGTCCTCTACTTTTTGTCATTAACATACATGATTTGGATGCGAGCATAAGCGGTACAGTTAGTAAGTTTGCAGATGACACCAAAATTGGAGGTGTAGTGGACAGCGAAGAGGGTTACCTCAGATTACAACAGGATCTGGACCAGATGGGCCAATGGGTTGAGAAGTGGTAGATGGATTTTAATTCAGATAAATGCGAGGTGCTGCATTTTGGGAAAGCAAATCTTAGCAGGACTTATACACTTAATGGTAAGGTCCTTGGGAGTGTTGCTGAACAAAGAGACCTTGGAGTGCAGGTTCATAGCTCCTTGAAAGTGGAGTCGCAGGTAGTTAGGATAGTGAAGAAAGCGGTTGGTATGCTTTCTTTTACTGGTCGGGGGTATTGAGTACAGGAGTTGGGAAGTCATGTTGTGGCTGTACAGGACATTGGTTAGGCCACTGTTAAGATATTGCATGCAATTCTGGTCTCCTTCCTATCGGAAAGATGTTGTGAAACTTGAAAAGGTTCAGAAAAGATTTGCAAGAATGTTGCCAGGGTTGGAGGATTTGAGCTATAGGGAGAGGCTGAACAGGCTGGGGTTGTTTTCCCTGGAGCACCGGAGGCTGAGGGCTGACTTTATAGAGGTTTACAAAATTATGAGGGGCATGGTCATACACATGGACTTTAGTAAGGCGTTTGATAAGTTTCCCCGTTATAGACTAATGGCGAAAGTGAAGTCACATGATGTGCTGGGTGTTCTAGCTGGGTGGGTAAAGAACTGGTTGAACAGGAGACAGAGTAGTAGTAGTTGAAGGGAGTTTCCCAAAATGGAGAAAGGTGACCAGTGGTGTTCCACAGAGGTCAGTACTGGGGCCACTGTTGTTTGTAATATACATAAATGATCTAGAAGAGGGCACTGTTGGTATGATCAGCAAGTTTGCAGATGACACAAAGATTGGTGGAGTGGCAGAAAGCATAAGGAACTGTCAGAGAATACAGGAGGATATACATAGACTGGAGAGATGGGCAGAAAAGTGGCAGATGGTTTTCAATCCAGACAAATGTGAGGTGATGCATTTAGGTAAGTCTAATTCTCAAGCGAATTATACAATGAATGGAAGAGCCTTGGGAAAAGTTGATGGGCAATGAGATCTGGGAGTGTAGGTCCATTGTACCCTGAAGTTTGCTGCACAGGTGATAGAGTGGTCAAGAAGTAACATAGTATACTTGCCTTCATCAGACGGGGTATTGAGTATAAGAGCTGGCAAGTCATGTTAAAATTATACAAGACATTGGGTCGGCCACACTGAGATTACTGTGTACAGTTCTGGGCGCCACATTACCAAAAGGATGTGGACGCTTTGGAGAGGGTGCAGAGAAGGTTTACGAGGATGTTGCCTGGTATGGAAGGTGCTAGCTATGAAGAGAGGTTGAGTAGGTTAGATTTATTTTCACTAGAAAAAAGGAGATTGAGGGGGGACCTGATTGAGGTTTACAAAACTATGAAGAGTATAGACAGGGTGGATAGAGACAAGCTTTTTCCCAGGGTGAAGGATTCAATAACCAGAGGTCATGCTTTCAAGGAGAGAGGTGGAAAGTTTAAGGGGGATACACATGGTAAGTACTTCACACAGAGGGTGGTGGGCATTTGGAACACGTTGCCAGCAGAGGTGGTAGAGGCAGGCGTGGTAGATTCATTTAAGATGCATCTGGACAGATGCAGGAGTAGGTGGGGAGCAGAGGGATACAGATCGGCTCAGGCTTGGAAGGCCGAAGGGCGTGTTCCTGGGCTGTAAATTTTCTTTGTTCTCTTTGGATAGGTTAAATAGGCAAAGTCTTTCTCTGGGGTCAGGGAGTCCAGAACTAGAGGGCTTAGGTTTCGGGTGAGAGGGTAAAGGTATAAAAGAGACCTAAGGGTCTACTTTTTCACACAGAGGGTGGTACGGGGATGGAATGAGCTGCCAGAGGAAGTGGTGGAGGCTGGTACAACTGCAACATTTAAGAGGCATTTGGATGGGTATATGATTGGAAAGGGTTTGGAGGGATATGGTCTGGGTGCTGGCAGGTGGGACTAGATTGGGTTGGGATATCTGGTCGGCATGGATGGGTTGGACCGAAGGGTCTGTTTCCATGCTGTACATCTCTATGACTCTATAACTCCAGGATGAACATTTACCATCAACCACCACCCTCTGTCTTCTTTCAGCTAGCTAATTTCTGATCCAAACTGCTAAATCACCCTCAATCCTATTTTGTGCAATAGCCTACCGTGGGGAACGTTATCAAACACCTTATTGAAATCAATATACACCACATCAACCGCTTTACTCTCATCTACCTGTTTGCTCATCTTCTCAATGAACTTCATAAGGTTTGTGAGGCATGACCTACAATCCCTAATCAACTTATTCCTTTCTAGATGATTATAAATCATATCTCTTATAACCTTTTCCAACACTTTACCCACAACCGAAGTAAGGCTCACAGGTCTATAATTGCCAGGGTTGGCTCTACTCCCCTTCTTGAACAAGGGGACAACATTTGCTATCCTCCAATCTTCTGCCACTATTCCTGTAGACAATGATGACATTAAGGTCAAAGCCAAAGGCTTGGTAATCTCCTCCCTTGCTTTCCAGAGAATCATAGGATAAATTCCATCCAGCCCAGGGACTTATCTAATTTACTTGTTTTCTGTACCAAGAGGACGTCTGTTCTGCTATTACCTTGTTTGTTATTCTCACCTTGGTCTTCAAGTTTACATGGCTTCCTTCTTTGTTCAGTTTTTTTCCCTTAAAGCAACACTCATTGCTCTACACCATGGAGTAATAATCACACTCTGACATTATATAGTCAGATGTTATGCTGTCTAAATGTATCACAAAGGAGGTGCACAGTTTCTGTTTACTTGAAGATCTGTGGTGGGTTAATTTACAGCTAAAGTAGAACAGACAATATGCTGCAAACTCTAAACACCCCTTTTGTCTAGGTTGTTATGGTATAGAATAACACTGGTTCCTGGTCATGTGATGAGATAGAGCTTTTTGGCTTACCATTATGTTGAGTGTCGTAAAGGGATATCCTCCTTATATTCAAATCTAGTTGCTAGTAGCTGAAGTGTTCATTAAGTCTACATCAATTTGCAAACGTTTCAGTAATGAAAACAAGCAATTGTGATGTGGAAAATATGTCTTCACATGAATGATGCAGGTGTGGAAATGCATTATCTTCAGATGTGGCCATGAGATGATTAGTTAAATGAAACAGTGTGGGGAATATGGGGAAAAGGAAAGGGACTGACACTAATAGTCATGAAGCTCATTTGGAGAGCCAGTGCAGACACTGTGGGCTGAGTGGCCTTCTACTGTGCCACAGCGCTTCTGTGATTAATGTATTCCTGTTTTGGCATACATTATGGTTCATATTTTATATTTGTATCTGACAAATAAGAAAGTATTATTTTTTATCCCTGTGATTCCGTACTGGCAGTATAACCATGGGGCATGGGGTAAAAACCTAAACTAGGATGTCAATAACCATTCGATTCATTGCTGTTCTCAAATATGGTTCCACTGCAATCTTTACATGCTGTTGATGTCCAGATGGTGAGTTTTTTTCTGCCTGTATTTTCAATAGGGAAGAACAGATCTGGAGAACCTCCCAGATAACAATGGAAAAGGATGTGCTGCTGTGAACATAGACTGAGACTGGATACACAGTCCCACTTTCACCCAGGGGTCAAGACATGTTTTAAATTTGAAACTGGAAAAAATTGTTGTTGTTTAGTAAATTTTTGGGTGGTCAGTAAATTAAAGAAAACATCTTCAGTTCTAAATAAAGAACAGTAAATCTCAAATGTCACTGAGGACGATTGCATTTTAATGAAAGAAGCAAAAATTACTTTAAGTATCTAAGCAGTATTTTCATTAAAGATATATTTTTGTTAACAGATCCTGAAGAATGAGAAATCAAAGAACAAATACGGACAATGGCCTGAAGCAATCGAAATGGAGGGTTGCATACCAAGAAAGATGGATTAACTGCAATTTATAAAATTTTATTTTTACATTTCTTTAAAAAACACTATATTGGTTCTTTATTCCCCAAAATAATAATGATCAATTTAATATTTTTGCCCTCTTCAAATTTATTATTGTTGCCAAGTAAAGCTTCAATTTCCATTTACCTTACCAGGTAAGCTATACATATTTGAAGGCTATTGCACCACAGTGGTAGTGTCCCTACCTCTGGGTCAGGATGCCTGGGTTCAAGTTCCAACTACTCTGGAGTTATATAATACCATCTGTTAGCAGGTTCATTAGAAAGTCAGAAATGAACCTACTGGTAATTAGATTACAATTTAATCACGGTATTTGAAGGAAACTCACCATTGTCATTATTTCAGCCTGGGGTTAATTTTTTGCTTAAACCAATGCTAAAGAGATCAGAAACTCAATTTATTGCTTCAACTTGCATTTAACGTTCCATGATCTTTTACATTGGTTCAGCTAGTTTCTCCCTAATTGCACTGGTCAAACTACTGGAAATTCTAACAGTGTACATTTTTTTATGTTTTGTATTTCTTGCAAAGGCTATCATTTTATATCCTTGATTCATTTATGCACTTACGTCTCATTAAAATTTTGTTTGTCCTACATCAAAAATCATGTTGTTTTATTGTCCAACCTTGTCAATCATTGTTACAGGAAGTACAGAAATTCATCATAATATGATGAGCAATATTTGGTAAAATTAGAAACAGTTTCCCTTGAACATGAGGTCAGATGTAGAGATGTCCACAATCATCAGCATTTGATCAAACAAATGTTTTGAAAAATTCGGAGGCCAGCTTTTGGTTTTCTGAAATCCCTTTTTCAACCTCACTTATTCATTTATTAGGTGATGCAGCCACATAGTAACAATACCTTCTGTGCATATAGAGCATAGGAACACCAGCAGAAGCAGAATTAGTCAGAATTACCAATATTTTTAATTATCAACCCACTATTAAACATAAACAAAGGCATGAAGTTTTTAGACACCAGAGTATTTAGATTGCTAGAAATCAACAAGTTTGAGTTAACAGTGAAAGATGCTTTCAAAATAATTGATGCACACATCAATACACAAAAAGCTATTCCAAAAGCACACCTTGTGCAAACTGGTGAAGTCTTAGCTAATAGTGTGTTTCCACTGCATATGAACAAAATTAGAACATTTTAACCTAACCATTAGAAAACTTCTCACTACATCTCAAATCTCAATCTCGGATTGAATTTAAAAATTGACAAAATGTTTATTACAATATATTTTACAGTATATATTTTCTCCTCATAGTAGTTCTTGAACCTTAAAAAAACTGAAGATAGTTTTCACCTTCAATTTCAAGTAACACATTACCTCTGTGATTTCACATTTTCTTAGCTCCAGTTTGACGGAGTATTTCTTTGTTGATGGGTTTCTAAACTATTCTGTCTCCTCTGTAGATTCCAAATTGTCCACACTCCGTGCAAACACGCATTATCTAACACCCCTTGTAGCCTCCTTCTGCCCTCCTTGTTTGCAGCCTTCTTCTCATCCCCACCCTCTTAAAGCCTGTGTTTCCTTTCTCCCATCCTGTCTCCTCTCACACCCTTGAAGCCTTTTTCAGCCCCTTCTACCCCCACACCTCACTTTGAGCCTCCTTTATCCCCACCTCCTCCTTACAGTCTCCTTCGCCCCTCATGTACTTGTCACTTCCACCTCCTCTCCACCATACCTTCCTCTAACCTCTGTCATCCCTGGAAAATGAAACTCCTGGACTAAGCAGTTGGATTCCCCCACCCAAGCAAAAGGCCCTCACCCCACAATGTCCAATCTGCAAAAGACAGCCCCCGCCCCTCCCCCAGCACAGGCAAAAGGCATCCCCAGCAACCCTTACTGCTACCACTTATTCTCCTGACTATTCACTGCTCCTATAATGAAAGGGTGTTTCTGTCCTGAAGTTGATTCTGATCAAGTTGTCAGTTCTACTTATGGAGGAGACAATTTTCTCACATTATTTGCCTCAATTATGAAATTTGCCTAGATATTTTAGTATCACCCACTGCTACTGTGAATTTCAACCTCAACCAAGGAATTTTTGGCTTTCATTAACAGGGGGATTGAGTTTAAGACTCGTGAGATTTTGTTGCAGCTCTATAAAACTTTGGTTAGACCGCACTTGGAATACTGCGTCCAATTCTGGTCACCCTATTATAGGAAAGATGTGGATGCTTTGGAGAGGTTTACCAGGATGCTGCCTGGACTGGAGGGCTTATCTTATGAAGAGAGGTTGACTGAGCTCGGACTTTTTTCATTGGAGAAAAGGAGGAGGAGAGGGGACCTAATTAAGGTATGCAAGATAATGAGAGGCATAGATAGAGTCGATAGCCAGAGACAATTTCCCAGGGCAGAAATGGCTAACACGAGAGGTCATAGTTTTAAGCTGGTTGGAGGAAAGTATAGAGGGGATGTCAGAGGCGGGTTCTTTACACAGAGTTGTGAGAGCATGGAATGCGTTGCCAGCAGCAGTCGTGGAAGCGAGGTCATTGGGGACATTTAAGAGACTGCTGGACATGCATATGGTCACAGAAATTTGAGGGTGTATACATGAGGATCAGTGGTCGGCACAACATCGTGGGCTGAAGGGCCTGTTCTGTGCTGTACTGTCCTATGTTCTATGTTCAAGTGTTATTGAGTGCTACTCACAACTCCTCAAATGTTAAATCAGCCTGTGACCCCTTGCAGCAAGTCCTGGACAACATCCAGGCTTGGACTGATAAGTGGCATGTAATTATCATCTCTGACAAAAGAAAATTTAATCAGCTCCCCTTTACATTCAGGAGCCTTACTGTGACTGAATTCTCCACCATCAATATCTTGGGGTTTGCTATTAACCAGAAGCTGAACTGCATAGATATTGCAAATACAAAAGCAGGTCAAAGGCTTGAAATTCTGCTCCAAAGACCTTTTACCATTTTCAAGGCACAAGTGTGATGCAATACGGCACGCTTCCCTGGATCAGTGCAGCTACAACAACACTCAAGATGCTAACACCATTCAGTGTAAAGCAACTCATTTGAACAGTAACCCATCTACCACCTTAAGAATCCACTACTGAGCACAGCTTGACTGCAGAGTGAACATCTACATGATGAATGCAGCATTTCTCAAAGCGTCCTTTTAGATGACCCACCAAATCCATGACCTCTATCACCTCAAAGGTCACTCAAAGACCACTCCCCATTTGCCTGGATGGATGCAGTTTCAAAAACACTCAAGAAACTTTGACCATCCAGGCCAAGGCTTTATTGGCACCACATCAGTAAGCATCCATTCCCTCTATCACTAATGCTCAGTAGCATCAGTGTGTTTTATTTAAAAGATGCACTGCAGAAATTCACCAAAGATCCTTAAGCATCACCTTTCAAACCAATGACCACTTTCATCTGAAAGGACAAGAGCGTGGGAACACCACCTGCAAGTTCCTCTCCAAGCCAGTCGCCATCCTGACTTGGAACTATAACACTGTCACTTCACTAGTTCTTGGACTATGTCCCCGATTCTAGAATCTTTAACCAATGGAAATAGTATATCTACTCTGTGTTGCCCCATTACTATCCAGAAACCTCAATTACATCCCCCCCCCCCTTAACCTTCTACAGAAGATTCTAGAGCATTATGGCCTAATTTGTCTTATCTCTCCTCGTAACTTAACCCCTGAAGTCTAGGGTTCATCCTTGTAAACTGTGTTGAACTCCCTCCAGGGCCAAAACATTCTTCCTAAGGTGTAGTGCTCAGATCTGCTCACAGTACTGTCATTGGGGTTTAACTGGGGTTTTGAATTACTGCTGCATAACATTTGCATCCCTATATTCCATCCATTTAAATATGAAAGCCAGCAACTATTTTCTGCAGCTGTTCCTGGCATTTAAAGAGCTATGTGCCTGAAAGCCCAAATCTCATTGGACATCCATTGTATTTAACTTTGTGCCCCCTAAAAAAAATACTCTGATCTATCCTTTTTCATTCTGAAATGGATAACCTCACCTTTGCTTACATTTAAATCAATATCCCACAGCTTTCCCATTCACCTAATCTATTAATATCCTGTCGGAATTTTATGTCTTTAATGCTACCCAATTTTGTATCATCAGCAAATTTGACTTTTTATGCCATTATCAAAGTCGATACTAAGTATTGTGGATGATTAAGGCCCCAGCAGAGACTCCTGTGAGATACCACAAGTTACATCCTATCAGTTTGAGTACTTACCCATTATTTCAAATCTCTATTTCTTGCCACTCAATCAATTTCCTATCCATGTCAATAATTAGCCCTCAGTTTCAGTGGGTTTCCACCGTAACTTACAGTCTCCTGTGTGGGCCTTTATCAAAATTCTTCTGAAAGTCCAAATAAACAATATCCATTGGGCTTATCTCTATCTACCACCTTTGTCACCTCTTCAAAAAGCTTTATGAGATTTATCAGGCATGACCCATCTTTCATGAATCCATGCTGACTCTCCTTGATCAATTGGAAATGTTTCAAATGATCAGATATTCTATCCTTAATTATAGACTTCAACAATTTCCCCACTGCAGATGTGAGGCTAATTGGTCTGTTATACCATGGTTTCCCTCTCTTACCTTTCTTAAAGAAGAGAGTGACATGAGAAAATTTCCAATCCAGAGGTAGAATTCCTGAATCCAGGGAACTATGAAAGATTATGGTTAGGGTGTTGGCAATGTACTGTCTTACCTCCTTTAACACCTATTACTGGAAACCATTAGGTCCTGGGATTTGTCACTCTTCAGTTCCATTAGTTTCCAATTATTGAAGATTTACTTAAGTATTTAGATCAATTCCCTGATTCGCTGTTAATTCCTTTTGGACTTCTGGCCAGTTATCCTCCTTTTTTGGTGTGAATACTGAAGCAAAATAATCATTCAGCATGTTCCCCTGGTCATTGACAATATCCCCACTGTCACCTTCAGTCACCTAACAGTACACTTAATCAGTCACTTTCCCTTTATGCAACTATAAAATCTCTTCTTTTTGTCTTTCATATCCCTTGCAAGGTTCCTTTCATAATCCTTTTTAGCCACTCTTGTAAGCACTTGGTGGCCCATCGGTCTTTGTATTTGTCCCATTCTGTGCGCTCTGTGCTGTCCTTTGCATAGATATGCTTTAGTCACTTGGCAGCTTTCATGATTCTGCACCTGGTATCTGCAAGTGAAGTTGATTGCCTATTAGGCCAGATTGATGGGAGAGATGTCTTCTCTCTATGGTGACTGTACATTCCATATGCACAATAATTTGGAAAAACTTGATTCCAATCCACAGAGGACATGAATCCACTGCATTAAGCTGTCCAAACTTTGATATTGATTATCAAACTCGTTCAGAGAGGTAGAAATAACAGCTGCTTCTGGGAACTTAAAGTGTGTGTTGAAGCGCTGAAGACCATTCTGCTGACTTCAGAGCTGAGGCAAATTGCTGATATAAGCTAGAGACAGCTTCACGTTGCAGCTGCCTAGGTAACTAGGAATGCTTAATACTGAAATATACATAGCAACGTGAGATTTGGCAGGAGGAGGAGACCATAACCTCTTTCAGCCTATCTTGCCATTTAGTATAATCATGGCTCATGTGGTTCTGGTCTGAATTCCACTTCCTGTCTCTCCCCGCCCCCAACCCAACACTACCAAATTACCCTGGGCTCCCTTACATTTCAGAAATCTATCTTAATTCTGCCTTGAATAAATTTAGTGACATAATTTCTCCATTGTTTTCTGAGGAAAACACATACCAATGACCCTCAGAAAAAAAAATTCTGACCATTTCTATCTTAAAATGGGCACCTTTTATCCATAAACTCTAACTCCTGGTTCTTGTCTCCAATAGCCTCATGTATCCACAATATCATATTTCCTCAGGATCTTATATGTTTCAATATGTTCACCTCTCATTCTTCTAAATTCAAATGTAATTAGACAAAGCATTCAACCTTTCCTCATATGAGGAATGAGTGAAGTGAACCTTCTCTGAATTGCTTCCAACAGGCTTGTATATTGTTTTCAAACAATGAGACTAGATCCATGCATGGTACTCCAGATGTGGTCTCATCTTGCACGGCTGTAGTAAAATGTTCCTACTTCTGTATTCCATTGTCTTTACACTAAATACCAATGTTCTATTTGCCCTCTTAATCATTTGATCTCCCTACATTCCAGATTTTTGTGATTCAGGTAACAATCACACTCGATTTAAATATTTCTTCATTCTTCCTGTCAAAACGACCAAGTCTCATTTTGCCACATTATACCTCTATCGGCTAATTTTTTGCCTTCTCAATCTGTCTATAACTCTTTGCAGTTTTGTTTCCTCACCTTGATAATTTGCTTACTTAGCTATCTTACTGTCATTGGCAAATTTAACTACCACATTATTAATCCCTCCATCTAAGCCATTGATATAGATTATACATAATTGAGATGCCAGCACTGACCTTTTTGGCATCCACTAATTGCAGCATGCCTACCCAAAAAGACCCCGCTATCATCACTCGCTGCTTCTTGTTAGCTAACTAATCCTTCATCTATGCTAATATGTTACCCCCTACACCGTGTGCTTTCATTGGTTACCGAAGGTGAAAATATTCACTTCATTGCACTGACAGCCCTCAGGTGAAGAAAACTTGTTCTTACCAAGTCTCAGATTCATAGTTCAACTTGATAAACTAGTTTTATCTCCTTCAAAATGCACATTGAAAAAATGTGTTGTGAAGTGTCTTCATTTCATAGTTTTAGGAATGTAACTTGTAGTTGTGGATTAAAGAGTTAAATCTAACATAAGTGGAAAAACCTATGTTTGAGAAATTGGTAAACACCCCAAAGATAAATACTATTCAAAGGATGGTCCATATTGACTTAAAGAGTTCAGAGGTGAAATGGGTTACACCCTTCTGAGATTATGGATAGAGACAGATATCTCCTGTTGACTTTATAAGACATTTAAAATATTTGTTGGTTTAAATAATAACGTTGTACAAAATTTAATATTAAATTGATACTACTTGCTTTGTTTGCCTTGTACAGTAAAAGTTTTTGTTTAAAATGTGAAACCTTATTGAATAATTCTTTCAAGTAATTACTGGGAATTCAAATTTCTTTTTTAATATGCTCCTTTGAGATAACAACCTTCAGTCTTAAACTATAGCAATATGTGAAGTATTTCTGATAATATTAATGATGATTGATATCTTCAAGGCTAAAATCTTTATTTGCTGTGCTGTACTTTATTAGTAGCAATTGCTAGAAGAGGCTGTGCTGTTGACATCATCAAAATACTGTAACGCAGTAACCAGAAAATATCAATTGTTTTATTGTGGACTAACACATTAAAACATTGTTTTGGAAATAAGAATGACACATTTTATTTTATGCAGTTTTTTTTTGTAACCAAGCCATTGTTGGTTTTCCCCCTCTGTACTCCAATTATAAGGGGGGCGGGTTAGCTCAGCGGACTGGACAGTTGGTTTGCAATACAAAGTGTCACCAACAGCATGGGCTCAACTCCCACACCAGTTATTGTTACAATGGAGGTCCTGCCTTCTTGACCTCATCAACTGATGTGTTGTGACATTCAGGTTATACTCACCACCAGGCAACTCGAATGATAAAGCAGTCCTATTGCCCACTGGGAGTATGGCAAGTTTACATATCAACACAATGTACTTGTTTTCATGTTGTATTAATGTTTGCTTTCTCTTTCATCTTTGTATTAGTTAACAACTCAACTTTTGTAACAGTAATCCCAATTTTCTTAATCCTACCGCAAACGTTACACCTTTGCAGCTACTTGAAAGACCTCAGCAGGAGATTACCGGTGGGTGAAAGGTACATCTGCATATACTAACCCTAATGCAGAAGACATTACTGGTTATAAATTAGGTCACTTGAAGAATGAACTTGTCAATAATTAGTTTGACTGGCTGGAGCTGTGCAGACCACAATGAATGAAGAAAACATAGAAGAAGTAACAAAGAGGATTGATGAGGGCAGAGCAGTGAATGTGATCTATATGGACTTCAGTAAGGCATTTGAAGGGTTCTGCATAATAAATTGATTAACAAAGTTAGAACACATGGAATACAGGGAGAACTAGCCATTTGGATACGGAACTGGCTCAAAGGTAGATCACAGAGGGTGGAGGTGAAGGGTTGCTTTTCAGACTGAATTCCTGTGTCCAGTGGTGTGCCACAAGGATCGGTGCTGGGTCCACTGCT
Source organism: Chiloscyllium punctatum (assembly GCF_047496795.1). Classification (NCBI taxonomy): domain Eukaryota; kingdom Metazoa; phylum Chordata; class Chondrichthyes; order Orectolobiformes; family Hemiscylliidae; genus Chiloscyllium; species Chiloscyllium punctatum. Next base: position 37,963,889 of record NC_092750.1, on the reverse strand, counting down.
GTGCGTCACTTATGTAAATGATTTGGATGTGAACATGGGAGGATATGATTAGTATACTTGCAGATGACACCAAAATTAGTGGTGAACAGCAAACAAGGTTACCTCAGAGTACAATGGGACCTTGATCAGTAGGGCCAATGGGCCAAGCTGCTGCATTTTGAAAAGGCAAATCAGGGCAAGACTTATACGCTTAATGGTATGGTCTTGGGGAGTGTTGCTGAACAAAGAGACCTTGCAGTGCAGGTTCATAATTCCTTGAAAGTGGAGTCTCAAGTAGACAGGATAGTGAAGAAGGTAATTGGTATGCTTTCCCTTATTGGTCAGAGTATTGAGTACAGGAGTTGGGAGGTCATGCCTCAGCTGTACAGGACACTGGTGAGGCCACTTTTGGAATACTGCATGCAATTCTGGTCTCCCTGCTATAGGAAGGATGTTGTGAAACTTGAAATGGTTCAGAAAAGATTTACAAGGATGTTGTCAGGGTTGGAGGGTTTGAGCCAAAGGGAGACGTTGAATAGGCTGGACCTTATAAGAGCTTTATACAATCATGAAGTGCATGGATAGGGCGAATAGCCAAGCTCTTTTCCTCTAGGGTAGCGGAGTCCAAAATTCGAGGACATAGGTTTCAAGTGAGAGGGGAAAGATTTAAAAGGGACCTAAGGGGCAACGTTTTCATGCAGAGGGTGGTGCATATGTGGAATAAGTTGCCAGAGGAAGTGGTGCAGGCTGGTACAATCACAACATTTAAAAGGCATCTGGATGGGTATATGAATAGGAAGGGTGTGGTATGTACCACCTACCAGATGCACGACAAAAACTCACCAAGGCTCCATAGACAGCACGTTCCAAATGCAGTACCCCTTCCATCCAGAAGGGCAGGTGCTGCACAGGATCACCACCACTTGCAAGTTCTTGTACAAGTCACTGTTCTGACTTTGAATTATATCATTGTTCTCTCAGTGTCACTGTGCCAAAATCCTATCATTCTCAAACGGACTACACCAAATGGATGCAGAGCTTCAAGAAGGCAGATCATCACTACCTTCTTATGGACATCTAAGGTTGATGTCCTTAACCTGGCCCAGTGAGCGATGCCCACATCTTCTTCATGAATGAAAAAAACTCCATCACTCATCTCCTGACAATCTCTATCAATCATAACTCATATTTAACATTCATGTCACAAAAACAAAAACTGAAAATGCTGGAAAAAGTCAGCAGGTCCGGCAGCATCCGTGGAGAGAAATCAGAGTTAACGTTTCAGATCAAGTGACCCTTCCTTAGAACTCATTTCTGTTTTTATTTTTGTTTCTTATTTCCAACATCCACAGTTCTTTCAGTTTTTTGTAAGATTCATGTGTTCCACTTCAACCCCTCATTCTTAACACTCGTGCAAGATTTAGAACCACATCTCACAGCTTATACATTACAGGTATTCGACCTAAACCACCTAAATCAGTGAATGCAAAGCATTCACTGATGCATTTCACTCTATCACACGGAACAAAGTTGGTGCATACCCAAACACAGCAGGAGATTACCGGTGGGTGAAAGGCACATCTGCAAATCCTAATCCTAATGCAGGAGACATTACTGGCTATAATTGCATGCACTTTGTTGAGGGCATGAGCAGCAGCAGTTCTAAAACCATCAAAGATGACTGTACACTCATTCCACTTTATTTTCCCCATCTCCCACATTACAAGTTCCCTCCTGTGTTTTTCTTCTTTCAGGTATTCAAGAGGCCCAGTCTGGTCAGGCCTTGCAGGAAGAGCAGCATGAAGACAGTAACGATGATGACACACAGCCGTTTGAATTCACATTCACAGCCATCAGTTCCAATACGTACTTACACTGCTCGACACCAGGGGATAGTAGAGAGGTGAGATCTGCATGTTATAAGGTGCATCATGTACAAGTGGGCTGCAGCAGGAACGAATTTCAGTGGAGAGCTCCTTACTCAAGCTGTAGTTTGTGACCTCTGTTCATTCTCCATGTCATGATGTGCCAAAGGGACACATGTATTAGGATGTCAAAATCAGGGAGTAACTGGTTTTGGACAGAAGGCTTGAAGTCAACAAAGTCTCCTTTAGCACCTGCCACTCCACTCCTTATTGAACCTTGCAATTTTAAATGATGATACAAAGCAACAACTACTTACAACATTAAAGGAACTGCTAGAAGAAATGATTCAGCAACTAACCCAAAAGTATTTGATCTCTTTAAACAGTAACAATGGAGTTCTTTTACAATCTGATCATATGTGCAGCTATCTCATTTTAAGAGCGGACATGAATTGGAGCATTGAACTCAAAAATGGCACCACTAACCGTAGCACCACAATATTGCAGACCAATTCACATCATGATCTCCTTCTCTTTTTAAACCAAATAGCCACAAGTGGTCATGCCATCACCAACAAGGCAATTTACCCTGAAAATGGATTCACTGTGGATGCTACTTTGGAGTTCGACAGGCACTCATGGCTCCCAGAAAACTGGCGGAAATCACAGAAACGTGCAATTGTAAAATGGCCACAGTGCAGAATGAGGCCATTCTGCCTGTTGTGTCCATGCTGGATCTCTGCAAGAGCAACTCAATTAGTCTTCTTTCCAGTACTCCTGCAATTTTCATCTCTTTACGTTCTCATTCTTGCCTTCTGAAGGCCACAAAGGAATCTTTGAGGCAGTATATTCAGATCCTAACCATTCACTCCATAAAGCGATCATTTCCCATGTGTTATTTCTTTTGCCAATCACTTTATTAACGGAATGTTGCCCGCGTCTGAAGCCTTCTACCACAGGGAATAGCTTCTCCAAGACTACACTCTTCCACTGATGATATTGAACACATCTATCTAAACTCCTGTCTACCTTCACTTCTCCAAGGAGCACAGCCTCAGTCTCCAGTCATAGACTTATTGAGATGTACAACACGGAAACAGACCCTTCAGTCCAACTCACCCATACCGACCAGGTATCCTAAATTAGTCTAATCCCATTTGCCAGCATTTGGCCCATATCCCTCGAAATCAATCCCTCCACATAACTGAAGCTTTGCATCCTTAAAAACATTTTCATAAAAAAATTTCTGCAACCTCTCTAAATCCTTCAAATCGTTACTAAAATGTAATGACTAGAATTGGGCACAATAATCCAGTGAGCCAGAACCCAGAATTTTATAAATGTTTGTTATAATCTCTCTGCTTTAGTGCTCTACACCGCCAGTTTTAGCCCATCCAGTATTGCAAAACCTTATGCATTATCTGAAACATTAATTTGTAATATAATTGACACCTTTCTGGACAGAACATTTTTCACAGCAAAAGCTACTGACTACAGCAGCAACAATGTTGCATTTTCAAAGAACCAGCTGCTTTCTGGACATACTGAGTCTGTGACATGTTCAGAAACAGGTCATATGACCCAGTTTGTAGTTGGGTGAAATTTTGGTTTTGAACACAGTGAGAAAGACATCGCCTCAGGGAAACAACCTTTGCCCTCTCTGTCTCAGAACACCCTCTCAAGGTTTAGGTTGAAATCCCACTGGAAATAGGGATAATCCAGGAAACTATAGACCGGTGAGTGTCATATTGGTGGTTGGGAAGCTATTGCAAAGAATTGTTCAGGATAGTATTTACGCGCATTTGGAAAAGCATGGTCTAATCAGGGACAGTCAGCATGGCTTTGTGCAGGGCTGGTCATGTCTTTCTAACTTGATTGAAGGTTTCGAGGTGGTGACAAATGTGATTGACGAGGATAGAGCAGAAGATGTTATCTACATGGATTTTAGTAAGGCTTTCAACATGGTCCCTTATGGTAGGCTCATCCAGAAAATTAAGATATATGGCATCCACAGTGACTTGGCCACACGGATTCAGAAATGGTTTGCCCACTAAAGGCAGAGGGTAGTGGTGGAAAGGTATTTTTCAGGCTGAAGATCTGTGACTAGTGGTATTCTGCAGAGATCCATACTGGGACCTCTGCTGTTTGTGATATATATAAATGACTCAGATGAAAATATATTTGGGTGGGTTATAGGTTTGTAGACGATACAAAGATCTGCTATGATTAGTGTAGAAGCTTGTTAAAGGATATACCAAGATACAAATTTGTTGCAGATATGGGCAGAGAAATGGCAAATGGAGTTTAATCCAGGTAAGTGTGAGGTGCTTCACTTTGGGAAATCAAATGTTTAGGAGGAGTGTACAGATAATGGCAGGACCCTGAACAGCACGGATGTACAGGAGAATCTTGAGGTTCAAGTGCATAGCTCCCTGAAAATGTGGCCACACAGTAGATAGGGTGGTAAAGAAGGCATATGGTATGCTTCCCTTTATTGGTTGAGGAATTGAGAGCAAGAGTCAAGATGTCATGTTGCAGCTTTATAAGACTTTGTTTAGGCATACTTAAGGTTATTGCATTCAATTCTGGTCACCACATTACAGGAAGGATGTGGAGGTTTGGAGAGGGTGCAGAAGAGGTTTCCCAGGATGCTGCCTAAACTAGGTGGTATGAGCTATAAGGAGAGGCTAAAAAAACTCGGGTTATTTTCTCTGCAGTGGCAAGGCTGAGGGGAGACTTGATGGAAGTCTATAAAACTGTGAGATGCAGAGATTGGGATAAAGACTCTGTCTGCCAATCCTAAATTGAAATGTCTAATACTAGAGGGCATGCATTTAAGATGAGAGGAGGAAAGTTCAAAGGAGATGTGAGAGGCAAGCTTTTTCTTTATACAGAGATTGGTAGGAGTCTGGAATGTGCTGCCAGTGTTGGTGGTGGAGGCAGATGTGTCAGGGGCATTTAAGGGACCTTTAGATAAGCACATGAATATAGAGGGAATGGAAGGGTGTGGACCAAGGGTGGACAGAAGGAATTAGTTTAATTTGTCAGCAGTGACTGGTAAGGTGTCCAGAAAGTTTAACATCAGAATGAGTTTTTCCAGGAGAGGCACCACTGGTGGTGTATCTGCCAGTGGGAGGCAGCTACAGGTATCCGTATCTGCTGCTTGGCCTCCTAGACGGTGTTCCAACTTGTAACTGTGAACACTAAAGGATAAGGACCCACTGCTGAATTCAGTCATGTTTGGCACAATATTGTTCCTGTGCTGCACTACTCTATGTTAATGTTGGAAGGCCTCATTGTCACAAATGAAGGATTCTTAAAGGAGAAGTCTCAATCTATATCACTGTCTCCACAAAAAGAGAATCCAGCCAACTATAATTAATTCAGGAGGAAACCCCTCCAACAGCTTTTGTATTTTCTTCCAAGTTTACCTGTATTTTTAAGATAACATTGTGATATGTAAACATTACTACCCTAGGCCTGGAGAATGTGTTCTTTACTTTTTAAACATTTTGTTAGTAATCTTCACATTTTTGCTGTGAAATAATTGCAGAGACCAGTGTCCTGACACCAAGTCACTCTTTATTTCCATGTGACAGTACATGGACTCTGACCAGCTCACTCAGACCCAGTCCTTAGAGTGAGGAGAATCCCTGTGACTCCTGTTTATATCTGTCAGCCAAGACTCCCTGATTTGACCAGGTTAACAGCCCCACTCAGGGATCTCATACGCAAAGAGATTGACCTCACTAACCTGGTTCCAATCACTACATCCCTACCCTGCCTAAGCTTGGGGATGGAGGTCTGTTCCTTTCCTTGTAGCTTCTCCTGGGACATTTTCATCCTATGTTTGGCTCCTTCCACTCAGACCTCGACACAGGTGCCATATACTGGACCGTAGCCCAGCTGTTGTAGTTGGAGTGTTTGGGAGAAATTTCTCCTTTCCTTCAGCTGGTAATGGTATCAAAGCTGCATCCATTTCAGATGCTGAGGCTTCTTCCATGCTAGATGGAGGAGAGGGTGATCCTACAGTTTCTGAAAGCCTTGCTGAATGTCCTGAGGGACCAGTAATATTTGCTCCTGCCCCATTTATGAGGTAGAAGCTTTCAGGTGATCCACACGTTTGTTCAGGGCCACCTCATCTATCCGATCACAGGACCTGACCTCACATCGACATTGCCTCGAACCCATGCAGGGCCATTTCTGTGGTTTTGGCACCATAAAGTAAATTGTCTCTCTCACATAGTGGAGGCATGTGGCCTATTGGTGATCCTGATGCTGTTTTACCACCCATCCCCAGGCCCAGAAATATCAGGTTTAACCTGATGCCGAGTCCTCATCCCATCAGCAACTTTGCTGGACCTATCCCTGGAGTTGCATGTAGGCTGTGTCTATAATTAAACGGGAACTGGGACAGCTTGATATCACATGACGCTGTGGTCTGTTTCTTTAACTGCCTTCAATATTTGGACCGCTCTTTCTACTAGACTATTGGATGATGGATGGTATGGAGCTATCCGAACATGCCGAATGCCATTTGACTTAAGGAAATACTCAAATTCCCTGCTGGTAAGTGATGTCCCATTGTCCATAACCAATATTTCCAGGAATCCCAGTATTGCTAATGTTACTCGTAGTTTCTCAAACATCATCTCTGAGTTTATTAATGAAATTTATGCATGTCCAGACACTTTGAATGGGCACCCATAATGACCAAGAACATTGAGCCCATGAAATGACAGTATAGTCGATGGGCAACTGAGTCCAGGGTTTCTGGATTAGTGGTGCTGGAAGAGCACAGCAGTTCAGGCAGCATCCAAGGAGCTTCGAAATCGACGTTTCGGGCAAAAGCCCTTCGTCAGGAATAAAGGCAGTGAGCCTGAAGCGTGGAGAGATAAGCTAGAGGAGGGTGGGAGTGGGGAGAAAGTAGCATGGAGTACAATGGGTGAGTGGGGGAGGGGATGAAGGTGATAGGTCAGAGAGAATCTGGTTTCCAGCATCTGCAGTCATTGTTTTTACCTGAGTCCAGGGTTTACCTGGTCATTCCCATGAATGTGGGGGAGCTACTGATGGTATTTTTTGTCATTGTTGGCACTCTGGGCACTGCCCTACCAACACAGTTATGTCAGCATCCAATCCTGGCCACCAGACATAACTTGCCAAAATTTTCATTTCAGAGACCCCTGGATGACCCTGGGGGAGTTCAGCCAGCATCTGTCAGTGACCTTTACTCAGGATAATCACTCTTGCTCCCCATAATATTATGCCGTCCTCTACCATGATCGGGTCTCACTGGGTCCAGAAAGGTTTGAATTCTGATTGTGATGGCACTTTTGCTTTCCCCATCACCATCAGGTGTTTTAGTTTTGCCAGGACAGGATTGTTTTACGTTCACAGTTAGATATTGTCAGCAGTGACTGGTAAGGTGTCCAGAAAGTTTAACATCAGAATGAGTTTTTCCAGGAGAGGCACCACTGGTGGTGTATCTGCCAGTGGGAGGCAGCTACAGGTATCCGTATCTGCTGCTTGGCCTCCTAGACGGTGTTCCAACTTGTAACTGTGAACACTAAAGGATAAGGACCCACTGCTGAATTCAGTCAGAAGCTATTGGTGGCACAGCCATGTACTCTTTAAGTAGCCCGAGCTACTTTGTTTGTGGTCCATTACGATTACAAATTTTTATCCATCAAGGTATTGATGGAACTTTCTCACAGCATAGATGATCGCCAGACCTTCCTTCTCCATCTGGATGTATTTGCATTCAGTATTAGCCAAATTTCAGGAAGCATACGCTGTTGGGCGTTCCTCTCCATTGGGCCAACAGTGAGCCAACACTACCCCCATACCATACAGGGAGGTATCGCATGTCAGCACCACATCTCGCTTTGGATCGTAGTGGGCCAACACCTTAGATGGTAATAGCTGCATTTTCATTCTCCTAAAGACTACTTCTTGGCTACTTGCCTACTGCCAAGGTTAACTCTTTTCCATTAGTAGGTGTAAGGGTATAAAATATGGAGACCAGGTTATGTATGAACTTTCTGTAATGATTCAGTAACCCAAGGAAAGACCTAAGCTCAGGAACAGAAGTGGGAGTCGGGGCACTTATGATTGTCCTCACTTTATCTTCCAAAGGGTGTAATCCCATCTTGTCGATTCTGTAGCCCAAGTAGGCCACATGAGGAGCCTGCTGTACACATGTTTCCCTTCTAAAGTATATGCCTGTCTGAGAGAAGCATTTAAGCACAATCTCCAAGTGCTCTTTATTGGTCTTCCTGGTTATGAGTGTGTCAGCCAGATATATGGCAAACTAGGGTAACCCTTGAAAATACTTTCCATCATTTGTTGGAAAAGGGCACCGGCTAATGATACCTCACATGGCAGTTTTGTATATTGGTACAAACCCTTATGGGTATTAATTGTGGCATACTTCTGGGACTCCTCATCAAGTTGTAATTGCTATTATGCATGGCTCATGTCTAGCTTCGTGAAGTACATCTTCTCCTGCCAAGTTCTCTAAGCAAGAGATTGAGTATTTATCCAGTTCTCAGAAACAGTTTACCAGCTGCTTAAAATTCCCACAAGAGCAAACTGAGTGATCAGGCTTCACAGAGGATTGGGAAGCTTGCAAAGACCAACAGAGGGCAACAAAAAAAAGATAAGGAGGGAGAAGATTAAATATGAGGGTAAGCTAGCCAGTAATACAAAGGAAGACTGTAAGAATTTCTTTAGATATATAAAGGGCAAGAGAGAGGAAAAAGTGGACATTGGGCAACTGGAAAATGATGCTGGAAAGATAGTAATGGGGAACAAAGAAATGGCTGAGGAACTGAATAATTACTTCATGTCAGTCTTCACAGTGGAAGAGACAAGTAATTTCCTAAAAATTCAAGAGAGTGAGGAGGCAGAGCTGAGTATGTTGGCCATCACCAAGGAGAAGGTGCTAGAAAAACTGAATGGCCTGAAGGTGGATAAATCACCTGGACCAGATGGACAGATAGAGTTCTAAGGGAGATAGCTGAAGAGATAGTGGAGGCATTAGTGGTGATCTTTCAGGATTCACTAGAATCAGGGAAGGTCCCAGAGGACTGGAAAATGGCTCACATGACACCCCTGTTTAAAAAGGGAGTAAGGCAGAAGAGCGAAAATTACTGACCAATTAGGTAAAAACAATGACTGCAGATGCTGGAAACCAGATTCTGGATTAGTGGTGCTGGAAGAGCACAGCAGTTCAGGCAGCATCCAAGTCGCTTCTTGGATGCTGCCTGAACTGCTGTGCTCTTCCAGCATTACTGACCAATTAGTCTAACCTCGGTCATGGGGAAGATCCTGGAATCCATCATGAAGGATTAGATTTCTGAATACTTGGAAATGTACAGTAAAATAAGGCAAAGTCATCATGGTTTCATCAAGGGGAGGTCATGCCTGACAAATCTGCGAGAATTCTTTGATGAAGTAATGAGCAGATTAGACCAAGAAGAGCCAATGGATGTTAACTGCTTGGACTTCAAAGCGGCCTTTGATAAAGTGCTGCACAGGAGACTACTGAGTAAGATAAGAGCCCATGGTGTTATAGGCAAGGTGCTAGCACAGATAGAAGCTTGGATGTCAGGCAGAAAGCAGAGAGTGGGGATAAAATGGTCCTTCTCGGTGGGGCTCAGTATTGGGGACACAAATTTTCACTTTAGACCTTAAAGATCTAGATGATGGAACTGATGGCATTCTGGCTAAGATACAAAGATAGGTAGAGGACAGGGAGCATTGAGGAGGTTGGAAGGCTGCAGAAGGATTTGGACAGGCTAGGAGAGTGGGCAAAGAATTGGCAGATGGAGTACAATGTGGGAAAATGTGAGGTCATGCACTTTGGTAGGAAGAGTAGAGACATGGACTATTTTCTAAATCGGGAGAAAATTCAGAAATCTAAAGTGCAAAGAGTCTTGGGAGTTCTAGTCCAGGATTCTCTCAAGGTAAACTTGCAGGTTGAATCAGTAGGTAGGAAGGCAAATGCAAGAGGACTTCAATATAAAAGCAGGGATGTACTTCTGAGGCTCTATAAGCCTCTGGTCAGACCACATTTGGAGTACTGTGTGCAGTTTTGGGCCCCATATCTCAGGAAGGATGTCCTGGCCCTGCAGCATGTTCAGAGGAGATTCACGAGAATGTTCCCAGGAATGAAAAACTTAACATATGAGGAATGTTTAAGAACTCTGGGTCTATACTCAATTGATTTTCAAAGAATGAGGGGGATCTAATTTAAACTTAAAGAATACTGAATGGCCTGGACAGAGTGGATGTTGGGAAGAGAGAGACTGGAGCCTGAGGACACAGCCTTTGAAGACTTTTTAGAACAGAAATATGGAGAAACGTCTTCAACCAGAGAGTGGCAAATCTGTGGAATTCACTACCTCAGAAGACTGTGGAGGCCAGGTCATTGAGTATATTTAAGACGGGTAGATAGGTTCTTGATTGTAAAGGAAATCAAGGGTTATGGGGAGAAAGTGAGAGAATGGCGCTGAGAAACTTATCAGCCATGATTGAATGACAGAGCAGACTCAATGGGCTGAATGCCCTAATTTCTACTCCTATGCCCTCTGGTCTTATGGTCTTACAACCTGTGTGACCGGTGCTGCCCATTCTGCAAACTGCATGGATTTGATGATCCTTCACTTTCTGATTTCTGCTTCTGCTTTTGGCCATAAGGCAAATGGCTCTGGAAGATCCTTGCAGAATCACGGAATCGCTTCCTGGTCAACATAAGGTGACCTTGGCTCCTTTGATAGTTCCTATACCTTCCTTAAACTCCTCCGGGTATTTAATCACAACTTCTATGTCAATAAAGTTCACAAAGTCCCAGAAGAAGATAGGGCTATCATGATGAGAGAGATGACTGGCAGTGATTTAACCTCAAGGTCAGAACATCTCAGGTAAAAGGAAAGGTTGAGAAAGAGAGTCCTTCACAGTAACCTCAGCCGTGGCAGGAATTCAGTCCAAGCAGTTGGCATCACCCTGTAATGCAAACTAGCCATCCAGCCAAGGAGATGGATGTCAATGTTTGTTCATATTACAAAAGGATTTGTGGAGTTTTTCAGGTATCCTGGTCATCATTCTCCCTGTCAATCACGAACCTTCCTTCCACCCTGTGGTCTAGTCACCACAACCACAGAAAAAATTGGATTGTAACAAAAACAGAAGTTGCTGGAAAAGCTCAAACAGAGCTGGCAGCATCCGTGAAGCGAAATTAGTGTTAATGTTTCGGTTCCAATGGTCCTTCCTCAAGGCTAATGGTAGTCAGGAAAATGTTGGTTTATATGCAGAAGATAGGGTGGGGGGAGGGGGTAAGGAGTAAATGATAGGTAGGGATAGAATTCAAAGAGAGAGAGAACAGTTGGACAGACAAAGGAGAGGATAAAGCTCTGACTGGGGTGAATGGCTGTTAATGGAGACTGTTAGTGGCTAACAATAGGTCGTGTGTAATGGCAGACTATGTGATTGGTTAGCCACTCGATTGACTGCAAGCTCCAGTGGAGTGTGGCTGTCAGGAGAAGATATGAACCTGCAACATGATGGAGAATGAGCAAAGCAGACACAGCAGGAGAAGCTGGTCAGAGTGGGAGAAAGAAAGGGAGGAGATGGGCTGTCAGCAAAAGGTAGCATCGGCCTAGGATCTACAGGAAGCAGTCCTCCAATGTTAACCACGTGAGAAACTGTATGTCAGGTGTCTCCACTTCATCAGGAAGGTCCTCACTCAAACAGACTGCTTACTTCAGCCCAAACCGTAACCTCAGAGAGGAGGAGGAGGAACAGTACCAGTGACTGTGAAGGTATATGGCTCCTTTCAGCTGGAGTAGGTGATACTTGGAATGTCTGCTGGTTTTCCATCCACTGATTGTCAGAGAAATCACTGAGTGCCTGTATGCAAAATGAATGAAACATTTTACATTCCCTCTTCCTGGACAGAAACAGGTTCAGTAAACATGCTGCTTTGCTGAGGTTGCAGCTTTTCTCCATGGTGCAGAAGGCCATTACCAACATACACATTGCTTTGTGAGGATCAGATGTAAATTCTGTCAAGGACCTCAACTGAAAGGCTTCTTACACCCTCAAGGTCCAGCTGGTACGCAGCATCCTCAGCATTACCTCAGTCAGTGCCCAGTAACCTGGCAGCTGTTCCACCACTCCAGTTCCTGCACCAGCCTGTTGTACTAAGAGAATCTGGAGGGCAGGTATCAATTGACAAGGCTCATGGTTATTGATTTTATGCACACCCTGTAACACAAGTGGGCACTATGCATATGACAATATGGCAATAACATGGTTACCACACAAACTGATCAGGATGCCCACTGGGGGAGTTCGCACAATTCTGACAGGAACGTTCTGGATGAGCTTTTTCAGTACTCACCAGAGAGGGTGCTGTGATCCACTGCATGCTGCCCAATCTTGACCTTCATGATGCGGAGGTTCTCGTCCCCAAACATAGGGAGGATGAGTGGTGAGGATAGTGAGGGAAGAGGAGGGTTCAGAGACTGCATTCACTTTCTGAGTGGGGGAATTATCTGAGATAGCACTCCATTCATCAATAATTTTCCATCTTCTCTTCCCTCTATTGCATACATCACAGTGTCCTCTTGGCCATGATGTATAAGTAAAATCATCATAAAACAAACATTGAAACCAATTTTATCAGGGATTCTATCTAATATTCCATAAATGTGTCAACTAATCATCCTTGTATATTCCCACAATTCCTGACCTAAGTTTGTCTATTGTACAATGCAATGCTGTGTTTCAGTCAGGGAAACTGCAGATGGCTTTGGAGAATGACTGATCAGCTCTAGTTTGAAATGGCCTTTAGGCATGAGTAATCTAGTCTGGCTAATGGATTATGACATTCACAGTTGATGGATTGCACTGCATTGTGATACAGCCCTCTCAGTGCCATATGTGTACTGTCAATGGAACTCTGCAACTGAGGGATCCCAGCAATGTTTCTGAGTTCTACTGCCTGAGCTGCAGCACTGTGCCTGGCAAAGATGGCATTAGTCACTATCCTGTTGTATTTAAAGGTGCATGATTGAGAGATCCCACACAGATCCCTAGGAGGAATCAGTTACAAAGAAGTTCAATGCAGCAGTGATCTTCCCAGCCACTGGGAGAAGATGGTCGCTCGCTGCTGCAGCTCTCAGCTCTTGTTCCAGCATCCGGTACAGTTCTGTCAGCGTTCTGGGACAAGAGGAGCTTGTATTGCCATTGCACTTCATCCCCATGAAATGGAATCAGAGCTGGAAAATTCTGGATCTCCTGAGAATTCCACACATCCTGAGATGCCCAGGGATTGTGTCTTCTCCCTCAGCTGGGTGCTCCTCATAGAACATAGAACATAGAAAAGTACAGCACAGTACAGGCCTTGCGGCCCACAATGTTGTACCGAGGATTAATCCTAATCTAAAATAAAATAACCTAAACTACACTTCCCTCAATTCACTGCTGTCCATTTGCATGTCCAGCAGTTGCTTTAATGTCCCTAATGACTCTGCTTCCACCACCACCACTGGCAACGCATTCCATGCATTCACAACTCTCTGTGTATCTCTGATGTTTCCTCTATACCTTCTTCTTAACGCATTAAAACTATGACCCCTCATAGTAGTCAATCCTGCCCTGGGGAAAAGTCCCTGGCTATCGACTCTATCTATGCCTCTCATTACCTTGTACACCTCGATCAAATCACCTCTCTTCCTACTTCTCTCCAAAGAGAAAAGTCCAAACTCAGTCAGCTCCAGTCCAGGCAGCATCCTGGTAAACCTTCTTTGTACCCTCTCCAAAGCCTCCACATCTTTCCTATAGTAGGGCGACCAGAACTGGACACAATATTCCAAGTGTGATCTCACCAGGGACTTGTAGAGCTGCAGCAAATCCTCACGGCTCTTAAACTCGATCCTCCTGTTAATGAAAGCCAAAATACCATATGCATTCTTAACAACCCTATCCACTTGGGTGGCAACTTTGAGGGATCTATACACTTGAACACCAAAATCACGCTATTCCTCCACACTGCCAAGAATCCTGTCTTTAATCCTATATTCAGCATTCAAGTTCAATCTTCCAAAATGCATCACTTCACATTTATCCAGGTTGAACTCCATCTGCCATTTTTCAGCCCAGCTCTACATCCTGTCAATGTCGCGCTGCAGCCTACAATAGCCCTCGATACTATCAATGACATCTCCACCCTTTGTGTCATCGGCAAATTTACTAACCCACCCCTCAACCTCCTCATCCAAGTCATTTATAAAAACTACAAAGAGCAGAGGCCCAAGTACAGAGCCCTGCAGGACATCACTCACCACTGACCTCCAGGCAGTATACTTTTCATCCACAACCACTCTCTGCCTTCTGTCAGCCAATCAATTCTGAATCCAGATAGCCAAATCTCCCTGTATTCCATACCGCCTGACTTTATGAATGAGCCTACTGTGGGGAACCTTATCAAATGCCTTGCTGATGTCCATGTACACCACATCCACTGCTCGACCTTCGTCAACATGTCTTGTCACCTCCTCAAAGTACGATCTGTCCTTCACAAAGCTGTGCTTTTCCAAATAGTCATAAATCCTATCCCTCATAATTCTTTCCAAAACTTTGCTGAACACAGACACAAGACTGACTGGTCTGTAATTGCCAGGGATTTCCCTATTCCCCTTCTTGAAATGAGGAACAATATTCGCCTCCCTCCAATTCTCCAGTACGACTCCCGTGGAGAGTGAGGAAGCAAAGATCTTCACCAGCAGCTTAGCAACCTCTTTTGTTGCTTCCCCAAGCAATCTAGGATAAATCTGGTCTGGCCCTGGGGACTTATCAATCTTAATGTTTGCCAAAGTTTCCAGCACATCAACTTCCTCAATCTAGATCTATTCAAACCTGTTTCCCCGCTCCTCAAAATTCTCATTCCCAACAAGGTCCCGTTCTTTAGTGAAAGCCAAAACAAAAATCTCATTTAGGGCTTCCCCTATCTGCTCAGACTCCATGCACATGTTCCCTCCACTATCCCTGATCGGCCCTGCCTTCTCCCTGATCATTCTCATATTCCTCACATATGACTAAAATGTCTTTGGGTTCTCCCTAATCCTTCCTACCAAGCCTTTTTCCTGGAGCTTGCATATTCTCCCCGTATCTGCGTGGGTTTCCTCCGGGTGCTCTGGTTTCCTCCCGCAATTCAAAGATGTGCAGGTCAGGTGAATTGGCCATGCAAAATTGCCCATAGTGTTAGGTGCATTAGTCAGGGGTAAATTTAGGGTAGAGGAATGGGTCTGGATGGATTACTCTTTGGAGGGTTGGTGTGAACTTGTTGAGCCAAAGGGCCTGTTTCCATACTGTAGGGAATCTAATCTAATCCCTCAATGGGCAGGGCCCATTGCTCACTGTGGGAAGGACCAAAATTGGGAACAGAAGGACTGAAAGAGTTTCTTAGATCTCAGAACAGTCATCAGTGGCTAACACTGTCGCTGATGGCTGAGCACAATTCACCGTTCAGAGAGAAAGAGAGACATACTGCACCCAGATTATCAGGACCGTGTCTTTACCTCACACTGCATTCTGCACAGACACCAGATCTACTTCCATGATGGATAAACCACCAGGCTCTTGGAGGTGGGTTGAACAGTGATTTCCTTTTAGCCAACACTAGTCAACACTTCTGTAATGTCACTGCTGCTAACATCATTAAGATTGCCAAGATCCAACAATATATAGCAGATCACCTTTGACCAGCACCTGATGCCCAAAGCAGCCTCAATTTGAAATGGTGCAATGACTGCAAATTAAATGTAGCTTTGCTTTGCGAATCTTCTTTCATGTGTTTTTGTCAGTGCAACGCTATGGCAACCAGCAAACATTGTCCTGCACTTTCACCCATCAAGCCTAGGTGTTGTTCCAATTGTTTTCCAGTAGCACTTTAGATCCAGAGAAAGGCGAGTGAGAGCTGGGAATACAGCTTGCAGTGGACACTGTCAGTGCCTGACTCTGCCTGGGCCCTCTGTAAGCACCCCTTCTACTGACTGCATGTCCCCCATTTACTTCACACTACCCTAACAACCCAAACTGACCCATCCCCTCAAAGTGGAGACCTACCACACCAAACTTTGTTCCCAACTGCCCTCTTTATGCCCTGAACCCAGGAATTGCAATGCATTAATGCCCATCCTACTCCTTACCCCTCCCTCTGTGGAGGCCACAGTGGTGCCCCCTGCCTTGACTATACTGAAGAGTGTCTCACACCAGTTGCTGACATGGCCATTTGTTTGAAGGAACGTGCAGTGTGTTTGCCACTCAGGCAGCTGGTGTATACTCTAGGTGTTACACTGTTGTGCTATTCACTTCCTCCTTCCCTTGGACCATTTAGTAATGACAAACATGACAAGCAGCCTGTCCAAGAGTCTCCATTAAACGGTCTGTTAGAATGATACAGGTGAAAGCCTTTAGCTCTGACTGAAGCACCAGTGCACTAACAGACATGGCAAAGCATGGACAGTGTGGGTGTGAAGATAGCTAATGAGCATTCTGATCCAGTCCTTCAGCTGGGTCCCTGTCTGTGTGCATAAAGTGTCTCTGTTGTAGCCTTCTTAATGCTAGTTGCTAATGCAAATTGGTGCCTCATGAGTATAAGTATTTCAGAAAGGAACCATGATGGTCATCCTTGGTTAGTAGGTTCCATGTGCCAGAGACCATAGATGAAGGGTATATGTGGCTGCTGCTTGGGCATCATGCCCTAAGATGTTGTCCAGTCACTAACATGAAGGCCAGTCAGAGCAAGTTGAGGGCTAAAACTGCCAACGACACACTCTGGCTTACTTGTCAGGTTTTCCTGACAATCTAGCATATTTGGTGAGTTTGGTGGGATGGAGTCTGAGTATTAATAAGGCAGATTATGGAGATCACCACTGTCCAACGAGAACTGCATCATGGCACTTGTGAAAAGTCTAAAAGATGGAGTGAGGCGATCTCAATGCTGAGATGGGCCTTAACACATTTGGCGCCCAGTTCTACCACATATTTCATCAGAATCCACATCACTCAGACTTCCACAGGATACCATCCTCAGTTTTCAAATTGTGCTAAAATATAATATTATAATTTGCTTCACATTGTAAAATGTTGATACTTCCAATGTGTGTGTTAAGTTTAGGTAATTAAATCGGTCCTTACTTTATTATAAGCTTATACAATTAAATACAATGCCAGCAAGTGATTACAGCTACACCAAAGGTAACCACTAGATGGCATCATGATTCTATTAAATATTCACAAAATTCTATGTACAGGGGAACCTCGATTATCCGAATACCAATTATCCAAAAATTGGATTATCTGAAGAAGATCTTGAGGTCCCGACAGAAACATTACATCAAAGACGTGTGTCCAACACTGATCACGTCTTTTATTTACAATGATTAAAAGTGCTGCCAAAGAATAGTCCGGCTCTGATGGGAATACAGGCACTGTGTCTAAATGACTGACCTCCCACCGCCCCATCACCCCCTCTCTCCCTCTCTTCCCACACTTTCCCTTGAGTTCTACACAGGCGTGTACCCTAAACCCCCCTTCCTCAGATAATCTTTCCAACATTGTCCTGTACAGGGCAGAGGTGGAACCTGTCAAAAAGTTACAGTAAAATGTTGTGTGTGTGCGCGCTATTTGGAGACTCACCCTCCAAATGGCAATAACAGCAGCAGCAGTCTTGTTGTTGGTATCCAGTGCGGCTGCCTTGGAGAGGGATTGGGTGTGTAAGGGGTGGGGGAGGGGCAGATGGGGGTCGCGTGCGGGGTGGGAGTGGGGCGGATGGGGTGCGGTGCTGGACGTTGTTTGGGGTAGGGCAGGGGGGCGGTGTTGGACAGAGTTTGGGGGCGGGCGAGGGGGACAGTGTTGGACGGTGTTTGGGGCCGGGTGGGGGGGGCAGTGTTGGATGGGGTTTGGGGGCGGGCAGGGTGCAGTGTTGGACGGTGTATGGGGGCGGGCAGGGGGGCAGTGTTGGATGGAGTTTGGGGGCAGGCATGGGGGCAGTGTTGGATGGGGTTTGGGGGCGGGCGGGGGGGCAGTGTTGGACAGGGTTTGGGGGTGGGTGGGGACAGTGTTGGATGGGGTTTGGGGCCGGGTGGGGGGGGCAGTGTTGGATGGGGTTTGGGGGCGGGCAGGGTGCAGTGTTGGACGGTGTATGGGGGCGGGCAGGGGGGCAGTGTTGGATGGAGTTTGGGGGCAGGCATGGGGGCAGTGTTGGATGGGGTTTGGGGGCGGGCGGGGGGGCAGTGTTGGACAGGGTTTGGGGTGGGTGGGGACAGTGTTGGATGGGGTTTGGGGCCGGGTGGGGGGGGGCAGTGTTGGAGGGGTTTTGGGGCGGGCGGGGTGCAGTGTTGGACAGTGTTTGGGGACGGGCAGGGGGCAGTGTTGGATGGGGTTTGTGGGCAGGCATGGGGGCAGTGTTGGACAGTGTTTGGGGGCAGGTGGGGGGCAGTGTTGGACAGTGTATGGGGCAGGAAGGGGGGAAGTGTTGGATGGGGTTTGTGGATAGGCAGAGGGGCAGTGTTGGACGGGGTTTGGGGGCAGGCAGGGGGGCAGTGTTGGACGGGGTTTGGGGCCGGGTGGGGGGGGCAATGTTGGAGGGGTTTTGGGGCGGGCTGGGGGGCAGTGTTGGAGGGGTTTGGGGCGGGGGTAAGTGTTGGAAGGGGTTTGGGGGCAGTGGGGGGCAGTGTTGGATGGTGTTTGGGGGTGAGCGGGGGGACAGTGTTGGACGGGGTTTGGGGGCGGGCGGGGGACAGTGGTGGATGGCGTTTGGGGGCGGGCGGGGGGGCAGTGTCAGACGGTGTTTGAGGGTGGGCAGGGGGCAGTGTTGGGTGGGGTTTGGGGGTGGGCAAGGGGCGGTGTTGGATGGGGTTTGGGGGCAGATGGGGGCGGTGTTGGACGGGGTTTGGGGCGGGAGGGGGGCAGTATTAGATGGGGCTTGGGGGCAGGTGGGGGGCAGTGTTAGATGGAGTTTGGGAGAGGGTAGGGGGTAGTGTTGGACAGGGTTTGGGGCTGGGCGGGGGGGTGGCAGTGTTGGAGGGGTTTTGGGGCAGGCGGGGGGGCAGTGTTGGACGGGTTTTGGGGCAGGTGGGGGGATGTTGGACGGGGTTTGGGGGCAGGGGGGCGTTGTTGGATGGGTTTGGGGGCAGGCGGGGGCAGGGTTGGATGAAGTTTGGGGGTGGGTGGGGGCGGTGTTGGATGGGTTTGGGGGTGGGGTGGGGGCAGTGTTGGACAGGGTTTGGGGGCGGGCGGGAGCGGTGTCTGACGGGGTTTGGGGCGGGCAGGGTGCGGTGTTGAATGAAGTTGGGAGCAGTGTTGGACAGGGTTTGGGGGCGGGCGGGTTGCAGTGTTGGATGGGGTTTGGAGGCAGGCGGGGTGGCAGTGTTGGGCGGGGTTTGGAGGCAGGCGGGGTGGCAGTGTTGGGCGGGGTTTGGAGATGGGTGGGGTGGCAGTGTTGGATGGGTTTGGGGGCGGGCGGGGGGGCAGTGTCGGACACTGTTTGGGGGTGGGCGGGGGGCAGTGTTGGACAGGGTTTGGGGGCGGGCAGTGGGCGGTGTTGGATGGGGTTTGAGGGTGGATGGGGGGGCGGTGTTGGATGGGGTTTGGGGTGGGTGGGGGGGCAGTGTTGGACGGGGTTTGGGGCCGGGTGGGGGGGAGCAATGTTGAAGGGGTTTTTGGGCGAGCTGGGGGGCAGTGTTGGAGGGGTTTGGGGCGGGGGTAGGTGTTGGAAGGGGTTTGGGGGCAGTGGGGGGCAGTGTTGGATGGTATTTGGGGGTGAGCGGGGGGACAGTGTTGGATGGGGTTTGGGGGCGGGCAGGGGACAGTGGTGGATGGCGTTTGGGGGCGGGCGGGGGGGCAGTGTCAGACGGTGTTTGGGGGTGGGCGGGGGGCAGTGTTGGGTGGGGTTTGGGAGTGGGCAGGGGGCGGTGTTGGATGGGGTTTGGGGGCAGATGGGGGGTGGTGTTGGACGGGGTTTGGGGCGGGAGGGGGGCAGTATTGGACGGGGCTTGGGGGCAGGTGGGGGGCAGTGTTAGATAGAGTTTGGGAGAGGGTAGGGGGTAGTGTTGGACAGGGTTTGGGGCTGGGCGGGGGGGTGGCAGTGTTGGAGGGGTTTTGGGGCAGGCGGGGGGGCAGTGTTGGATGGGGTTTTGGGGCAGGTGGGGGGATGTTGGACGGGGTTTGGGGGCAGGGGGGCGTTGTTGGATGGGTTTGGGGGCAGGCGGGGGCAGGGTTGGATGAAGTTTGGGGGTGGGTGGGGGCGGTGTTGGATGGGTTTGGGGGTGGGGCGGGGGCAGTGTTGGACGAGGTTTGGGGGCGGGCGGGAGCGGTGTAGGACGGGGTTTGGGGCGGGCAGGGTGCGGTGTTGAATGAAGTTGGGGGCAGTGTTGGACAGGGTTTGGGGGCGGGCGGGTTGCAGTGTTGGATGGGGTTTGGAGGCAGGCGGGGTGGCAGTGTTGGGCGGGGTTTGGAGGCAGGCGGGGTGGCAGTGTTGGGCGGGGTTTGGAGATGGGTGGGGTGGCAGTGTTGGATGGGTTTGGGGGCGGGCGGGGGGCAGTGTCGGACACTGTTTGGGGGTGGGCGGGGGGCAGTGTTGGACGGGGTTTGGGGGCGGGCAGTGGGCGGTGTTGGATGGGGTTTGAGGGTGGATGGGGGGGCGGTGTTGGATGGGGTTTGGGGTGGGTGGGGTGGGTGGGGTGGCAGTGTTGGATGGGTTTGGGGGCGGGGTGGGGGTCAGTGTTGGATGGGTTTTGGGGGCGGGCGGGGGGGCAGTGTTGGAGGGGATTTGGGGGCTGGGTGGGTAGCAGTGTTGGACGGGGTTTGGGGACGGGCGGGGGGCAGTGTTGGACGGGGTTTGGGGGCTGGGTGGGTGGCAGTGTTGGACGGGGTTTGGGGACGGGCGGGGTCAGTATTGGACGGGGTTTGGGGGCGGGTGGGGGGGGGGCAGTGTTGGACGGAGTTTCGGTCGGGTGGGGAGGCAGTGTTGGATGGGTTTGAGACCGGGCGGGGGGCAGTGTCGGACGGGGTTTGGGGACGGTCAGGGCATTTTTGGACGGTGTTTGTGGCGGGCAGGGCAGTATTGAATGGGGTTTGGGGGCAGGCGGGGGGCAGTGTTGGAGGAGATTTGGGAGTGGAGTGGGGGGAGCCGTGTTAGACGGGTTTAGGGGCAGGTGGGGGGCAGTGTTGGATGGGTTTGGGGCAGGTGGGGGGCAGTGTTGGATGGGTTTGGGGTGGGCGGGGGGACAGTGTTGGACGGGGTCTGGGAGCGGGCGGGGGGGCAGTGTCAGACAGGGTTTGGGGCAGGCGGGGGTGCAGTGTTGGAGGGGTTTTTGGGCGGGCGGGGGGAATGTTGGATGGGGTTTGTGGGCTGGCGGGGGCATTGTTGGACGGGATCTGGGGCGGGCGGGTGGCATGGTTGGATGGGGTTTGGGGGTGGGCGGGGGGCAGTGTTGGATGGGTTTGGGGGAGGGCGGGGGGGCAGTGCTGGAAAGGTTTGGGAGCAGGCGGGGGGCAGTGTTGGACGGGGTTTGGGACGGGTGGTGGAAGTGTTGGAGGGGATTTAGGGGTGGGGGTGGTGTTGGACAGGGTTTGGGAACGGGCGAGGGGGCAGTGTTGGATGGGTTTGGGTGAGGGCGAGGGGGCAGTGCTGAAGGGTGCTTGGGGGCGGGCGGGGGGAATGTGGGACGGGGTTTGTGGGCAGGTGGGGGACAGTGTTGGACAGGGTTTGGGGGCGGGGAGGGAGGCGGTGTTGGACAGGGTTTGGGGGCAGGCAGGGTGCAGTGTTGGATGGGTTTTGGGGGCTGAGGGGCGGTGTTGGACAGGGTTTGTGGGGTGGGCGAGGGGGTAGTGTTGGAAAGGGTTTGTGGGCGGGCGGGGGCAGTGTTGGACGGTGTTTGGGGACGGGCGGGTGGGGGGGCAGTGTTGGATGGATTTGGCGGCGGGCGGTGGGGCAGTATTGGATGGGGTTTGGGGGGTGGGCAAGGGGCCAGTGTTGGAAAGGGTTTGGGGGCGGGGTAGGGGCAGTGTTGGACGGGGTTTGGGACGGGCGTGGGACAGTGTTGGATGGGGTTTGTGGGCGGGCGGGGGGCAGTGTTGGATGGGGTTTGGGGGCGGGCGGGGGCGGTGTTGGACGGGGTTTGGGGGCGGGGGGTGCAGTGTTGGATGGGTTTTGGGGGCTGGGGGGCAGTGTTGGATGAGGTTTGGGGGTGGGCGAGGGGTGGTGTTGGACAGGGTTTGGAGGCGGGCAGGGGGCAGTGTTGGACAGGGTTTGGGGGTGGGCAAGGGGGCAGTGTTGGACAGGGTTTGGGGGCGGGCGAGGGGCGGTGTTGGACAGGGTTTGTGGGGCGGTCAAGGGGGCAGTGTTGGAAAGGGTTTGGAGATGGGTGGGAGCATTGTTGGATGGGATTTGGGGGCGGGCGGGGGCAGTGTTGGATGGGGTTTGTGGGCTGGCGGGGGGCAGTGTTGGACGGGCTTTGGGGTCGGGTGGGGGGCAGTGTTGAACGGTTTTGGTGGATGCGGGGGGGCGGTGTTGGACAGGGTTTGGAACGGGTGGGGGCGGTGTTGGACGGGGATTGTGGGCGGGCGGGGGGGCAGTGTTGGATGGGGTTTGGGGTGGGCAGGGCAGTGTTGGATGGGGTTTGGGTGCGGGCGGGGGGCGGTGATGAATGGGTTTAGGGGTGGGCGAGGGGCGGTGTTGGACAGGGTTTGGGGCAGGCGGGGGGCAGTGTTGGAAGGGGTTTGGGGACGGTCAGGGGCATTTTTGGACGGTGTTTGTGGCGGGCAGGGCAGTATTGAATGGGGTGTGGGGGCAGGCGGGGGGCAGTGTTGGAGGGGATGTGGGAGCGGAGTGGGGGGGGCCATGTTAGACGGGTTTAGGGGCAGGTGGGGGGCAGTGTTGGATGGGTTTGGGGCGGGTGGGGGGACAGTGTTGGATGAGGTTTGGAGGCATGCGGGGTCAGTGTTGGACGGGGTCTGGGGGCGGGCGGGGGGCAGTGTTGGACGTGGTTTGGGGCAGTTGGGGGCAGTTTTGGATGGGGTTTGTGGGCGGGTAGAGGGCAGTGTTGGAGGGGATTTGGAGATGGGGTGGGGGGCAGTGTTGGACAGGGTTTGGGTACAGATGGGGGCAGTGTTGGATGGGTTTGAGGCGGGTGGGGGGGCAGTGTCAGACGGGGTTTGGGGCCGGGCAGGGGGCGGTGATGAATGGGTTTGGGGCTGGTGGGGGTCAGTGTTGGAAAGTGTTTGGGGGTGGGCAGGGTGCAGTGTATGACGGGGTTTGGGTGCGGGCAGGGTGGCAGTGTTGGATGGAGTTTGGGGGCAGGGTGGCAGTGTTGGATGAGGTTTGGGGGTGGGCGAGGGGCGGTGTTGGACAGGGTTTGGGGGCAGGCAGGGGGCAGTGTTGGACGGGGTTTGGGGGCGGGCGGGGGGGCAGTGTCGGACAGGGTTTTGGGGGGGGAAGGGGCAGTGTTGAATGTGGTTTGGGGGCGGGTGGGGGGCAGTATTGGAGGGGATTTGGGGAGTTGGGGGGGCAGTGTTGGACGGGTTTGGGGACGGATGGGGGCAGTGTTGGATGGGGTTTGGGGGTGGGTGTGGGGCAGTATTGGATGGGCTTGGGGCGGGTGGGGGGCAGTTTGGGCGGAGTTTTGGTCGGGTGGGGGGGCAGTGTTGGATGGGTTTGAGGGTGGACGGGGGTGCAGTGTCGGACAGGGTTTGGGGACGGGCGGGGGCAGTGTTGGATGGGGTTTGGGGCAGGCAGGGGCAGTGTTGAATGGGGTTTGGGGGCGGCGGGGGGCAGTGTTGGAGGGTATTTGGGGTGGACGTCTGTTAATAGAGGCCGAGAGATGAGTACCCCCTTCCAAGTGGCAAAAAGATCTCAGACAAAACATGCAGCAAAATTGCACAAAGGTCAACATCTTGTTTTGGACTTACAATAGGTGAGCCAAATAGGTAGCTATAAACATAGTGATTTTCCAGTGCCAGTGTCGTTCCTTACTGGAGTTGGAGAATCATTGAGTATTCCAGTCCATGTTTTGCTGGGAGTTCTTGAGAATGATCACATTAAACGTTCTCAGGCATCAGTTTCCCAAAAGGGTGCTAATACACACACTAATAATAATCCCTACTGAAATATTTCAAAGAGCAGCTAGAAACACCTAGGAATGCCCCAAACAATTCTGCAGCTACTGAACTTCACACTCATTTCCAGGGTGGTTCCACCAAATTGTTATTTTAAAAGATCATTTAACACCCAGGACTGGCAAAATGATCATAAATTCAAGTTTAAGGAACAGAAATGTATTTTAATTCCCCAGTAAGTAGAATTTGCCTGTCATTGTTGACCATTCACCTTAAGAATTCTTGGAAAATCTTTCAGTTACATCCACTATCAGGAACATACAGAAAATAATTGTTACTGGAGAAGAAAGCAAATAACTTTTGAAAGTTCTGTTAAATAGTTCATGCTTAAATTATGATGGTTATCATGGAAGCTTATCAGAATTTTGCCCTTCACTCTAATATTTTATTCTTACCTACACAATTTATGAAACCGTCCAGAAAGTCTGACTTTAGGTAACACCACAAATTTTCAGTCATTCTTGTCAGAGGTACTATGGTGTTTAAACAGTGTTCCTGTGAGTGAATACTTGAACATTGTTACTTCACTCTCGCTGGTTAGGTTCTGCTGCCCACACACACTTGAGCCTGGATTTTAACTAACAGTGGGTTTCCATGGGAATTTGCATTGGACAATTCCTTTCCCACCCACAGCAGAATGTAACGGTGATGAATTTAACGGATGAGCCTTGGACACCACCAGATGGTGCTGCTTATTGCATTTCTGACTTCTGTTTCGGAGTATCTCCATTTCTGTGTTTGTCAGGATCTCTGAGCCACTGAATTACTGGAAATGGTCATTGGGCGTGATTTATCAAACAGGTTTGTACCTTATCCAGGTTAATTTCTTCATTTTATTTCTTCATTTTCTCCTTTTTTAAAAAATTCATGCTTTTGAAGTCATATTTCTTGAGCTGTAATTCTGTAGCTATGTTAATTGGTATCATGGATTCACATGTTGTATTCCATCATTGTTTATCTTGCGATTTAATGAAAATATTTCTTGCTGATATATTCAAATCACTTCTCTGATTTTGTTGCTATGCTGAAAGAACGTAAGGACGAGGAATAGGAAGAGACAGTTCAGCCACTCAAACCTGCACTGCCATTTAACACAATCATAGCTAATCTCATCACAGCTTCTGGATTAGTGGTGCTGGAAGAGCACAGCAGTTCAGGCTAAATCTCATCACAGCCTCAACTTCACTTTCCACCCCACTCTCCATAACCCTACCCTTTATTAATGAAAAATCGATCTATCTCCACCTTAAATTTATTCACTGTCCCAGCTGCACTTTCAGAATTCACTACCCCCTGAGAGAAGTAATTTGTCCTATTTTAAATCTGACATGGAGGTGGAGGTGTTGGATTGGGGTGGACAAGGGCAAAGGTCACACTACACCAGATTACAGTTCCAGCTAGTGATTTCCAAATAAACCTATTGGACTATAATCTGATGTCATGTGACTTTTGACCTTGTTTTAAATCTGCCACCCACCAACCTAAGACCATAAGACATAGGAGTGGAAGTAAGGCCATTCGGCCCATTGAGTCCACTCCGTCATTCAATCATGGCTGATGGGTATTTCAACTCCACTTACCCACATTCTCCCCGTAACCCTGAATTCCTTGTGACATCAAGAATTTATCAATCTCTGCCTTGAAGACATTTAGCGTCCCAGCCTCCACTGCACTCTGCGGCAATGAATTCCACAGGCCCACCACTCTCTGGCTGAAGAAATGTCTCCACATTTCTGTTCTGAATTTACCCCCTCTAAATCTAAGGCTGTGTCCATGGGTCCTAGTCTCCTCGCCTAACGGAAACAATTTTCTAGCATCCACCCTTTCCAAGCCATGTATTATCTTGTAAGTTTCTATTAGATCTCCCCTTAATCTTCTAAACTCCAATGAATACAATCCCAGGATCCTCAGCCGTTCCTCATATGTTAGACTTACCATTCAGGGATCATCCATGTGAATTTCTGCTGGACACACTCCAGTGCCAGTATGTCCTTCCTGAGGTGTGGGGACCAAAACTGGACACAGTACTCCAAATGGGGCCTAACCAGAGCTTTATAAAGTCTCAGTAGCACAACGGTGCTTTTATATTCCAACCTTCTTGAGATAAATGACAACATTGCATTCACTTTCTTAATCACGGACTCAACCTGCATGTTTACCTTTAGAGAATTCTCGACTAGCACTCCCAGATCTCTTTGTACTTTGGCTTTATGAATTTTCTCACCGTTTAGAAAGTAGTCCATTCTTGTATTCTTTTTTCCAAAGTGCAAGACCTTGCATTTACTCACATTGAATTCCATCAGCCATTTCCTGGACCACTCTCCCAAACTGTCTAGATCCTTCTGCAGCCTCCCCACTTCCTCAGTACTACCTGTTTGTCCACCTAACTTTGTATCATCGGCAAACTTCGCTAGAATGCCCCTAGTCCCTTCATCCAGATCACTAATATATAATGTGAACAGCTGTGGCCCCAACACTGAACCCTGCAGGACACCGCTTCCGAAAAAGAACCTTTTATCCCAACTCTCTGCCTTCTGTCAGACAGCCAATCCTCAATCCATGCCAGTAGCTCACCTCGAACACCATGGGCCCTCACCTTGCTCAGCAGCCTCCCATGTGGCACCTTATCAAAGGCCTTTTGGAAGTCTAGATAGACCACACCCACTGGGTTTCCCTGGTCTAACCTAAACCATAAGCTCTCATTCTAGATTTTCCCACAAGAGAAAACATACTTTCTACATCTAATTTGTCAATTCCTTTAACATCTTGTGCACCTCAATTAAATCTCTTTTCACTATTCTAAATTTTAGCGAGTATAGGCCTAAATTGCTCAATGTCTCCTCATAAAACAACCATTTAATCTCTGCAATAATCTAGTGAACGTTCCCTGAACTACCTCCAAAGCAATTCCACTTTTCCTCAATTAATGGGACCAAACTGAATGCAGCACTCCAGATATGGTCTCACCAATGCCTTGTACTCCAGGTATAATCCTACAAAAGCCTTGTACAGTTGCAACAATACTTCCCTACTTTTATCTTCCATTCCTTTAGAAATAAATACTAAGATTTCATTTGTACTCCTTATTACCTGTGATACCTATAGATGGATTTTCTGCAACTTAGGCACAAGGACATTGAGAACCCTTTGCACTGATGCATTTTGAAGCTCCAATAATCAGACTCCAAAATATAGTCTACAGTGCAGATTAGACTGTCCAGCCTTAGACTGGACTGTCCAGAAATATCCATGTACTTATACACAATGTAGGCAAATGGCAGGTAATTGGCTTTTGACAGTTCTCAAGTTATTACTAAGACAGATACAATTTTCCTGTAACTTCACTTTAGCTTCAATTCAATAATTTCAATTGTCAACATCAGTGAAAAACTCATAGCATTGCATTGGCTTTTGTGTAACTTGGCTGAATTTGGCACATTGTAGGAATTTTTGATGCAAATTGTACTCAAGTCTCTCTTTTTTTTGCATGAAAAAAAAATATTCCTCTGGATTCTGACCATACACCACGTGAATTAATCACTTTTGGGAGTTTCAGCTAATTGCATTCATTAACAGGCCTTCAAGAGGCTGTAAAGGTTAAGAAGCATCTTCCCAGGCCAAGAACACTAATAGGCACCTGATAAACATTTGGATTGTCACTATTTGAACTTATCAAGAAAGGGGACTATAACAAAATATAACTGGAAGATGCGTATACCTGTGAAATAATTTTCATTCATTTAAAATGTGGTTATACACAGGTGGGAAATTGAGGTAAAGATTAAAAATGCTTTTCTTCTTTCAGTTTCTCACATTTTAGTTAGAGTCTCCACAATGCTGATTGATCACCCTTTTCCATCTCTTCCCATCAGTCCCTGATCCTCTTCGGAACCCATTGTGTTTAAAACTCTTATCTCCACAGTTTCCAACTAGTCTTAGGCCTTCTCTCTTACATCGTCCAAGTCCCATCACTTTACCATATTTCCATCTGACAAGATGTTTTTTTCATATTAAACCCATTTGAAAATGCATTGATCAAAATGCACCAAAGTGCCATTCTTAAATATATCAACCAATATATTTTAAAGCAATTAGTTTTGAGAAAAATATTAAGCAGAATCTTATAAGAGGCTGAATGACAAGACCAATGGTGAAAGATGTGGCAGAATCAAACAAGAAGCCTGGTGATGCCCATCTCGACATCAGGAGCATCCTGCTCCATCTTCTATACTTTTTACAAGCTGCATGGCAAGATTCTTGCTAGGCAATGGAGAGTTCCTAATTAAAGGGGATTGTTACTTGTCAAACACCATGTTGATGATCTAATTCAGCTCATTAAAATTCAGCTTTCCATCCTACCACACTCACCAAACATGCTCGACATCTGGAAAACTCAACATGGAAACCACAACAGGTACCTGGTGAATTCAGCTCACCACCTACTCTGAAGAACTCCATGTTGGACACTGGGCACCAACACCTCAGGGCTTCCTCCATGAGCCTTGGCCTAACACACCCCAAAGCCATGGACGTTGGCACCCGATGTGTCAACCTCGAAGAACCCTCATGGCACATCTCTGATCCACCTGTGGGACACTTCTGCACTTCAATGTTGCACCTTGTAGGGGTGGAGCAGCAACTGCAAGTAACACAGTAAAATTGCTGAGAGGACACTGTGTGCTCGGAACATGGACCCAACTAATGGAATGAACCAGTGCCCCCGCAGCTCTCATAGCACTCACTCACTTTGTCTGTAGTTAAATACTTCCATCATCCCTTGCCCTGTCAACCAGAGATATGAGGCTCGTATCACCCGTCTCCAGCCTTGCCAAAGGAAGGAACCTTGTCACGGTTGACAGTAGGCCTTAGTCAAGTCAATGGGAATGGCCTTCAGACAGGGGCCCCAGTGCACTAAGGTAAGAGCAGCCTCTAATATCACTCCAGAGGCTTGGACAGAGTCACTTCACCTTTTGGGGCAGTCAGCATCAGTATCCTCTCAAGGAGCTCACTGTTGAGAGGCCCATCATCCCATCTTGAGTTTTTCAGCCCTATTGTTTGCTGCTTTACTCTTGGAACAAAAGAGAGACCAGTGTTAAGGGAGATGACAGTGGAGGTGATACAGCTGAGGGAGTGCTGTAGGTGGGCAGGGCAGAGGACATGCAGGGTTAGTGGTGCTGGGAGTTGAACTGGGTGAGAACGAGTGAGGGAAGATATTGCAGGCAACAGTGAGGTTAGTAGAGAATGAGCCTTGGTGGGAGTTGGTTGCAGCAGCAGAGAGAGTGAGTGTGCGGTATCAGAGAAGGTGTTGGCACATTCACAGGTAGATTGGAGAAGATCATTGATCACCTTCTTGCACGGCCGTGTATTTTTCCAGATGACTGAAACTGCACTGAAGGGTCAGGCAGGGGCAAGGGTGGTTCCTCAGCCCAGGCTGGCATGGCCTGGTGGTGGTGGTTTCCACCGCTGGTCCTGGGGAAGTGTAAGTCCCACCACTGCACCACCCTATTCAGCAGGACTTCCAGATTTCTGTCCACACATTAGGCCACAATTTCCCAATTCTACCGTGTTCAAGGAAACTACTAGGGACTGAGCAGGGTAGCTCCAGACTGACAGCGCTTATCTGGGCATGCAATGGGCTTTTAAAGATGGTGGGGGACAGAAGGAATGCCAGTGAATTCTGAGTGCAAATTGTTCTGGGAATGGTTCCAGGTAAGATGGGGCATAAATCGAGTATGGCAAACACCATTGGGCAGCGGTAGGTAAGTGATGAAGCAAGTTACCTAAGACTTGGAACGGGAAATGCTCTGTCAGTTCATCTTTCAATCAACCAGTAACATGGTGACTGACCCTTTTGTTTTTTTTCAGAGATGAGGATAGAGGAGGATCTACATGTGGTGGGACACCTGAAGGCAGGATGTGAAAAGGATAGTGCTGGTGCCAGGTTACTGGATGGCAAGGTGCACATTAGATTCATAGTCATATAGCATGGAAACAGATCCTTCGGTCCAACCTGTCCATGCCAACCAGTTTTCCCAAACCAAACTAGTTCCATTTGCCTGCCTTTGGTCCATATCTGTTTAAACCTTTCTGATTTCCTACAGTGGAGTTAGATGTAAAGTTCAGCAGATTGAAGGCAGCTACTGGATGTACATCACCAAGTGTTGATAAAACAAAGAACTGCAGATGCTGGAGATTTGAAACAAACAAAAACAGAAATTGCTGCAGAAACTCGGCAGATCTGACACCATCTGTGGAGAGAGAACAGAATCAGCTTTTCAAGTCAAGTGACCTTTCTTCAGAACTAAGTGTTTGGTGCCATTGACTATCCTGCCAAAGCATCTGCTTTTAACGTCAAGGAACGTGGAGTCCATCACGGGACTTCACTTAGTCATCTCCATCAGGATACGTATGGAATCAACCTTAACGCAGCATCTGACAGCAAATATTACAGTTTCCAATGCAGTACGGTTTCCAATAAAGGACATTGCAGCCGTCCATTAATCTGTTCACTGAGGGACTGCCTTGCAAGAATCATAATGACATGAGACTGGAACATAATTGTGATCACTGAACAACAGGATTCCTGCTTCCACTTCACTTGCTGTTGCCTGCCAGACTGACCAGATTGCAACAGCCTGAGCTAAGGAGGTCTGACAGTCTGAAACCAGGTCAGACAGGCCCAGAGCTGCTCAAGGTCAGTCTCCAAATGCAGTCTTCTCAAATAAAGAACAGCACCCCGTCTTCTTCTGCAATTACCTGGGGAAGGACCTCATAGGAGCAGGAGAATAAGCAAATGTACACACAAGACAGACACTAAGGGAGTGGACATTAATGAGAGCATTTTTAAAATGTAATTTTAAAGGGTACTTTGGTCCATTTTTATTTTCTGTTATTGGTAAGATAACCACGTTACAGTTAAAAATCACATAACACCAGGTTATAGTCCAACAGGTTTATTTGGAAGTACAAGCTTTCGAAGTGAAAAAAACAATGACTGCAGATGCTGTAAACCAGAGTCTAGATTAGAGTGGTGCTGGAAAAGCACAGCAGTTCAGGCAGCATCCGAGGAGCAGTAAAATCGACGTTTCAGGCAAAAGCCCTTCATCAGCTTTCGGAGCACTGTTCCTTCATCAGGTAGCTAGTGGGGCAGGATTTACATATTATGAATTCCACCCCATTCTAAGTGATTAAAGACATAACAGCAATGTACGTTTGTTCAATACATCACATCAGTTGTATGACACTTTGATATTTTGCTATAAATTCTGTGTCCTATAATACTACCCCACTAGCAACCTGATGAAGGAGCACTGCTCTGAAAGCTAGTACTTCCAAATAAACCCATTGGACTATAAACTAGTGTCGTGTGACTTTTAATTTTGTCCACCCCAGTCCAACACTGGCACCTCCAAATCTTGCCTGCTCTTGTACGCAATACCTCTATTTGTGAAGCACATTGTCTGCTATGTTTTGGGAACTATCTCCGTCTATCCTGTCATCTTCAAAGCTATCACATACAGGAGTCCAAAGTTCCTCTCCCCCTGAGCCTTCATTAGAACTGTGTTATTCAGACTATAATTGCTTTTTTTCTATCCCTTCTACCTAAAGGCTGTACCTCACTCTTACATAGAACATTTCAGCACAATACAGGCCCTTCGGCCCTTGATGTTGCGCCAACCTGTGAAATTAATCTAATGCCCATCTAACCTACGCCGTTCCATTATTATCCATATGTATGTCCAATGCCCATTTAAATACCCTTAAAGTCGGTGAGGCTACTACTGCTGCCGGCAGGCCATTCTACGTCCCTACTATTCTGTCCTAAATCTATCACCCCTCAATTTAAATCTATGTTCCCTCATATTAGCCTTCACCATCTGAGGAAAAAGGCTGTCATTATCCACTGTATCTAACCCTCTGATTATCTTATACATCTCGATTTAAGTTACCTCTCAACTTTCTTCTCTCCAACGAAGACAGCTTCAGTTCCCTCAGCCTTTATTCCTACTTCCTACCAGGCAACATCTAGTAAATCTCCTCTGAACCTTTTCCAAAGCTTCCACATCCTTCCTATAATGCGGTGACCAGAACTGCACACAATACTCCAGGTGCAGTCTTACCAGTGTCTTGTACAGCTGAAGCACGACCTCGTGGCTCCTAAACTCAATCCCCTTACCAATGAACATAAACACACCATATGCCTCTTAACAACCCTATCAACCTGGATGGCAACTTTTAGGGATTTATGCACTTGGACACCAATGAGCTTGCACTGTTCATCTAAACTACCAAAAATTATAGCATTAGCCCAGTACTCTGCATTCCCGTTACTTCTTCCAAAGTGAACTACCTCACACTTTTCTGCATAAAACTCCATTTGCCACTTCTCAGCCCAGTTCTGCATTTTATCGATGTCCCTTTGTAATCTACAAGTCCTTCAGCACTATCCGCAACTCTGCCTACCTTCGTGTCATCTGCAAATTTACTAACCCATCCTTCTATGCCCACATCCAGATCATTTATAAAAATGACAAACAGCAGTCGTCCTAAAACAGATCCTAGCGGCACACCACTGGTAACTGAACTCCAGAATGAACATTTCCCATCAACTACCACCCTGAGTCATCTTTCAGCTAGCCAATTTCTGATCCAAACTGCTAAATCATCTTCAGTCCCAAAAATCCCTATTTTGTGCAATAGCCCACAGTGTGGAACCTTATCAGATGCCTTACTAAAGTCCATATACACCACATTAACCGATTTATCTTGATCCATCTATTTTGTCACCTTTTCGAAGAACTCAAGGTTAGTGAGGCATGACCTACCCTTCACAATACTGTGTTCACTATCTCTAATCATATTCATTTCCAGATGATTATAAATCCTATCTCTTATAACCTTTTCCAACACCTTACCCACAAAGTAAGGCTCACTGGCCTATAATTACCAGGGTGTCCTGACTCCCTTTCTTAAACAAGGGAACAACATTTGCTATCCTCCAGTTTCTGGCACTACTCCTGTTGACAATGATGACAAAAAGATCAAAACCAAAGGCTCTGCAATCTCCCCTCTGGCTTCCCAGAGAATCCGAGAATCCCATCTGGCCTAGGGGTCTTATCTATTTTCAGATCTTCTAAAATTGCAAAAACCACCTCTTTGTCATCCCCAATCCCATATTACCTTGTAGCCTGTATCTCTGCGTTCTCACGAACATTGCCCTTTTCCAAAAGTATTCATTAAGCGCTTCCCTTATGTCCTCAGATTACGTACACAACTTCCCACGACTATCTTTGATTAGCCCTTTTCTTACTCTAGTCATTATTTTGTTCCTGATATACCAATAGAAGGTTTTAGGGTTTTCCTTGATCCTATCCATGAACAACTTCTCATGTCCTCTCCTGGCTCTTCCTGGACCTCTCTTTAGATCTTTTCTGGCTAACTTATAACTCTCAAGCCCACTAACTGAGCCTTCATGCCTCATCCTCACATAAGCTTTCTTCTTCCTCTTGACAAGAGCTTCAACATCTTTAGTAAACCATGACTCTCTCTCTGGACAACTACCTCCCTTACATTAAGTTCCACCTGCCTTTTCTCTGTCCATTTGACCAGTTTTTCCATGTCCTGTTACAGTCAGTTAGTTGCATCCTCAATGTTTGCCACATCTTCCAAGTTTGGTATCTTTGGTAAATTTTGGAATTTTGCATACTTATAAACAAAAGCACTTGCTACTATTTCACAACCAGTGGATTTATCAAAGCACTTCACAACCTATGAAGGCCTTTCTCAACTGTATTAACTCTTTCAATGCAGAAAACATGCCAGCCAATACATGCTCAGCCATCATTTACAAACAGAAATGTTAAAATTGAGCCAATTAATTTGTTTTACGTATTAGACACAGGGATAATTTTGGTCAGGACACCAATTATAACTTTCCTGCTTTCCTTGACAGGACTGCCATGGGATCTTTTACATCCACCTACGCAGAGAGAGGGGCCTCAGTACAGTGTCTTCTCTGAAGGACAGCACCTCCAACAGTGTGCTCCCTCAGTAATAATAAGAGGCAATTCTGAAGGAAGGAATCTGGAGGTATGTGAGTATGACTGCAATAAGGATTGGAGGTGGTAGAACATGGTTTAAAAAAAACAGATGCATAGATGTGAACTGGTGGGAGTAGTGAAAGTGGAAGGGAGGTGGGTTCAGTTGCATGAAAAATTAGAAAATCAAAGGTAAAGGAGAAGGTATGGTTGCAAGTTAGCGATGGGGTTGATTGTTACCAGAAAATAAAAGGAGGAGACAGAATGTCATACAAAGAAACCATAAAAAGTGCAGGGAAATTCAATAATAGAAAAACGAATGGCTTTGTATCTTAATGCGCAAAACATTCAGAATGAGGTAGACAAAGTGAAGTGCAAATCAAGGTAAATGAATTTGATCCCTTAACCATTACAGAAACAGTTACAAAGAGATCAAAACTGGGAATTTAGCATGCAAGGATATTTGACCTTTTGGAGAGACAGGAGGGAAGGAAAAGGTGATGGGGTAACACTGTTAATAAGAGATAACATGAGGATAGTTGTGAGAGATGATCTAGGCTCGGATGATGTAGAGTCCATGGGCTGGAAGTACAAAAGCAGCAGAGAAAGAAGATATTGGCGGATATAGTGTACAGACCCCTAAACTGTGGCCACTCTGTCAGAAAACCTTTAATCAACAATTAATAGAGAATGTATAAAAAACATAGCAATAATTATGGGTGACTTTAACCTTCATTTTGATTTGATTTATTATTGACACATGAACTGAGATAGAGTGAAAAGTATTGTTTTTTTGTGTGCTTAAGTATATCAGAGTAATAAAACAGAATACCAAACATAATGTTACAGCAAAACCAAAGGTGCAGAGAAAGATCAACTCTAATATATGAGAGGTCCATTAATAAGTCTGATAACAGTGGGGAAGAAGCTGTCCTTAAATCTGTTGTGAGATGTTTTCAAACTTTTCTTTCCTCTGCCTGATGAAAGAAGGTAGAAGAGATTATAACCGGGGTGGGAGGGTCTTTGATTATATTGGCTGATTTTCTGAGGCAATTGGAAGTGTAGACAGAGTCAATGGAAGGAAAGATGGTTTTTGTGATGGACTGGGCTACGTTCACAACTCTCTATGATTCCTTTCCATCTTGGGCAGAGTGATTGTCATTACCAGGCTGTGATGCATCCAAATAGGATGCTTTCTATGGTGCATCTATAAAAAATTGGTAAAAGTCATTGTGGACATGCTGAACTTCCTTAACCTTCAGAGGAAGTAGAGGCATCGGTGTGCTTTCTTGACAATAGCGTCAGCATGGCTGAACCAGAATAGATTGTTGGTGATACTTACTCCTAGGAACTTGAAGCTCTCGACCAGCTCCACTTCAGCACCATTGGTACAGTCAGGAGTGTGCCCTCCACTCTGCTTCCAGAAGTCAATTACCTTCATTTTGCTGACATTAATGGAGAGATTGTTCATTGGGTTAATCAAATTGAAAAGTGTACCTGCAACAACAAATTCATGGATTGCATGAGGGATAATTTCTCATAGGATTATGTAATGGAGCCAACCAGACGGCAGGCTATCTTGGATCTCATAATGGGTAACGAGGCAGGTTTAATAAATGACATTTAGGTAAAGGATCCATAAGGAAGTAGTGATCATAACATGATAGAATTTAATGTGCAATTCAAGAGTGAGAAACTTGGATCGGAAACATCTGTGTTTAACTCAAATAAGGAGAATTACCATGAAATAAAGGTGGAGTATGCGAAAGTGTACTGGGCAGATAGATTCACAGAAATGATAGTAAGCAAGAAGTAGCAGACACGTAAGGAGGTAATCAGTAACTCTCACCAAAAGTCTCCTTATTTTAAGTTAAACCTACAGATGTTTCCAATCCAAGTTTTTCACTCTTGAATTGCACATTAAATTCTATCATGTTATGATCACTGCTTCCAGTAAGGAGAAAAGATTCTACGAGAGGGATAAACTAACCATGGCTGGCCACAGAAGTTAGACAATGCAAGACAGGGATGATGTGAACATCCAGGTCAGTCAGAGTGAGTGAGAAGTCTGTCAACAAACAAAGAGCTTGAAGATGCAGCCTGGTCCAATCCATGAACTGGGTGTGTATCCCTGAATGTAACATGTTCTTGCTGCAGTATTTCAATGATAGTTCCAGTACATGCCAAGGAATAACATTGAAATATAGAAGCATCTTGTAAGTGGATTGGGAAATGTGCCCACAGGGGTCATAGGGCTGGCAGATGTCAGATGCAAATGTCTTTGGACATGGGGTATGTGTGGTCAGTGCCATGGAAGGTATCCTGCTGTCCTGATGTTGATGCACTATGAAGGTCATTTGAGGTTTGCAGTGAGTTGACCCCATGAAGAACTCACTCTAGTTTTCATGTCACATTATCATGAAGGCTAGTTTGTTTGGCAAGTTTGGTAAAATTGCAACCAAAATATTAATGTGGTGGGTTGAGTTGTACACAAGGCAATGAAACTCGGGTGTCTTGAACTCCATCCATTTGTTCACCACTGCATCCCCACCACCTCTCCTGGTACATGGGATTGGAAAAAGGGGGTTGCTACAAGACCTGGGTGCCCTTGTACACAATTGCTGAAAGTTAGCATGCAGGTGCAGCAGGCAATAAAGAAGGCAAATGGTATGTTGGTCTTCTTAGCAAAAGGATTTCATTACAGGAGCAGGGCCTTGGTGAGGCTACACCTGGAACATTGTGTACAGTTTTGGTCTCCTTACCTGAGGAAGGGTATTCTGGCTCTAGAGGGAGTGCAATAAACGTTTTCCTGACTGATTCCTGGGATGCAGGAGTGATGTAGGACTATTTTCAATGAACCTTAGATGAATGCGACATGATCTCACAAAAACCTATAAAATTCTCATGGGACTGGTCAGGGTAAATTCAGGAAGGATGTTCCTGATGACCAGGGAGTCCTGAACCAGGGGTTACAGCCTAAAGACATAGGGAAAGCCATTTAGGAATGAGATGAGGAGAAATGTCTTCACTCTGAGAATGGTGAACTATGGAATTCTCTTCCACACTAAGTAGTTGAGGCCAAAAAAGTGAATGTTTTCAGGAAGGAGATAAATGTAGGGCTAAAGGGATCAAAGGGTTTGGGGAGCAAGAGGATACAGGATACTGAGTTGGATGACCAGCCATGATAATATTGAATGGCAGAGCAGGTTTGAAGAGCCAAATGGGCTACTCCTCCTCTTTTCCATGTTTCATCATGTTATTCCTTCCATAATAAGGTTAGAAGTTGGAGGTGTTCAATAATTGCTGCGTAATATTCAACAACTTAGACATTGAAGCAGTCTGTGTCCATATAGAGCAAGATGTGGACAACATCCAGGTTTGCAGTGGTGCATAATATTCCTACGACACAAGTGTCAAAAGCAATGACCAACTTCAACAAGAGAGAATCTAACAGTCATTCTATGACATTTGATGGCATCACTATCATTGAATCTCCCAAATGCCGTGGATGAGTGCTTCTTCAACCACATTGAATAAGTTTGACACCATCCAGGACAAAGCAGCCCACCTGATTTTAACACACTATCCACTATCTTCAGCAATCACTTTCTTAATCACTGACACATAATAACAGCAGTGTGCACTACCTACATGAGACACTGCATGTGGAATGAACTGACAGTGGTGGATGCAGGTACAGTTACTACATTTAAAAGACATTTGGACCGGTACATGAAAAGGAAAGATTTAGAGGAATATTGGCCAAACGCAGGCAAGTGGGAATGATTTGGTTTGGGAAATTTGGTCAGCATGAGTTCAACCAAAGGGTTTGTATCTGTGCTGTATGATTCTATGAGACCATTAAATTACAAGAGAAAGTATATAAGAAGGCTAAAGTCAGTGATAGCCCTGAAGACTGGGATAAAATCAGAATTCAGCAAAGGTGGACAAATGAAAGTAAAGAAAGAGACAATAAACTACAAGGGAAAATTAGTGAGGAATATAAAAACTGACAATAAGAGCTTCTTTAAAAATATATATGGACCAAAAAGAGAGGTCAAAGTAAATATATGCCCCTTAGAAAAGAATCTGGGGAGATGGTTTTGAGGAACAAGAAAATGGCAAAGGTGTTACACAGTCTTTATGCTGGAAGATACTGCGAACATCCCATTAAAACTAAAGAGTACACAGAGGGGAGTTAAATACCATCATCATCATTTGAGGAGTAGTATTAGACAAACTAATGGCACTGAAGGCGGATATGTTCCTGGCCCAGCTGGTTTGCATCCTAGGATTCTAAAAGAGGTAGCTACAGAGATATTGTATCAGACCAATATATTAGAGTTTTTTAAGGAAGTCTCAGCCTGAGTGAATCAGAACCAGTGGATGTCTTGTATTTGAACTTCCAGAAGGCATTCAACAAGATACATCACAACAGGTTAAGTCATATAATAAGGTACACTGTGTTGGAGGTAGTGTATTGGCATGGATAGAGAATTGGCTCATGGGCAGGAAACAGAAGTGGGGATAAGGGGTTCTTTCTCAGGTTGGCAACCTGTGACCAGTTGGGTTCCACAGGGATTGGTGCTGAGACCGGAACTGTTTACAATATAGATTCATAACTTGGAAGATGGAAGTGAACATACAGTAGCCAAATTTGCCGATGACACTAAAATAGGGTGATACAAACCCTTTCTAGTTTGTGGTGAGATATTGATAGGTTAATTAAGTGGGCAAGAAGTTAGCAAATGGAGCATAATGTGCGAAGTTGCTTATTTTGGAAGTGAGAATAAAAGAACAGAATATTATTTATGTTGAGGAAAAACTACAGAAAGCTGCAACACAAAGGGACTTGCAGGTTCTTGTGTATGAAACACAGAAAGCTAGCACACAGGGGTTAGCAGGTAATCAGGAAGGCTAAGGGAATGTTAGCCCTTATTTCAATGGGATTGGCAGATAAGAGTAGGGAAACCTTACTTACAAGGTGATGGTGAGACGATATCTCAAGTGTTGTGAGCAGTTTTGGCCTTTTTTTAAGGAAGATATCATTTCATTGGAGGCAGTTCACAAAATTTCACTAGGATGCTATTTGATTGTCTTATGAGCAATAGTTAAACAGGTTGGGACTCTGCTTACTGGAGTTTATAAGAATGAGAGATGACCTCATTGAAATATGTAGGGTTCTTAAGAACTTGACAGGGTAAATGCTGGGAAGATGTTTCCCTTCATGGGAGAGTTCAGGACCAGAAGACATACCTTAGAATAAAGGGGCACTAATTTAAAACTGAGATCAAGAAGAATTTCTTCTCTCATGGGTTTGCAACAGAGAGCTGTGGGTTCAGAGTCTGTGTGCATATTTAAAGCTTCTAGGTTTAGATAGACAGATAGAGAATGGGTGTGAGGAATGTTGGATCAGCCTGAATGGTAGAGCAGGCTTGAGGGGCTGAATGGCCTCCTTTTGTTCCTTTATTTAATTGTCTTATGGAAGGAGATGCACTGTGAACAGGTGCACAATAAGAAATGGGAGAAACTGTGTTTGGCTTCCCTGACACACAAAAGTCATTGAATCTTTTCTGGTACTGGATCCAGGTTCTCTGCTCACTGTTGTGTGACCGTCAGTTATGCTTTGTTCAAGAGAGTTGGATTTCTTTCCATTTGGGGGAGAAA
This sequence comes from Chiloscyllium punctatum, assembly GCF_047496795.1. Classification (NCBI taxonomy): domain Eukaryota; kingdom Metazoa; phylum Chordata; class Chondrichthyes; order Orectolobiformes; family Hemiscylliidae; genus Chiloscyllium; species Chiloscyllium punctatum. Next base: position 37,924,156 of record NC_092750.1, on the reverse strand, counting down.
AGAACTTCACTCCCGATCCTCCTGCTGGCAGCAGCATCTCTAGGGAGGTATCTAATAGCCTGGAAACCAGCCATCGTAAAATATTTGCATTTTCTTTGACAACTTGCACCAGTATTTCGCTTCATACAGTGAGGCCTCCTTTGAAAAGGTGCATTCAGTTTTTAAATACAATCTAGACTGCCGCTGGAATTTGCAATCTGTGGGTGGAAGGCTTGTAACAGACATGCTGGGCTGGTCTTCCATCTATCAATCTCATGGTCTGTTGCTAAAGGCAGCTGTGACATCATTCACCAGGCAAAAACAAAATCAAAGCACCCTTTCATTGGCTTTTTAGAGAGGGGGCTTGCAGTGGACAGAATGTTGTTTGACCTCTGTTATTTAGGTTTTTAAAAATTTACAAAACTGTAGGAGGACCTCACTGACTAAACTCTTCCCAAGCCAGACAAAAACACTCCAGCACCAATACCGATTTGTTCATGGAGATTAGACCTAATTTGTGGATCAGAGAAAATTACTAAAAAGACCCAGATTTTTCAACAGCACATGATTCCTCCCCTTACCTGAATGGATGCCTTTCTGGGGAAGTTTTTTATTTGTTAAACCACCCACGGCATGGGGCAGCACAGTGGCTCAGTGGTTAGTACTGCTGCTAACTCAACAATGATTCTTTGGTTTTGCCGGCATTGAGAGCTAGGTTGTTCTCAGTGCACAACTTTTCCAGGTCCTCCACCTCCCGTCTGTAGTCTGTTTCATCACCATCTGAGATTCAACAGACTATAGTGGTGTCATCAGCAAAGTTGTAAATGGCATGAGTCTGGTATTTGGCAACACAGTCATGGGTATACAGTGCGTACAGTAGGGGAGTGAGTACTCATCCCTGGGGGGGCTCCAGTGTTGAGTGTTTGTGAGGATGAAATATTGTCCCCAGTCTTCACTGATTGTGGCCTGTGGGTCAGGAAACTGAGGATCCAGTTACAGAGAGTGGGGCTTAGTCCAAGGTCACTAAGTTTAGTAATCAGTCTCGAGGGGATAATAGTGTTGAAAACTGAACTGTAGTCAATGAGAAGGATTCTTATGGGGCTGTTCTTGGTGTCAAGATGTTCTAGGGAGAAGAGAAGTGCAAGTAATATAGCATCTGACATGGATCAGTTGGTCCGATAGGCAAGTTGGAGTGAGTCAAGAGTAGTGAAGAGGCTGGAGTTGATTAATGCCATGACCAGCCTTTCAAAGCACTTCATGACCACCAAAGTTAGGGCCACTGGGTGGTAGTCATTGAGACACGCTGTATGAGCCTTCTTAGGTACAGGGATGATGTTGACCCTCTTGAAACAGGAAGGGATAGTGGCCTGCTGCAGGGAGAGGTTGAAGATGTCAGAGAAGACCTCTGCCAATTGACCTGTGCATGCTCTGAGTGCACGGCCTGGTACTCCGTCTGGTCCCATCGCTTTCCTTGGATTCACATGAAGGAAAACTGATCTGACCTCTGATGCAGTGACTGTAGGGATAGGTTCATCAGGACTTGTCGGAATAGGTGTTACCTCTCCACTGAAATTCTGCTCAAAGTGAGCATAGAAGGCGTTGAGATGATCTGGGAGGGATATGTCATCGTCTACTATCTTGCACTGTCTCTTTTTAGAACCTGTGATGTCATTCAGACCTTGCCGTAGTCGCTGGGTATCTGTCTGGGTCTCTAGTTTGGGTCAGTATTGGTCCTTGGCTGTCTTAATGGATCTGCAAAGGTCACACTTGGCTTCTTTACATTTGAGTGGGTCTCCTGATCTGAAGGCCTCACTCCTGGTTTTCAGCAGGTTTTGTATGTCCTGATTTATCCAGGGTTTCCTGTTGAGGAACACCTGGATTGACTTCCTCGGTATACAGTCCTCCACACACTTGCTGATAAAGTTTGTGATGGTGGTGGTGTACTCATCCAAAGTACCTGTGGACTGTTTGAACATGGCCCTACCAGCCGATTCCAGATGGCATCGGAATCGATTCCAGGGATGTGGGCTTCACTACCAAGGTGAGCATTTATTGTTCATCTCTAATTACCTTAACAAAAAAAAAGGGGATGAGCTACATTCTTCAATCACTGTCATTCACAGGGAGCACCAACATGTCACTGAATAATGATGAAGTTACACCCGTATAGTTCTAGGTCAAGATGGCCTGGGAGTGGAGGGGAAGGTGGCAAGTGGTAGTGTTCCCACATGACTTGCTCTCCTTGTAAAGGTCACAGGTTTGGAAGATGCTGAGGAAGCCTTTGGGAGATGATACACATTGCAGCCATACTGTGTGAAGGCAGAGGGAGTGGATTTGTTAGTTGGTGGATGGGCTTCTGAGCAACTGGCTGATAATCAGATGCTGTTGAGTTTCTTCCATGTTTTTAAAACTGCATTCACCCAGGGAAGTGGAGAGGATCCCACCACACTCCTGACTTGGGCCCTGTAGATGGTGGGCAAGCTTTGAGGAGTCAGTTGGTGAGTTACTCACCACAAAGTTTCTAGCCAATACCTGCAGTTATGAACACAATATTCACACCTTACCCAATTACATTTCTTTTCACGAGTGAGCTCTAGAGTATTGATTAGGGACTTCAGTAATGATTATGCAGCATTAAATGTTAAGGGGAGATGGTTACACTCCCTTGTTGAAGAAGCCCGTTGTCCAGCATTCGACAGCTGTAAATGTTACAGTCCCAGTTATGAGCCCAACCCTAGATTTTACCTAAAGCTGCTGCATGTTAGCACAAACTGATTCATCTGCTGAGGAATTGTGAGCATCTCCATTTCTTCAGTGCAAGAGTTGAAGATGGTCGAGCCTGGGACAAAACAACTCCTGCAGTGATGTCCCGGATTGAGATGATTGGACTGAAATGACTAAAAGCTATCTTGGTAAGATTTGACCCAGTGAAGAATTTCCCCCTGACTTCCGACAAATTTAAACATGAAAGGGCTCCTTTTGGTCGAATGTGCTTTAGGTCAAGGAAAGTTTCCTTTTACCCTGCCTCTGTAGTTTGGGTTTTTTGTTCATCAATGAACCAGGATTTTAATGAGATCTGGAGCTAAGTATTCCTGGCAGATCCCAATGTGAGAGCCAATGAATTTGTTATTAGTGAGCAAATGTCACTCAGTCGCACCATTGATAACACCTTTGATCACTTTGCTGATAATTGAGAGTAGCTAGACAGGACCATAGTTGCTGCATTGGATTTGGCTTGCTTAAAGATCCAAGCAATTCTTTTTTTACTTTGTAGGAAAACTAGCAGTATTATAGTTGTACTTGAAAAGTTCGGCTAGAAATACAAACACTTTTGGAACACAATTCTTCAGAACATCACCCAAGACATCATCAGGGCCTTTAGTCTTTATCAAGTGTGTTCAGCTATTACTTTATCAAATGGCATGGACCAATTACATTGACGATTGGGGAAACCTGAGGAAGATGAAGAGAAGTTGGTCATCTACTCAGCATTTCTGACTGAAGATAGTTCCAATTGTTTCACCCTTATCTTACACAACATAGGGTTTGCCATCATTGCTGAAAATGTTTAGGGAATCTCCTTTTCCTGTTAGTTGTTTAATTTACCACCATTCACAGCTGGTAGAGTGTTGATCTGATCCATTGGTTAAGGGATTGCTTAGCTTTCTATCTAGAACCTGCTGCTTTTGCTGTTTAGCATACACGTAGTCCTATTTGCAGTGTCACCAGGTTAACATCCTGTTTTTAGGTAAGTCTAGTCCTACTGTTTGGCATCTTTTTCTACACTCTTGAATCAGGATTAGTCATGTAGCTAGTTGGAAATGATAAAGAAATATGCCACACCAACAAGGTACAGAACAATAGAATAAAATTATGTTGTGAAAGGTGAAACTGTGAAACTGCACCTTCTCTCACCCAACAATCACATGTGTGTGTACCAAGTAGTTAGTAAACACAGATGATTTTATTCTGCCTCCCTAGCCCCTCCCTGCTGAGCTCAATATCGGATTCCTGGCCCAACACCAGCTGAGATCAGCTGACTTCATAAAGCATGACAGGAAGGGAAGCTTTAAACCTTTATAGTTCCTCCCTAACTGAGTTGTACCTTTATCCAGTGAGGACAGTTTTGAATCTTGCTTGATCTCTGCACTTGATGGGACTCAGGTTGACCAGATTCGGATATCCTGATGAGCAGAAGGTAAATGTTAGTCAGGAAGGTTCCACTCACTGGCGTACATCCTGAGGTGGCAGCATGGCAAAATTCAAACCATTTTACATCTGGATTTGCAATTGAGAGTGCTGACTCTGATTTGCTTTTGTGAAATCAGCCAATCACCTGAAACAGCAGATGCTTCACATCATCAACATTGTCAGAATTGGAATAGCGCCCGCTTTTTTTGTGATGTGGAATATGCCACCTCGGGAGTAAGTGGGACTTGAACCTGAACCTTCTGGCTCACAGGTAGGGACATTACAACTACACCATAAGAACTCTGGCATCAGCTGTATCACTGAAGTTCTTGGGCAACCAACTTCATTATTTCATGTCAGATGATTCAATTTAAAACTGAGCCTGTTCAGTTAATAAAGAAGAAAAGGTATGTAATCTCATTGCAAAACAGAATCTGATATCTGTTATTCTATTGCAGGGGAGTTATCTGTTTAGCTGTGGTGATGTCAGTATCCAGCACATTGTGAAATGATTGTCATGGTGATTTATCCTGTATGTTAAAACTAGCAAAAATTGTTCTGATGTAGCTGCTTTCCATTTATGAAGGAATAAAGCCTAATTAAAATGTATGCTCTCTTAATAAAGGTGCAACTACTGTATTTGTTCCTTGGAACAAGTTAACCAGTTCCTTGTGTGCTAGGCACTGATTTCATTTTGACATATCATAGATTAGAACATTTGGAGATTTTTTTCCAAGTTTTAAACAACCTGGCTTTTTTGACTGAAAATTGTATTGTGAAAATTAACCACTCTCAAGTCTGTGTGGTTCAAACAAGGCCCAGATATATTATTTGAGCATAAACCAGGGATAAGCTCTTCATGATTTCCACAAAGAACCTATCAAAAATACTGGTTTGCAGCACACAATTATAATTCTTAACTTCATGCAGACTACTGTTATCGCAACCTTCAGCCTTGGGTCTGCTAGCTTTCTTAGTAGTTCAAATGTCGTATCTGTTCTTTATCTCCTTGTTCTTTGTAGCAATGAATGAGGTGCTTACACAGCCTCCGAATGTTACAACATGGGGAAAAAAAACAAGCATTGTCACATCACTAATTTCAAGACATATGGTGTACTTTAATGTTAATCATAGAGATATTAAGCTCTTCATTCCCACCTCAATACTATTGAAACTAGCTGGCGAAGTTTTGCAGTAAATTTACACTGTCAACAAAAAATGTTGACTTGTCTTTGGGAATAGCATTGAGTTTTAAATTTGTGGCCTTTAAGCCGTGATCATTTGTAAATCTTCTGTGAACCTTCTTGGAACTCACTGGTCAGTTAAGTTTAATGATTTCAAAATGAATAGTTGAAATGATCAATTGGAAATTATTTCCCGTCATTGAATTTGTAATATACCTGGCCTGACAAGAAAATGACACCCTTTTTAGTATAAATTGTGATAAATTAATGTAAACAATGGATAGAAAGTGACATAATTGAAATAGCTGTGGTATTACGCTAATTGACATTACCAGTACCTCATGGCATCTGTCACCTCTGTCAGAATAAGATTCAAAGTAAGGATTGACTGAGGTAGTTTACTGTCACAAATCCTTTTTCCAGTCAATACTTTGTCCCGAACCAGTCTAATGGTTAGTGGAAGAGGATTTACAACTGTAGAGTATTTACAAAACTGGCATGGTTCTTAGTTAACAAGATTGTTTATTGCAATAGTACAGTGACATTACACGTCAGGTATAATTACTAGGATTTTTGGGAGCAATACCCGCCATAGGCTAGTGTACCACTTACTGCCTCACACACCAAACTGTGTGTGACAGTCACAAAAGGGATGGAGTTCGACAATAATATGAACTATCTTCAAAATTTAATACCTTGTACAGGTACAACAACACATCCAGATCTACCTGTTGAAATGCTGTAACAAATTGACTTTCATTTCATTCTGACTTTATGATGGAGGGGAATTTCTTTTGACATGGTCAAATGAGCAGATCCCAAGATGCCATTGTCACATTCCAAAAACCTTGGAAAGTGCCGGAAGATTTGGAATCAAAATCATCACCTATATTAGGTTGTAGTTCAAAACAGAACCACAACACAATGAATGTGTAACAGCATGAAATGAGAGCTCTGATAAGTGTGGCCAACTGGACTCTTCAGAAAGTATTGGAAGTTAACAGCACCTTCAGTCCCTCAAAAACAAAGAAATGTCCTGCAAAATGGGGAATTTCCAGAGAAGTGGAAATCATGCAACAGGGAAAAAAGGTCCTGAAGTTAAAGCTCCCAGAACAAAAAGTGAAGACAACGGTTCTACAGACAATCAAAGAGAATAAAACAGATTCTGAACCATCAGTGTAAAAGTACAATGCTTTGAAACAGAATTTAAACCCAACATAGAAGCAAATGTTGCAACACTGACAATCAGCTGCCTGTGGTTGAAGTCTGTGAGAGTCCAATCAATAAACATATAGGTCCAAGGTGCAGAAATTACAGGGGCCAAATTACCAAGACATTCGGCCACGGCTAGCAAAATGTCAGTGAAGCATTATATATACTGAGAAATCTAATTTTTAAGCAAAACTGAATGTACTCACCTAAGTCTCAGTGACAGTGAATGTTTATTTTAGAATGGAGAAGGAAGAGAATTTCAACAAGAATTCCCAAAGCTATTTAAAATCTTGAAGAAGAAACATGACAATACTCTGGGGTAGCACGGTGGCTCAGTGGTTAGCTCGGTGGTTAGCATTGCTGTCTCACAGCGCCAGGGATCCGGGTTCAATTTCAGCTTCAGGCAACTGTCTGTGTGGAGTTTGCACATCCTCCCTGTGTCTGCATAGGTTATCTCCGGATGCTCTGGTTTCCTCCCACAGTACACAGATGTGCAGGTTAGGTGAATTGGCCATGCTACATTGCCCATAGTGTTCAGGGATGTGTAGATTAGGTGCATGAGTCACATTGGGGAATGGATCTTGGTGTGATAGTCTTCGGAGATTCGGTGTGGACTTGTTGGGCCAAATGGCCTATTTCCACACTGTAGAGATTCTATGATGGTTAAAAAAAAATGCTAAACCCTGAGCAAGCTTTGAGAAGATTTGTAGCTCAGGGTGAGGTTCTGGATGTAGGTTTGCTCACTGAGCTGGAAGGTTCATTTTCAGACGTTTCATCACCATACTAGGTAACATCTTCAATGAGGCTCTGGACGAAGCACTGCTGGTAGTTCTTGTTTTCTATTTATATGTTTGGGAGCCCCTATTTATTTGTATGGTGACAAAATGTCTGAAAATGAACCTTCCAACTCAGCGAGCAAACCTACATCCAGATGCTAAACCTTGCTCACATCACAGTAACAGGATCAATACAAAGATGCTCAGGGGTGGTAGCTGTCCCCAGGACAGAAGAAGAACAAGATTGATAAAAGATTCCTCCAGCTGTTTGTCTAAAACCAAAAACAACGTATTTAAACAAAGCTGAATCCCAACTCACCAATGTCAATAATTTTGGAATCACTGTCTTTTAAAATGGAAATTAGGAATATGTTTTGCAGTTGCCTGTCTATGAACACTTACTTTTTGACTCTGCCTTCACCAGTTTTGCATTTGCCCTTGTGTAGTATATTACAATATTTTATCAATAAACATGCTATAGAGTTACTTTCATTTGGTTACATCAGAAATGAATCACCAGAATCTTAACTCCCACACTTTCATTATCAAGAGCTACACCGTAAGAAAGTGGAAACCTCCTCTGCAGGTTAAAGAACAGGAGTGCTGTGTTTTGATGAGACTGATAATGTTAAACCAGTTTTTTGTTGAAAGGAAGCAAATTAAAGAGGACTTCAGTTTTGTTTTAGCCATTTTTATCTGACAACCATGAATATGCAAATTAATGTGCAGATGTCCTAAAGAGAAGAGGGAATCCATTATCCATTCATTAATATGGTCACTTGCATTATACAAAAATTCTTTAATACATGTCATTTTAGTTCCTACATCAGTGGTTACCTGAAGGTTGCTATCATCTAGATCTTGCCTGCTAGTTGGAAAGCCAACAATGTCCCTTTCCAGGGAGGCCTACCAAACTGTGATTTGGAGATGCCATTGTTGGACTGGGGTGTACAAAGTTAAAAATCACACAACACCAGGTTATAGTCCAACAGGTTTAATTGGAAGCACACTAGCTTTCGGAGCAACGCTCCTTCATCAGGAGATAGACTATCACCTGATGAAGGAGCATCGCTCCGAAAGCTAGTGTGCGTCCAATTAAACCTGTTGTACCAAACCATAAACAGGCAGCAGTGAGGTCTCCAGCAAGCCTTCACCTAGAATCAGGACCACGGGGCAGAAATCTCATCCACCAAGATGCCAATCACTCAGGAGTCAATGACTCCTGTGCCCAGATAGCACAGCAGGGAAGACAGTGTCTGTTTCAGGACAAACCTTCAACCAAGTCTCAGGATTATGAAGCAAGCTTGACCAGAGATCGGTAATATCAGGAGGAGGTTCATGGAGCAGAGGTCATGGGTAGAGGAGTTGGCTGAAAAGGCAGGGGGTAGCTTTCTGTATCGACCCCATTTCCCACTGTCGAGCCCTACAGTCAGGCCCTCAGTGCCATTAATCAAGTGACCTCCTCCCATTGGCTGACAAGCCAGCTACACAGTTTTAGCTGTCATGCACATTGCTTAGCAAAAAGCTTACCTCCAGCCTGGGTTTGTCCTAACATTGACTGATGAGGCCCTTAAGTGAACATGAATTATCTACTTACTGGTCTCAATTGGCCTATTCCCCATACCTGCTCCAGAGGTGTGTAATAACAGCTGTGAATAGCTTGTAGAAAAATAGTTTGAGCTGTTTTCAATCTGGGAAGTGGCCTACCCCCTGCTTCCACTCATTATTACAAAATCACAGAATTATTCCAGTACAGAGGGAGGCTTTTTAGCCTATTGTGTCTACATTGGCTCTGAACATTTTAACTTGAAACCAGTCTCCTGCCTTTCCCTCGAATGCCCTAAATACAGATGCAAATGGATAGATGACCTGCTACCAGAGATTTGCCAATGCCAGAGCAAACTAAACATTTTGAGGGATTATTATTACTCCAAGTTTCTCCCTGACCTGTGGTTTTGCTAATTAATTATACAAAGTTCAAACTAGCTGTTTTATTTTATGTTTTCCAAAGGAAATTGATTATAGTTATGTAAATCAAACTACTGAGACATGGTGCAATATGCCTTTTGGCCCAGACATAGGGACAATGCCACTGCACTACAAGACCCTCAGGCAGATGATTATATGATTGGCTTTGTTTAGAAATTACATTTGTTATACACTACAAGTTTCTGGTCAATCATCACAAAGGCTTTTCTATTACCACATTTGCTCATAGAGTTCTAAAATATTAGCTACGGGCAAAATAGAAGGAATCAGTGCTGGATTTTCATTCTCTGATATTATAGAACATAGAACATTAAAAAAAAACAGCGCAGTACAGGCCCTTTGGCCCTCGATGTTGCGCCGATCCAAGCCCACCTAACCTACACTAGCCCACTATCCTCCATATGCCTATCCAATGCCCGTTTAAATGCCCATAAAGAGAGAGAGTCCACCACGGCTACTGGCAGGGCATTCCATGAACTCACGACTCACTGAGTAAAGAATCTACCCCGAACATCTGTCCTATACCTACCACCCCTTAATTTAAAGCTATGCCCCCTCGTAATAGCTGACTCCATATGTGGAAAAAGGTTCTCATGGTCAACCCTATCTAAACCCCTAATCATCTTGTACACCTCTATCAAGTCACCCCTAAACCTTCTTTTCTCCAATGAAAACAGCCCCAAGTGCCTTGCCTTTCCTCATATGATCTTCCTACCATACCAGGCAACATTCTGGTAAACCTCTTCTGCACCCATTCCAGTGCCTCCAAATCCTACCTATAGTATGGCGACCAAAACTGCACACAATATTCCAGATGCAGCTGCACCAGAGTCTTATACAACTGCAACATGACCTCAGGACTCCGGAACTCAATTCCTCTACCAATAAAAGCCAGTACGCCATATGCCTTCTTCACCGCACTATTTACCTGGGTGGCAACTTTCAGAGATCTGTGTACATGGACACCAAGATCCCTCTGCTCATCCACACAACCAAGTATCCGTCCATTAGCCCAGTACCCCATCTTTTTGTTACTCATACCAAAGTGAATCACCTCACACTTACCCACATTGAACTCCATTTGCTACCTTTCTGCTGAGCTCTGCAGTTTCCCCTTATCCCGCTGTAACCTGACACATTGTTCCTCACTGTCTACAACTCCTCCGACTTTCATATCATCCGCAAACTTGCTCACCCAACCTTCTAGCCCCTCCTCCAGGTCATTTATAAAAATGACAAACAGCAATGGTCCCAAAACAGATCCTTGCAGAACACCGCTAGTAACTGCACTCCAAAATGAACCTTTACCATCAACTACTACCCTCTGTCTTCCTCCAGCCAGCCAATTCCTAATCCAAACCTCCAACTCACCTTCAATACCATACCTCCGTATTTTTTGCAGTAGCCTACCATGGGGAACCTTATCAAATGCCTTACTAAAATCCATATACACCATATCTACCGCTTTACCTTCGTCCACCTCCTTAGTCACCTTCTCAAAGAATTCAATAAGGTTTGTGAGGCACAACCTGCCCTTCACAAAACCATGCTGACTCTCCTTATTCACATTATTCCTATCCAGATGTTCATAAATCCTATCCCTTACAATTCTCACTAAGACTTTGCCCACAACAGAAGTGAGACTCACCGACCTATAGTTACTAGGGTTATCCCTACTCCCCTTCTTGAACAAGGGAACCACATTTGCTATCCTCCAGTCTTCTGGCACTATTCCTGTAGACAACGAGGACATAAAAATCAAGGCCAATGGTTCTGCAATCTCCTCCCTTGCTTCCCAGAGAATCCTAGGATAAATGCCATCAGGCCCAGGGAACTTATCTATTTTCACCCTTTCCAGAATTTCCAACACCTCTTCCCTACATACATCAAAGCCGTCCATTCTAATAAATTGTGACTCAGTATTCACATCAGCAACAATGTCATGTTCCTGAGTGAATACTGACGAAAAGTATTCATTCAGTGTCTCCCCAATCTCTTCAGCCTCCACACGCAACTTCCCACTACTATCCTTGACTGGACCTATTCCTACCCTAGTCATTCTTTTATTCCTGACATACCTATAGAAAGCCTTTGGGTTTTCCCTAATCCTACCATCTAAGGACTTTTCATGCCACCTCCTTGCCGCGCTTAGCGCTCTCTTCAGATTCTTCCTGGCTACCTTATAACTCTCAATTACCCCAACTGAACCTTCACGCCTCATCTTTACATAGGCCGTCCTCTTCCATTTAACAAGGGATTCCAATTCCTTATTAAACCACGGTTCCCTCACACGACCCTTTCCTCCCTGCCTGACAGGTACATATTTATCAAGGACACTCAATAGTTGCTCCTTGAACAATCTCCACATATCAATTGCGCTCTTGCCTTGAAGCCTACTTTTCCAAGCCATGCACCCTAAGTCATGCCTCACCGCATCATAATTTCCCTGCCCCCAGCTATAACTCTTGCCCTGCAGTGCACACTTATCCCTCTCCATCACTAGAGTAAAAGTCACCAAATTGTGGTCACTGTCCCGAAGTGCTCACCTACCTCCAATTCTAACACCTGGCCTGGTTCGTTACCCAGAACCAAATCCAGTATGGCCTCACCTCTTGTTGGCCTGTCTACATATTGTGTCAGGAAACCCTCCTGCACACATTGGACAAACACCGACCCATCTAACAAACTTGAGCTATAGCTTTCCCAGTCAATATCAGGAAAGTTAAAGACCCCATAACAACCACCCTATTGCTTTCACTCTTCTCCTGAATCATCCTCGCAATCCTTTCTTTTAGATTAGATTAGATTACTTACAGTGTGGAAACAGGCCCTTCGGCCCAACAAGTCCACACCGCCCCGCCGAAGCGTAACCCACCCATACCCCTACATCTACATCTACCCCTTACCTAACACTACGGGCAATTTAGCATGGCCAAATTCACCTGACCCAACATCTTTGTGACTGTGGGAGGAAACCGGAGCACCCGGAGGAAACCCACGCAGGCACGGGGAGAACGTGCAAACTCCACACAGTCAGTCGCCTGAGGCGGGAATTGAACCCGGGTCTCCGGCGCTGTGAGGCAGCAGTGCTAACCACTGTGCCACCGTGCCGCCCACAAAAAGGCAGTAATTTCTGAATGAATTTTGGAGATTAGATTAGATTACTTAGTGTGGAAACAGGCCCTTCGGCCCAACAAGTCCACACCGCCCCGCCGAAGCGCAACCCACCCATACCCCTACATCTACCCCTTACCTAACACTACGGGCAATTTAGCATGGCCAATTCACCTGACCTGCACATCTTTGGACTGTGGGAGGAAACCGGAGCACCCGGAGGAAACCCACGCAGACACGGGGAGAATGTGCAAACTCCACACAGTCAGTCGCCTGAGGCGGGAATTGAACCCGGGTCTCTGGCGTTGTGAGGCAGCAGTGCTAACCACTGTGCCACCGTGCCGCCCTATGTCTCTAGGACTATTAGGAGGCCTGTAGAAAACTCCTAACAGGGTGACCTCACCTTTCCTATTCCTAACCTCAGCCCAAACTACCTCAGATGGCGAGTCTTCATCCATCATCCTTTTCACCGCTGTAATACTATCTTTGACAAGCAATGCCACACCTCCCCCTCTTTTACCCTCACCTCTGACCCTACTAAAACATTTAAACCCTGTTCTACCCATGTCTCCATAATAGCCACAACATCGAAATCCCAGGTACCAACCCACGCTGCAAGTTCACCTACCTTATTTCGTATACTTCTTGCATTGAAGTATTCACACTTCAAGCCACTTTCCTGTTTACAGGCACCCTCCTTTGAGATTAATACCATGTTCCTAACCTCCCTACACTCCAGGTCCTGCACCCTAAATTGCTGCTGCACAAACAGGAGAGTGTAACTTGCCAAATGATCGTAAACAAATTGAAAACATTTTGGAGACTGGTATTACTCTTAAAGAAAAAAACAATCAACAATCTTTTCTGTGGAAATAGTTCAATATTCATGAGAATTTTTTTCCTGCACATTTTACACATGGAGATCCCAACCTGTAAACTGTAATGTTCCATTAATACTCAATTAATACTCAAAGGGAATATTTTGGTGGTCTGACTGAATCAAAGTAAATGGAACACTACAGTTTACAGGTTGGGGTCTCCATGTGTAAAATGTGCAGGAAAGAAATTCTCATGAATATTGAACTATTTCCACAGAAAAGATTGTTAATTGTTTTTTTTCTTTAAGAGTAATACCAGTCTCCAAAATGTTTTCAATTTGTTTAAGATCATTTGGCAAGTTACACTCTCCTGTTTGTGCGACAGCAATTTCGAAGAATCGTTTCAGTTTTGAGGATAGGTTGAACAAGGTAGGAGTGGTCTCCTTTGAAGAAGCAGTGCAGACATGATGGCTCAAATGGCCACCTTCAGTGGCATAAGACCTCTGTTATTCTAAGATCCTGATAAGGGCCAGGCTTGAGTAAACATAGATTGAAGCTAGGGTACAGTATCCCAATGCCCTGCCTCTGTTTGTTTATCTAAGGCTCTCAGCTTGGATTCCCTTAGAATCATAGAATCCCTACAGTGCGGAAGCAGGCTATTTGGTCGATTTAGTCCACACTGACCCTCCAAAGAGCATCCCACCCAGACCCAGCCATCCCTGTAACCCCGTGTTTCCCATAGTTAATTCACCTAGCCTGCATATCCCTGGACACCATGGGCAATTTAGCATGGCTGATCCACTTAAACTGCAAATCTTTGACAGTGGGAAGAAATCTGAGGAAACCCACGCAGACATGGGGAGAATGTGCAAATTCCACACAGTCACCAAGGACGGAATCAAGCCTGGATCCCTGGCATTGTGAGGCAACAGTGCTAACCATCTTGTGATGCAAGTTATACCACCTGTAATTCAACGAGGTTAAATTTCATCTCTACCACTTGGAGAAAGTTGCCCATCCATTGTAGGAACTGTGTGAATGTCATCCCATTGATATCCATAGGGCAGAGAATGGGCAGACAATCCACTTTCCCAGATCAATGTTTGGACATCAGAGTTGAAAATGACACTGACTTACAGACCACACACATTGTAACACACTAACTAGATCAGTGCAATTCTAAACTTCAAATAGTTATCAGATCATAATAACTAAGTAAAATGAAACGTCGACCGTCCCGCTGATAATGAGTATTCGGGTGAGGATATTTGGGATGGGGGGAGGGAGCATGATGTTTGAGAAAAGCTTCCATCATTTATCAATCCTCTCTTGCCTTTGTTCAGAATTTCAGATTGAGAGCAAGGCTTAGTGTAAGTCACACATCTACTTTATGTTCTTGCAAAACTAATTTTTCTAATCACCAATGGTTACATTATTTTGCCCTTGAAAAGATGCCCAATTAATAAAAGAAGCTGCTGGTAAGAAATTCTAATTGTAGCTGGTTTTGAACAGTTTATTTCCAAAGTAAGCAATGATATAAATATTAATGCAAAAGAGAGTTGACTTAATCCCATTGGACATTACAGAAAAATAAAGTGCTGGTTGGCATGGTCTGAAGTAAAATCGGAGGCCTTGGTTTTGAGAAAAGAAAACTAATGTTCCTTGTAACTTCTTTTGAATCTCTATACCAATAGTTAAGATGTGTAAATATGTCTATTTTTATGTGATTCTTGCATCCATCCAATTAGTACAACTTCGATTTTGCAATTCAGAAACTCAAACCCATTTAACAAAAACCCTGGTTTAAGCAATGAAATGGCAACATTGCAATTCATTCATATGACTATTCATGTAACTCAGTTGATGGTCAACTGGAGATTAGAAGGATTTTGAGCTAGAGTTCAAAAACTGTTTAGCTGTAACATAGCACCAGTAGTTGTTCAACAGTTTTTGGGTACATGAATCTATGTGAAATACTAAAATGGATGGCATTACTGCTTGGAAGAGCTCCAAACATAAATGTAGGAAGACCCAGGCCGATCCAGCAGGAGCACCTTCTTTGTGTAATAACGAGGCATTGTAGGATTGTCACATTCAATGTAAAGCCATCCATGTGCTCTGTGCATCATCACATGGTGTCATGAGCAATTAATGTAATCTTTATTCAGTACTAAAGCTTTAGAGGGCACACACTACAGCTTGCTGTGGACTGAAGAGAGAAATACTTGTGTCAATCAGTATTGTATTGCAGTGTTTTGCTTTGTTAATTTATTTTGTAAATTGGTTAGACTCTTAAATACTTTTTTTTGGCTTCTCCATGCCAGGTCTTTGCCATTCTGCTGAATTAGTAAAGCCTTGGTTCTGTGGAAGAGTTGTCAAGGTGCCAGAGCTGCGTGTTTTCACATCTCCTGCCTGCCTGCTGCAGTCTGTGCCTCCTCGCACATTGTGCAGGCAGCTCCTCTTGCAGAAAGAGAACAGTACGGGGAGTCCAGACAGAAAAGGATATTGTTCAGGGGAAACTGCAGCAGAACCTACAGAGGAGTGAGCAAAACCTTCAATATGGGAGCAGCTCATGGCAAAAAGGTAGAGTCCTTTGTTCCTCATCTTGATTTATCATTTTACATAATGAAAGAGGGGTCAGAACTCTTAGCAGCACATAAAATATGGGACTACACTACTAATATCTTTTGTGCTGATTGTGAATGATTGCCTATATTGAAGTTAAGTACCAGCTGCCAAGAAGAACTGAAATAAACTGATTGTTATCTGAAAATAGAGAAGTAAGTTGTGGGATTGCATTGCTTTAAGCATGTTCAGTTTAAATGATTAACACAAATGAAGTACGGGTTTTATTTATGTTTATCAGTAAAAACATTGATTCTTCCCTGATCTATTTTTTTCTCATACTTTGCCTTATTGTCTGGTTTTATCCAATGTAACAGATTGGGCACATTTAAATGTGTGGTATAGGAAACAGGAAAGATTGTGGGTATTGAAAACCCTGAGTTAGAATATTAATAATCTAACATTGGACCTGTACTTGCAATTCTTATCTTATTGGCATAGATCTTATTACAATAGAGCTTCCCAAAATAGTGTGATTGTAAGACAGTGAGTATTTGACAAAAAGGGCAAGAAGATTCTGTTGAGTTGGCTGCTTTCCATTTGGCCACTGGTAGAGTGGTATAGCTGCTCACAGATTGAACAAAATTGACCATTTCTGGAGTTCAGATGTTGACTGACCACAGGATCACTTATCCCAGAACATACACTGTCAAAGAGTAGATGACTGGGCAAGATACTAGAGTGGTTCATGCATGTGAAACTGTACCCTGAGAGTAAGTAATGTCTTCAGGGGAAGCGAAAGAGAAAACTTGAGGCACGAATTTCTCCTATCTACTTTGGCTCATGCTCAATGTAATTTGAAAGCTGAGTGGCTGCCGTTTCTGTTCAAAATGTATTTATCTTCAGCCAAATCTATTTTGGCCTCTTCCTGATCTCCCCAACATTACAGAAACCAGCCATCAATGAATTTAATTCACTCCAAATGATATCACGAAACAGAAGAAGACTGCAAAGGCTGTGGGCCCTGACAATGTTCCTGCAATAGTACTGCCGTCTTGTACTCTAGAACATGCTAAGCGAAGCAGTTTCAGTAGAACTATAACACTAATACCTATCTGGCAATGTGGCAAATTGCCTAGGTATGACCTGTACACACAAAGTAGGACAAATGCAATTGCTTATCAATGTATTCTCAACTATTGACAAAGTGATGAAAGGGGTCCTCCCAACAGTGCTAACAGTGGCACTTCCTAAAGATTAACCTGCTCACTGATATTCAGTTTAGGTTCTATCAGGGCCACTCAAATCCCGAACTCATTATAACCTTGATCCAAACATGGTTGAAAAAAGGCTGAACTCCAGACATGACTGCCCTTGACAACAAGGCAAAATTTGACTGAGTGTGGCACTAAGGAGCCCTAATAAAACTGAAGTCCATGGGAATCCAGAGAAAACTAGCACAGAAGAAAATAATGTGGTTATTGGAGGTTAGTCATCTCAATCTGTCGTTCAAAACCTGAGTCAAAATCCTGCAACTCCTTCCCTAATTGTATTATGGGTGTCCCTACAACAAATTGACTGCAGCAGTTGAAGAAAGCAGCTCTTTACCAGCTTCACAATGACAATTAGGAATGGTCAATAAACAACACAGCCAGCAACACCCACAACCTTTCAATGAATCATTTAAAAATATACATTGTAGATGGTGGATCTTGCAAGGTCATTGTTTCTTAGGTAATAATTAGGAGTGAGAACTTTTGCCATTTACATGTGCTAAAGTCACTTGTAATGGACATATCCCAACTGAGGTCAATTAATTCAGCACACCTTCGACTGAATATTAAGGGTCTTGTGGTGCAGTGGTAGTATCCCTACCTCTGAACCAAGAGGCCTAGATTCAAATCCCACCTGCTTCAGAGGTTTGACATAATATCTCTGAACAGGTTGGTTAGAAAATATCTCAGACTGTTAGTCATGGTCAATCAGGAAAGATTGAAGAGGCAGAGTTCTCTAGAGAACAAAACTGAGGGGTGACCTAACAGAAGCCTTTAAAATTATGAAAGGATTTGAAAGGGTGGATACAGAGATATTGGCGACGTTTGATGGGATGAATTAAACTAAATACCATAAATTTAAAACAGTCACAAATAAATCTATTAGGAATTCAGAGGAAACTTACAGTTAAAAGACAGAATCCTGTATCACAAGAAGAAATTGTTGTACATTGCACTTTCATTTTTATGGTTATGAACTCAGCATATCTCCAGACTCATCATGAACAATTGGATGGCAAGTCATTTTGTTAAAAATACTCCATTGTCAATTTGTTAGTATCTGTATAGGCTTTTTAAGACCAGCATGCATGATATTTAAAAGACCGAGCACTGTAGATTCATTGCTGATTCATTGAGTTAGCATAGAGTTTGTGGAATTCATTGCCGCAGAGTGCAGTGGAGGCCGGGATGCTAAATGTCTTCAACGCAGAGATTGATAGATTCTTGTTGACTCGGGGAATTAAGGGCTACGGGGAGAATGCGGGTAAGTGGAGTTGAAGTGCCCAGCAGCCATGATCGAATGGTGGAGTGGACTCGATGGGCCGAATGGCCTTACTTCCACTCCTATGTCTTATGCTCTTATGGTCTTATACTGTCTTTTTACCTCTGATATTTTGGTTTAGATCAAGCTCCAAACAATGTAAAAGTTTCCTTTCTCAATCAACTGCAAAGTGTTCTAACTGAAATTAATTTAGAGAGTTTCGTTCCAGTTTCTATTGGATATAGCTCAACAGTGTGAAAACAACTTAACTTGCCAAATGGATATCCTGATTCAGGGAGATTCCAGTCAAGGTTATGAATAACTAAGGCATCACATGTAAAGGTAAAGTCACCGGTGTGCTACCAGACCATAATGCTGCTCTCTCATTAAAGAGAGACAACTGGTGGCAGTTTAACCTGAGGGTCCCCTGAGGAGAGAGGTTAAGAAGGAGAGTCCTTCACGGTAATATCAGATGGTAGAGGAGTGGAACCCACGCTGTTGGCGTTATTCTCCATCGCAAGCCAGCCGTCCAGCTGAGTTAGCATTGCAGTCAGAGTCTAGGATTACAGACCTTGTTCTGGCTCGCAAAAGAAGCTTTACTTTGCATCTATGCCATCCACACCTGATTTGCGAATGTTTGATCTGATGCTGACACTTGGGGCCAATAGAGAAATTGGTGTTTTATTTTGCAACATTGATAATGCTAATTTTTATAATCACAAATATTTATCAAAATGGTTCCCTGTTTTTATTATAAACTAAAATTCCTCACATATATCAGTGCTGCTTCTAGAAATGCTCATAATCATACTGTCCCAGTAGATACTTTTCATCCTCTTCCTAACTGTATTTCCATATCTTTAGATATCTCTCTCTGTTAAAGACGCTATACAAATGTGCCTTTTCCTTTAGATACTTTTTATTGAACTCATGGGAGTTCACATTTTTTGGAGAAGATGATAGTGAGCTATCAGCCTGAATTTCTGTAGTCCATGGCATGCAGGGACACCTGCAGGGAGTTGGTGACAGTGAAGGAAAGGCAATATAGTTTCAAGTCACGATGATGTGCGGCTTCATGTGGCTGTGTTTCCACATACCGGCTGCCCTTGGTGGAGACCATTGGTTTTGAAGGTGCTAGTGGAAGAGCGTTGGTGAGTTACTGCTGTGTATCTTGTAGATGTGAAGTCATTGGAGCTGCACTCATTCAGGAACGTGGAGAGTATTTCATCCTACTCCTGACTTCTACCTTGGACAGAGTTTGTGCAAAGTAAGTGAGTTAATCACCCCAGAATACCTGACCTCTGACCTGCTCTTGTAACCACTTATATAGCTGGTCCAGTTCAACTTCTGGTCAATGGTTACTAGGAGGGTGTTGATAATCAGAGTGGTCAGATTCTCTCTTGATGGAAATGGCTGTTACTTGGCACTTGTGTGGTGTGAATATTACTTGCTACACTTATCAGCCCATTCTGATGTTGTCCAGTACTAGCTCATATGCACAAGGACTGTTTAAGAATCTGTGTCGGGAATGATACTGAACATTGTGCAATTATCAGTGAACATGCCCACTTCTGACTAGTGAACGTTCCCAATTCTAACCTTATGATGGAGGGAAGCTTGTCAATGATGGGCTGAAGATGGTTAGGCCTAGAACACTACCCTGAGGAACTCCTGCAGAGATGTATTGGGGCTGAGATGATTGAACTTCAGCAAACCACAACCATCTCCCTCTATGTCAGGTGCATGGAGAGTTTTCCCCCTGATACCCATTGACCCCAGTTTTGCAAGGGCTCACTGATTTTATCTTCAGTCATTTGCTTTCTTGATGTTAAGTCCCTCTCACCTCACCTCCAGAACTCAGCTCTTTGTCTCAACCAAGGCTGAAATAAGAACCGAAAGAACTGTGGATGCTATAAATCAGAAACAAAAACAGAAATTGCTGGAAAAGCGCAGCAAATCTGACAGCATCTATGAAAAAAATCAGAGTTAACGTTTTGGGTCTGGTGACCCTTCCTCAGTTCGGAGGTCTCCGTTCTCAGTTCTTGACAGATGCTGCCAGACCTGCTGAGCTTTTCCAGCAATTTCTGATTTTGTTTTTGAAGGCTATAATGAGATCAGGAGGTGACTGGCTCTGATTGAACTCAAACCTAGTGTCAACATCTCCTTCCATTTGTTTCCTGATGAGTGAGAGATAAGGTGGTGAGTGGCTGGGTTGGATTTCTCGCTTTCTCTGTATTGGACATACCTCGACCATTTTCCACCTTGTCGGGTAGAATCCAGATGCTGTAGCTGTACTGGAACAGCTTGGCTAGGGGCACAGTTAGTTCTGGAGCATGGGTCTTCAATATTATTACTGGAATGTTATGACTCATAGCTTTTGCAGTTTCTTCATATCGTGTGGAGTGATTTGAATTAGTTAAAGACTAACATCGGTGATCCTGAGGACCTCAGGCAGATGCTGCAATGGATCATCCACTCAGCCTGTCTGTCTGAAGGTGGATACAATTTCTTCAGTTTTGTCTTTTATACTGACGGGCTGAGCCCCCGTCTCATTCAAAATGAAGGCTCTTTCTCTTGTTTGGCTGTCAATTTTAAAAAATTTTACAGGTGCTCTCAATTCTAAAAGTCATTTGCACTTAGGCCTAATCCATTTAGCAAAATAAATCTAAGAGGTAATTTAAAACCCTCCCACCACCACCACCAACACCATGCCCACTAAGGATGTTAAGAATTGAGTCACTGTCCTGCCCCACTGCTGAATGATGCATTCACTCCAATGGTACCTTAACTGTTTTGGGAGGATGCTGGCCATTGCTTGTTCAGTGCTTGATGACAATCCAGAAGATCGCTCCCCAAACATATCTTTGCTGGGAATTATTCATGTAAGCCCTTGGCCAAGACTTGTCAGTTCTGGTTCACTGTTGCCCCATCACGGATGATGGATCTAAATGCAAATCGAGCATTAAGTGAGACCCAGGAGTTACCTTGGCAAGCTTGGAGTGAGATTGATTCTCATTTACTGGATCCACACTTGCTCTTCACCTCCAGTTAGATTAGATTAGATTTCCTACAGTGTGGAAACAGGCCCTTCGGCCCAACAAGTCCACACCGACCTTCCGAAGAGTAACCCACCCAGACTCATTTCCCTATATTTCCCCTTGACTAATACACTTAATACTAGGGGCAGCAGTGCTAACCACTGAGCCACCATGCTGCCCCCAAATCAGGTGGGCATCAGGCGCCCCAAATTAGGGAGCATAATTTTGACATTTTGTGAACTAGCCCAAAATAATGCAATTAATTATCCTTTAGGATATTTATCTTGTGTTGAATAAATAAGACCATTACACCATAAGACATAGGAGCAGAAGTAAGGCCATTCGGCCCATCGAGTCCACTCCTCCATTCAATCATGGCTGATGGGCATTTCAACTCCACTTACCCACATTCTCCCCGTAGCCCTTAATTCCTTGTGACATCAAGAATTTATCAATCACTGCCTTGAAGACATTTAGCGTCCCAGCCTCCACTGCACTCTGCGGCAATGAATTCCACAGGCCCACCACTCTCTGGCTGAAGAAATGTCTCCGCATTTCTGTTCTGAATTTACCCCCTCTAATTCTAAGGCTATATCCACGGGTCCTAGTCTCCTCGCCTAATGGAAACAATTTCCTAGCATCCACCCTTTCCAAGCCATGTATTATCTTGTAAGTTTCTATTAGATCTCCCCTTAATCTTCTAAAATCCAATGAATACAATCCCAGGATCCTCAGCCATTCCTCATATGTTAGACCTACCATTCCAGGGATCATCCGTGTGAATCTCCGCTGGACATGCTCCAGTGCCAGTATGTCCTTCCTGAGGTGTGGGGACCAAAACTGGACTCCAAATGGGGTCTAACCAGAGCTTTATAAAGTCTCAGTAGCACAACGGTGCTTTTATATTCCAACCCTCTTGAGATAAATGACAACATTGCATTCGCTTTCTTAATCACGGACTCAACCTTCATGTTTACCTTTAGAGAATCCTCAACTAACACTCCCAGATCTCTTTGTACTTTGGCTTTGCGAATTTTCTCACCATTTAGAAAGTAGTCCATTCTTGTATTCTTTTTTCCAAAATGCAAAACCTTGCATTTGCTCACATTGAATTCCATCAGCCATTTCCTGGACCACTCTCCCAAACTGTCTAGATCCTTCTGCAGCCTCCCCACCTCCTCAGTACTACCTGCCTGTCCACCTAACTTTGTATCATTGGCAAGCTTCGCTAGAATGCCCCCAGTCCCTTCATCCAGATCATTAATATATAACGTTAACAGCTGCGGCCCCAACACTGAACACAGGACACCACTTGTCACCGGCTGCCATCCTGAAAAAGAACCTTTTATCCCAACTCTCTGCCTTCTGTCAGACAGCCAATCCTCAATCCATCCCAGTAGCTCACCTCGAACACCATGGGCCCTCACCTTGCTCAGCAGCCTCCCGTGTGACACCTTATCAAAGGCCTTTTGGAAGTCTAGATAGACCACATCCACTGGGTTGGATCCAAAAAGGAAAAATGTGCAGCAGGAAAAGAGAAGTGAAAGGATGAATTGGACAACTCTTTCCATGAGCCAGCACCAGGAGCCAAATGGTCACCTTCTGGACTTAACATTTACTACTGAATAAAATAAGTATTCTTCTAGTTGGAGCATGAGACTTGCTGTTGTTCCATTCACAATTACTTCTGCCATGTATTCATTCAGCCAATTTAGATAAATTTTCGAATGGTTTTCAAGGCACTGGTAGAGACAAGTGAGTATTAGAGTATTTTCTGATTTTTTTTATTCACTCATAGAATATGGGTGTCACTGGCTGTGCCAGTATTTATTACCCATCTCTAGATGCCCTTAAGAAGGCGCACTGAGCTGCCTCCCTGTTTAGTAGGGATTTCCTCACGATGCTGTTAGCAGTCATGGTCACAAGATAACAGATATTCCCAAGGCCCCCTGTGATGCTGGTTGGTACAGAAGGATATGCAGCTTAATTTTCCTTGCTTCCTTTCGCAAGTCCAAAATTTTTGTTTGCCTCCTGCTTTATACTGAAAAAGCAGAAACATTGGATGAAATCTTCTGCTTTTATTGATGGTGAGCTTGGAGGCAGTAAAGAAATTTAATTGAGTTGAGGCAGGTACATTAACAACATTTAAAAGGCATTTGGACATGGGTAGGAAAAGTTTTGAAGGATAAGGCCAAGTGCAGGGAAATGGGATTATTGTGGAGGGACATTTTGGTTGGTATGGACCAGTTTGGGCCAAAGGGCCTATCTCTGTGCTGTAGGATTCTATGACTCTGAGTGGAATTGTGACGTACTTGAACCCATTGCTTTCCCATAACCACCATAAGTATGTTTTGGGTGGGAAGGCCCACATTCAACCTCATCAGCAATTACGTGGTTCATTAATGATCATTAAGGGCCTCATCCTGACCTATGTGTTGTTTTGTTCCATGATCCTGGCACGCTGGTGTGTAAACTTCCTGCAGGAGCCATGGTCTCCCCGTAGTACCACTGATAATGAGCTGCTGACCTTCCATTTGGCCAGCAGCTCTCAGTGGGTGAGTCTTCCACAGCCCCCCCATCCTTCCCTACCCCCTCTCCCAAGTGTCCTGATTCAAGGGAAAGACCCAACGGCAGCCTCACCATTGCCTGATTAGTTTGTGGTTTGGTTGGCTTTCTGGAAAAGAGGCAACACAGGTCTCTCACCAGCTCTCCCACAGACTAGACCCCGACACTTCAACAAGCTTCCAAAGCATAGTGTTCCCTGACTCCAATTGAGGAATAGCTAACAAAAACCTGGTATTTGAGTGTACAATGGGATTTCTGTCTGCAGAAGGAGTTAAAGGAAGTAATGGATTCAGAGGTCAGATGATGTGTGTGTGTACTGCTCCAGATTTGTTCCTATGCTTTGAGGTAATCCAAACCTCATGACTACATTGCTGCTTTTAGCTTCCTCCGACTTATCCTTTTTTTTGCTGAAAGATAAAAATCCAATGTAAGCATGAACTGAACACTAAAAAAGCAAGTCAAATCAAAGAGAAATTGGAAGCCTTTTTAGAACTCAAAATAAAAATTTAACAATTGAGAATCAGACAGACCACGTTTTGATCTCTATCTTATTAGCTTATTGTCCCACTGCAGTAATTTAAAAATATTTCATATTTCACTGGTGCAGAATGAATCATCTGTAGAATTATTATATTAGCTCAACGCTCCCATACTTTACTGTGTGATTCATTAATTAATCATCCAGGTTATCAAGTTCGTGCATTAAATCGATCTTGTAGATGTTTACATGACTGATGCATTCTCTAGTTCTCAATCAAAGTCAAAACGTGAGTTTTTTTTTATTCCAGTTCTTTCCAAGAACTCTGTAGCAGATCCTCACCTTGCCTGCTTCCCCTCAAAGAACACTTCATCATTTCCCTCCCCCCACCCCTGCAACTCTAACATACCCCTCCCCAGAATCTCTACTCCTCCCCAGAACTTCCACCTTGCTTTTGTCCTTCCCCAGAACCTCCACCCTGCCCTCTCCCCATCCCTCTCCCCAGAAACTCCACCCTGCCCTCTCCCCCTCTGCAGAAATACCACCCTGCCCCCTTCTATTCCCTAGAAGCTTCACCCTGCTCTCTTCCCTTCCTGAAACCCCACCCTGCTCTCTCCCCTCTCCCAGAAACCCTACCCTGCTCTCTCCCTTCCCCAGAAACCCCACCCTACCCTCTCACCCTCCCAAGAAGCTCCATCCTGCCCCTTCCCCTGAATCTCTACCTTTCGCCCTGCCCAGAAATTCCACCTTGCCCCCTTAAGTGTTATAACAGTTTTGCCTCTAAGACCCTTAAAAGCACTGAGAACCAGATTCTCACCACCCTCTGGGTGAAAACATATTCCTCACATCCCCTCTAAACATCCTGCCCTTTACCTTAAATCTATGCCCCTGGTCATTGATCCCTCCACCAAGGGGAAAAGTACATTCCTGTCTGCCTTATCTATGTCTCTCATAATTTTATACATCTCAGTCATGTCATCCCTCAGTCTTCTCTGCTCCAAGGAAAATCGCCCCAGTCTATCCAATCTTTCTATTACTAAAACTCTCCAGTCCAGGCAACATCTTGGTAAAGTAGCTCTGCACGCTCTCCAATACCATCACAACCTTCCTATAATATAGATTCCAGAACTTCCACACAATACTCTAGTTGTAGTGGACCAATATTTTATACAGTTTCAGTATAACCTTCTAGCTCTTAAATTCGATGTCTTGGACAATGAAGGCATGAATCCCATATGAGTTCCTAACCACTTTATCTACCTATCCTGTTACATTAAGAGAAGGGTGAACATGACCACCAAGGTCACTCTGATCCTTGGTGTTCACCATGTACTCACTTACCCCCTTACCTTGTTTGTCCTGCTCAAGTCCACTACCACACACTTATCCAGATTAACCTCCATTTGTTGCTTATCTGCCCATCTGACCAGCCTGTCTGTACCCTCCTGTAAAACTAACATTATCCTCCTCACTATTTAGCAACCCACTAATTCTAATGTCATCCGCAAACTTACTGACAAACTTTCCGATATTCAAGTCTAAATCATTTATATATAGCACAAACAGCAAAAGGCCAAATGCTGATCCCTGCAGAATCCCACTGGACACAGGCTTCCGGTTACAAAAACATCCCTTGACCATCACCCTCTCCTTCCCGCCAATTCTGCATCCAATTAGAAAACATTCCTTGCATTCCATAGGCTCTTACCTTTGCTATCAGTCTCCCATGTGAGACCTTATTGAATTATTAGACTCATCAAATGCACTGTCCTCAACTACATACCTGGTTAATCAAGTTGGTCAGAAATGATGTCTCCTTTATCAAAACAATGCTGACTGTTTTTGATTAATCCCCAACTCTCTAGATGCAAATTAATTGTGTCCCTAAGAATTACTTCCAATAGTTTCCTCACCACTGAGACTTACCAGCCTGTAGTTTCCTGGTTCATCCTTTGCTCTCTTCTTGAATAACTTCCTTCAGTCCTCTGGCACCTCCCCCAAAGCCAGAGAGGAATTGTAGTGTTTTGTTTTTCCAACAGCATGATGTCAACATCATTTCAACAAAGTGAATAAAGGGGTTAAATGTTGGTCAAAGGATCAAAGAGCTGATCCTTCACTAAGAGGTATTACCGTAGACTGATTTAATTGCCTTAAAAATTGTCAAAGTAAAATGCTAAACAAAAAGAAATCCAAAAAAATGAGCCTATCTTGATGGCATAGACAGTTGGTATTGTTCCAATGTTTTAAATGGGAACTTGGAAACTATTTCATGCAACATAGCCATTTTATTCCCATTTAAAGCATAATCGAATTCATTGACAATGGAATAGATAAGTTTATAGACTAAGAAAATTGAATAATAATAGCTCAGTAAAATTACATTGGAATGTATTTTACATGAAAGCACACATAAACACAAGAATTAGTTTCAGGATGAAACCAATCTGCCCTTTGAGCCAAGCCATTTCATCGGAACATGGCTGATGGCATCAACTCCACTTTCTTCCCTGACGCCATAATCTTTACTCACTAGTTCATTAAAAATATGTCTAACTCATCTTTGAATTTATTCAATGATCCAGCACCTGTTGCTCGCTGGGAAAGAGAATCCCACAGTCGAATGACCCTCCATGTCTTTAAACTGCCAGTCAAACTGTGAACGCAGAATTTTAGATGAGATAAATATACCTTCTGAAATTCAGCCGAGAATTTATAATGATATAATAGCCATTGTGTAAATGGCTAAAAAGAAATTAGAACTGCAGATCCAAATGATAATTTATTTTCTAACCTGAACTAAATGACATTTAGATTGAAGTAGACCAGCAGAGTGTTTTTCTTAATTTTCACTGAGAATTTGTCTGTTTGGTCATGTTTAAAAGGTAGTTTTAACAATTCAGATCATGATACTTAACCAGACCTTATTCAACTTTCAAGAGCATTTACATCTACTCCATCAATTTGTAACTTTCACTCTGCAGTTTAAATCCATACAACAGTCAAAAAGGGTATTTTTAAACTCAATGCCAAGTTCTAAAAACCTTCCTGAGTTTGAGATTTTTTAAAATCAATCAACCCGAGTCCCTTTTCCCCTAAGCAAAAATGGGACATGTCAGAAATGAAAGCAGGAGATGAGAAAGTAAGTTGTAAGCAAGATGCAAATAGAATATAGATCGTTCATGTTGTTTAGATAAAAATGTGGCCGATATGATGTAATGTGAGATAGCATGAAATTATCCACTTTGGTCAGGAAATAGCAAAGCAGAACATTTAAGAAGATGTGAGATGAGTAAATGTTAGTTTTCAGTGGTAATTGGGGGTTATGGCAGCCCATCAATCACAGAAAGTTAGCAAAGAGGTAGAACAACTGATTAGCAGGGCAAAATCCTGATTGGAAAGGATGGGAATACAAAATTAAGGTAGTCAATTATGTGCAGATTTGGTGAGAAAACATTGAGAATATTTATGCAGCTTTGATCTTCTGATCTAAGGAGGAGGTGCAAAAAAGAATTCACTAGATGTGAAGGCTGGATTAATGGTGCTGTGCTCTTCCAGCACCATTAATCCAGTATTTGCTTTCCAGCATCTGCAGTCATTGTTTTTATCTAGATGCGAAGGCTGTTTTAAGATGAAAGATTAATTAGAATGGGCCTATATTCTCCACAACAAAAATGAGAAGTGATCTCATTGAAACAGAAAAGGTTCTGAAAGAGCTTGACAGGGTGGTTGTTGAATGGCTATAAACCCTGACTGAAGCATCCTGAGCAAGTTTGAGGGCTGGACTTTCCAGCAAGATGAAGGAGGCAGAATGGAGAATGAGTGAGCTATCTCATCTGAATGAATCAAATGCTGGACATTCTATCAGTGGCTAGTGGGAAGGCAGTTATCAGTGCGACAGTGGTCTCACCCCTGATCTGGAGTTTAGCAAAGGTTATTATCTGCAGAATGGTGAACAGAATTCAGTAACAGCTACAAGTTTAAAGACCCCCTAGTCTCTTTGAATCTCTCTATTTTGGCCAACTCAAAAACTGCAATAAATGTAGTCAAAAATCACAAAGACATTGTTGTCATGTTCACAAACGGAATCTGCTCCTTTATGCATGATTTCAGTGACAGGTCTTTACTCCTGCCCTCTTGGCATTCCTCTACAAGCTACCGTAAAGCACTTCTTAATATTTTCCCATCTGATGCATGAGAAATGCCACAAAAGATTGTGCACAAGTGGCTCTTTAACAAGCTTACTAACTTGTTAATTGGTCATTTCAAAATGGCAGACAGACTTCTGATTTTGGCATCTGTTCACCTTCCGTTATTTCTGAGACTGGCATAATGACATTGCGTTGTCACCCAATATTATCATGTTGCATTTTCTATATGTGCAGGAGGGTGGCCCACTCTTTATGCAGTTTCAGAATAAGGAGTTGGTCATTTAGCACTGAGATGACAAGAAACCTCTTCACTCAGAGCAAGATGATTCTTTGGTGTGGTTGAGTATTGAGTTGATTGAGTGTCTACAAAACCAAAGTCAATATTGTTTTGGATCCAAAAGAAATTGAAGCAAATGGGAACAGGGCAGGAGAGTAGAGTTGATTTAAAAGTTCAGTGTCATCTCATTGGACTGCAGGAGAGATTTGCTGGATAATGAAGCCTGGTTCTGTTCCTAGTTCTTACATTCTCATGACCCATAGCTCCTGAGAAATTGTGCACTGCATGTTATGTTGCCATTTAAAAACATATTCATGGATATAATGGGGATGGTGTCACAGCTAAGAATCAGACATTTATTCACAGCTGCAGAATTTCATTCCATTGTGATTTACAACTATCAGGAAAGCAGCAATATTAGGGACTATTGACTAAGAAGAGGAATAAAGCCTCTGGTGTGGAAGAGGAAACAGCAGTCCAGAGTTTGTGATAAAAATAGCAACGAGTTTATCAATTCTCACCCTTAACGATTCAATTGGACAACAGCTATCAAGTGACTGCATGTAAGTAAATTAAGAATTCATTAAATTGTTGTAGGAGAAGCAATGGTCCTCCACTCCACAGCCTTCACTAAGTCATTACCTCTCCAAGAGACTGGGTTGAAATGAATGGAAAACCATTAGGTTGCTGTACTTCAAGAGTAGGTATCCAATAACCAGGTCAGAAAATGTTAAGGTTTGTCTGTGTTAGTGTAAGTAAACTATTAACAGCATGACACAATTCTTAATTCCTGACAACAATCTCTTGAGCATTGAATGATAACTTGTGCAAATCCTTCAGATTTTAATCATTGGAAAAAAAAAAGCTAATTTTTATTTTACACCTTTTCTTCTTCTTTCATTTCTCTCTTAAGTATGACATGCCATTTTTATTTTGTCTACCCTACACATTCAGTTTCCTTTCCTAACCAACATTTCTTGGTTAAGTTGTATCGGGACAAAATTCAATCGTCCCAAAGATAGGTGCAGGGATCCACTCCACCTCATTGAAATGCGCACGGCTGGCCAACTTTCCAGCCAGCATTAATCACACTGTTTAATAATTGGGTGTGTCATGAAGGGAGCTAATATTGTGAGTGGCTAACACCGCTTAAGACTAACCTGCACTGCCCCAAGCTAACAGAAATACCTTAAAAAAGGAGATTCACTGGATAATTAGAAATTATGGTTGCACAGGGATTTAGGAAAGAATGGGAATGGCAGAGTATGAAGTTCCAATGTATTTGGACACTGTTTTGGAAGTCTGGGTGGACAGGTGAAATGAAGGAGGTGTGTCCTGTGTATTCACAAGTGCAAAACATACCCTTTATACCCATTCAAAAGGTTGTGGAAACAGATAGCCCTTACAGTCAATGCTAGGAGTCAAGCCTCCAGGATCTGGATGCATAAGAATTTCAATGACATTGTGTGAATGGCAAAAGGTAAGTAAATGCATCTTCAGTATGGCATGGTGGTTCAGTGGTTAGCACTGCTCCTCACAGCAACAGGGACCTAGTTTCGATTCCAGCCTTGGACAACTATCTGTGCAAACTCCACACATTCTTCCTGTGACTGCATGGGTTTTCTTCGGGTGCACCGTTTTCCTCCCACAGTCCAAAGACAAACAGATTACATGGATTGGCCATGCTAGATTGCCCGTAGTGTTCAGGGTTGTGTAGGATAGGAGGATTAACCATGGAAAATGCAGAGTTACAGGGATAGGGTTAGGGGTGGGTTTGGGAGGGATGCTATTCAGAGGGTTGGTGTGGATTTGATGAGCCAAGTGGCCTGCTTTCATACTGTAGGGAATCTATGACTCTATAAAATACTACATTCAACCAGCTACACAATTAGCATCAACTACTGCTGAAGTCACGAAACCTCCATCACTCAGTACCAGCAATCTTTATCATTTAGATGTCATCAACTCGATAGAGACCAGTAAAGTTTTAACTTTTATTTTAAATCTTAAAAATCCAGAAATTTACTGCAAGAATGAAGCCACAAGGTAGATAGTTAAAATCCACTGTATTTTATTTCATAAAAGTCACACAATAAGAAGATTAGTAATTACACTCCATTATAAATAGTCAGTACATTAACGATATTACAAGTACAATGATAACAAATGCTTTTACTGTAAAACAAATTTCTTAACTCAACATTCCTTCTCCACTCATTTGGCGTACACCCCAAATATATGCCCCAAGATATTTGTTAGAAATTGGAAGATTGAGCATTTGGTCTGAGTACTCTTTTAAATATCTGTATAAGGGCTTTGCTTTCTTGGATTTTCTGCTTACTTCTGGCAAAGTTTCATTTTAAAGGTCTTCCAACAGTCCGCTGATTGTAGACTCCCAAATCACACCAAGCACTGCAACTGTCTTAATTGTAGAGACCTTGAGTCAAAACTCTCCTGGTTTGAATATTTTGTAACTCTGGAATTTTCTCTCTCTCGCTGTGTCTGTCTGTCTCTCTCTCTCGCTGTGTCTGTCTGTCTCTCTCTCTCTCGCTGTGTCTGTCTGTCTCTCTCTCTCTGTCTCTCTCTCCACCTCTCCTCTCCACTTCTCAAGTTGGCTATCCCAGAAGTCCAATCACCGCTACAGGGGCAGCACCCTGCCTCACAGTGCCAGGGACGTGGCTCGATTCTAGCCTTGACTGACTGACTGTGTGGAGTTTTCACATTCACCTGGATTCCCTTCGGGTGCTCCAGTTTCCTCCCAGAGTCCAAAATGTGCAGTTTAAGTGGATTGACTGCTGTAAAGTGGTAAATTGTAAATTGCCATGCTAAATTACATAGAATGTTACAGCGCAGTACAGGCCCTTCGGCCCTTGATGTTGCGCCGACCTGTGAAAATAATCGAATGCCCATCTAACCTACACCTTTCCATTATTATCCATATGTATGTCCAATGCCCATTTAAATGCCCTTAACGTGGGCAAGTCTACTACTGTTGCAGTCAGGCTGTTCCATGCCTCTCCTACTCTCTGAGTGAAAAAACTACCCCAATGTCTGTCCTAAACCTATCACCCCTCAATTTAAAGCTATGTCCCCTTGTGTTAGCCTTCACCATCCGAGGAAAAACGCTCTCACAGCCCATTCTATCTAACCCTCTGATTATTTAAATGTCTCAATTAATACACCTCTAAACCTTCCTGCTCCACCGAAAACACCTCAGTTCCCTTAGCCTTTCCTCATTAGTCCTTCCTTCTATAGCAGACAACATCCTAGTAAATCTCCTCTGAACCCTTTCCAAAGCTTCCACATCCTTCCTATAATGCAGTGACCAGAACTGCAGCAATACTCCAGGCGCGGCGTTACCTGTGTCTTGTACAGCTGAAGCATGACCTTGTGGCTCCTAAATTCAATCGCCCTAACAATGAACATAAACACACCATATGCATCTTAACAACTCTATCAACCTGTGTGGCAGCTTTTAGGAATTTGTGCACCAGGACACTGAGATCTCTCTGTTCATCGACACTGCCAAGAATTTTACCATTAGCCCAGTACTCTGCATTCCTGGTATTTCTTCCAAAGTGAACTGC
This sequence comes from Chiloscyllium punctatum, assembly GCF_047496795.1. NCBI lineage: Eukaryota > Metazoa > Chordata > Chondrichthyes > Orectolobiformes > Hemiscylliidae > Chiloscyllium > Chiloscyllium punctatum. The sequence goes on along the minus strand of NC_092750.1, from coordinate 37,891,700 downwards.
CTCACACTTTTCTGCAAGAAACTCTATTTGCCACTTCTCAGTGCAGTTCTGCATCTTACCTATGTCCCTCTGTAACCCACAACATCCTTCCACACTATTCACAGCTCTGCCTACCTTCATGTCATCTGTGAATTTACTCACCCATCCCTCTACGCCCACATCCAGATCATTTATGAAACTGACAAACAGGAGTGGCCCCAAAACAGAGCCTAGCAGCACACCACTGGTAACTGAGCACCAGGATGAGCATTTCCCATCACCCTCTGTCTTCTTTCAGCTAGCCAATTTCTGATTCAAATAGCTAAAGCACCTTCAATCCTGAAAATATGTATTTTGTGCAATAGCCAACCGTGTGGAACCTTATCAAATGCCTTACTGAAGTTCATATACACCACATCAACCGCTTTACCATCATCCACACGTATTGTCACCTTCTCAAAGATCTCAATAAGGTTAGTGAAGCACAACCTACCCTTCACAAAACTGTGTTGACTATCCCTAATCAAATTATTCCTTTCCAGATGATTATAAATCCTATCTCTTATAACCTTTTCCAACACCTTACCCACAACCGAAGTAAAGCTCACCGGGCTATCAAGACTCCCCTTCTTAAACAAGGAAACAACATTTGCTATCCTCCAGTCTTCTGGCACTACTCCTGTCAACAATGATGACATATAGCTCAAATCCAAAGGCTCTGCAATTTCTTCCCTGGCTTCCCAGAGAATCTGAGGATAAATCCCATCCAGCCCAGGGGTGATATCTATTTTCAGGTCTTCCAAAACCTCCTCTTTGTCGATCTCAATCCATATAATCTTGTAGCCTGTATCTCCATTCTCGCTAACATTCCCTTTTTCCAATGTGAATGTAAATGTAAATTGTCCCATAGGATCCAGTGATGTGCAGGTTGGGTGGATTAGCCACTGTAAAATACGGTGATAAGGGTAGGGGAGTGGGTCTGGGTAAGATGCTCTTTGGAGGGTCATTGCAGACTCAATGGCCCAAAATGGCCTCTACTGCACTGTAGGGATTCTATGGTTTATCTTGGAGTTTTGCAGTTACCAGAGGGTTGAACTCTTTTACAGCATTTCAAGAGATGTTTCCTGCAGCAAGCTTGATCTAAACTAAAAGCTAATAAGAATTTAGACTCATGCTTTCATGTCTATATTAGACTAACACCCCCTCTCCCACAGCTGATAAATTGACTAACTTGAAGTTATTGCTTGAGACCAGAGCCACACTGGCACTTACTATGATCAACTTGTTGTTGACATTTTCCTATCATTCATCTCTGAAGTAACTTATCATATGATCACTTAATGGAAGCAAGCTGCAGTAAAGCTCCTTCCTAAACATGGTGGTGACCAGGACAGAGAGCTACTTTGGTTGTGATCTAGGCAGAGCTTTGTCAGATTCAGTGAAGTTGATATTGGTTTTGTGGCTGTCTTCAATAAGTAAACTAACATTTGTTCAATGGATCTTCAGAAGCATTGCTGTCAAAATTTCTTTGGTTCTCTCTTGTGTCTCTGAAACACAGTCCATGTCTCTCCGCATTACAAGAATGTGGTGATGACAGTAGCTCTATATCCTAATTTGGAAATGCTTGTGTTGGACTGGGGTGTACAAAGTTAAAAATCACACAACACCAGGTTATAGTCCAACAAGTTCAATTGGAAGCACACTAGCTTTCGGAGCGTCGCTCCTTCATCAGGTGATAGTGGAGAGATCAATCCTAACACAGAATTTATAGCAAAAATACAACACACTGTAAATCTATATCCTAAGACTTCCATTGACTTAATACATCCCATACAGTGTGACTACCTTCAAAAATATATGCCCATGAACTCCAAGGTCTGTGTGTCGATGCACATTCTTTAGACGAATGCTATAATGTCAATAATAAAGTAAAACAAAGAACTGCAGACGCTGGAAATCTGAACCAAAAACAGAAATTGCTCAGAGAAACGCAGCACTTGTGGGGAGAAAACAGAATTAAATTTTTGAGTCCAGTGATTCTTCATTAGAACCATAAGGTCTATATTAGACTTGCATCCCCCACCCCCGCCACCGCCCCCACATGGCAGTTTAACTGTCTAACTTGTAGTTACTGGGAATGCCTTTGAACCCTTTCTTGAACAAGGTGTTATATTTGCAACTTTCTAATCTTCTGACACCTGTCCTATACATAGGGTAGACTGAAGTGCGATATCATTTGATAGCACAGTTGACAATACTTTTATAATGCCTTACTGATGCTGAAACAAGGCTAACTGGGTGCTCATTGACCAAAATGTGTGGTTCTGCTTGCTCTCGGTACAGAATACCTAGTCAACTTTCCACTCTGTCAGGTGGACATCAGTGTTGCTGCTGTACTGGAGTAGCTTGCTTGGGAGCACGGCTAAATCCAAAGTACAGGAATTTTGGCCCTACTAACCAGAGTGTTGCAATGTGAGACAAGAGAAACTGAACTGAAATATTGAAATTCAGAGTTATGTAAACCAAATTAAACTGGCCAGTATCTTCATGGAACAAGTGCTCGCATTCTTTCCATTCTTCACATGAAGAAAGTGAAATTAATTGGGATGGAATATCTATGCTCTAATGACTTCAATAACAATTGATTTCACCAAATAGATAGCATTACAGAGAACAAATTGTGCATATGTTGAGTCTAAATCTGCTCTAAAAATACATACTGAATTGTGATTAATGTTAATGTACTGCAATAAATTTTTCCAATTTTTGCTGTCCTTGCATTAAATTTTATAGAACTAGATTTATGGAAAGAGAACAACATAAATTGACTAGCATCAAAGACATGGAAAACTAAGCTGTATTCACTGGATCAAAGAATGTCAGAGAAGAACCAGGAAATATATTCAATATTTTGTAGGTGTTTCAGAGAGAACATAGTCAAAGAGGCTTTTTTTGCTAGTAATTAATTGGTAACAGAATGGCATAAACTTGAGATTAGAATTAGAAGAAAAACAGAGATTAGCAATATGCCCTTCATGCATCATCTTAGTACATTATCACTCGTAATTATTAAAGTTAAAATGCAATATTTAAGAAGGGATAACACAGAGAAATATTGAAGGTACAAAGAAATTGGATTAGCTTTGATGTAGAGCAAGCTCTGGAAAAGGCATAATGAGCAATAAAGCTTCCTTTTGTGTTGACATTTTTATGTGGGTGAGACACAATGAAATAACTGACTGATAGAATGTCAAAGGAATTTTGCCACAATGCAGTATTTCAAAGGAACCTATGTCCACGGTAACAGCACAGTAAATTAGAAGTGCAACACAATGACCGATAATAGCATGAAGAATATAATTTTGCTCAGACATTATGGTGATTTACACTGCAGTCTTATTAGCATGAATACTGCAATAAATGATCACCTCAGGGCTATTAATGACCACAATGGACAGCAAATAATGTAATCTCTGTACTATAATCTTGAGTAGGAATATATTTCTATGCAGTCAATCAGTTGACAGAGAATTCAAGTATCAAGGTGAGGAAGTGAAATAATATTGAATCAATCCATATTTAGGAGGAAAGGTCTGTACTTTGTAATTGTAATTTTTATTAAATTCTGCTTGGAATGAATTAAAACTGTGTTTTGCACTATATTATCTGAATACACACTACCGTAGTGAATCTAATATCATTTAGAGAAGGAAGTCTGCCACCCTTACCTGGTCTGGCCTACATGTGACTCCAGACTTACATCAATGTGGATGACTCTGAAAAGACTCAGCAATCCCACTTAGTTGTACCATGCTGCTACAAATTGTAAAGAAAAAAACATTCGGATAAGAAATGTTTGGAGGAATATGGGTCAAGCATAGGCAGCTGGAACCAGTTTAATTTGGAATTGTGATTGACATGGACTAGTTGGACCAGGGAGTCTGTTTCTGTGCTATATGGCCCTGCAATTCTGACTACAGCCTGGTGTTCTGAAGAAGATAGCTGAGGAGATTGTTTGCCATCATTGGTTAAAACATTGAGTATACAAGTTGAGATGTCATACTGTGGCTGTACAGGACATTGGCGAGGCCACTTTTAGAATGCTGTGTTCAATTCTGGTCACCATTCTATGGGAAAGATGTGGTTAAGCTTGAGAGGGTAAATAAAAGTTTTACAGGGATGTTGCCAGAACTGACTGTTTTGAATTATAAGGAGAGGCTGAATAGGCTGGGTCTTTTTTGCCCTGGAGCATTAGAGGCTGACAATGACCTGAGGAGGTTTATAGAATCATGAGAGGCCTGGATAAGGTGAACAGCCAAAATCTTTTCCCTGGGGTGGGGGAGGCCAAAACTAGGGGGCATATATTTCAGGTGAGAGGGGAAAGATATAAAAGAGACTTAAGAGGCAACGTTTTCACACAGAGGATGGTACGTGTATGGAATGAGCTGCCAGAGGAAGTGGTGGAGTCTGGTACAATTGCAACATTTAAAATGCATCTGGATGGGTATATGAAAAGAAAGGTTTTAGAGGGATATGGGCCAGGTGCTGGCAAATGGGACTAGATTAGGTTTGGATATCTGGTCAGCATGGACGAGTTGGACTGAAGGGTCTATTTCCATGCTGTACATCTCTATGACTCTAAAGAAATGAAACTGGATGGACCACTTAGAAACTTGGATATAGGCACTGGAAACTCAGCTGTGTTGACCCCACAAAGTTTCCATACCAACATCTGTGGGCTCGAGCCAAAATTGGGAGAGTTGTCCCATGGACTAGTGCAGTAGCTGCCCGGCATTGTCTGTAACGCATGCTTCCATGAATATGACTAAGTTTCAGACATCACCATTCCTGTCCGATTAGCAGGACAGACTCACTGAATGTGGGGAAAGGGCCAGAGTGCACAGTGGTATGCAAATGGGAGAGAGTTGCCCTAGGAGTCCAGATATTAACTCCAGACAACATGTAAGCTCATGAAATCTGGTCAACAATGGACAAGGATACATCCTGCTGATTACTGCCAACCAATACTGTCTGCTGATAAAGCAGCACTCCTCAGGTTGAGCACCACTGAGAGAAAAAACTGAGGGTGACAAGTGTCAAGAATGTACTCTGCATGGGGACCTTCAATGTCCATCACAAAGCATTTCTTGGAGCTAAACTGCTAATGATGCTGGTCAAGACCTAAGGGCCATGGCTGCTAGACTGAGCCTGAGGCAAATGGTGAGGGAACCAACGAGAGGGAAAATTCTACTTGAACATGTCCTCACTAATCTACAATAGCAGATGCATTGGTCCAATACTGCACTGGTAGGAGTGACCATGGCACATTCCTCATGGAGACATATGAGTATATAAAATAGGAGCAGACGTAAACCATTTGGCCTCTTGACCCTGTGCCATTACATGATAAGATCCTAGCTGATCTGTCTGATGTTTCAAATTCCACATTCTTCTCTACCCACCATAACCCTCAATTCCCTGGTCTAATATAAATCTATCCAACTCATTCTTAAAACTATTCTGAAATGCATTCCCACTTCATATTCAATTCCTTTTGTAAGAAGGAATAAATATCTATTTCACCTTCTTGATTACACGCTGCATTTGCAAAATTACCTTTTGTGACAAATGCCCTAGAATGCCTAAATCCCTCTGAGGGATTTAAGAGTTTAAGTACCATCCTGTTACCAATTAATTGCTAGCAAAACACTCTGCTTTTTGATTCGTCCTGCCAAAGTGAACAAATTCACATTTTCTTACATTGTGCTCCATCTGCTAAATGTTTGTCCACTCATGCAATTTATCGATATTAATTTGCAGCATCCTATGTCTTCTTCACAACATAGTTTCCTATTTATTTTGGCGCCATCTGTGAATTCAGCTACCATGCCTTCATTCCTCTCATCCAAAGTCATTGATGTAAGTTGTAAACTGTTCAGGCCACACATCCCTGCAGGACTCCACATAGCACACCCAGACAATCAAACAAAGACCATTTGATGCACGTTCTCTGTTTTCTGCCAGCCATCCAATCTTCTGTCCATGTTAATATGCTACCCTTTATCTCTGGCTCCTTCTAAAATGTCTTCTGAAAATCCAACACCAACTGGCTCCCCTTTATCCAGAGAGCATGTTACTTCTTCAAAGAACTCCAATAAATTGGGTAAACATGATTTCCCTTCGATGAAACCATGCCAATCCATTCTGATCATTTCGAGGTTTTCTACATGCATAGCTATAATCTCTTTACTAATTGATTCTTAACACCTTCCCCACAACAGACATGAAGCTAACTGGCCGATAGTTTTTTTTAGATTAGATTAGATTACCTACAGTATGGAAACAGGCCCTTCGGCCCAACAAGTCCACACTGATCCTCCGAAGAGCAATCCATCCAGACCCATTCCCCTACACCTAACACTATGGGCAATTTAGCATGGCCAATTCACCTAACCTGCACATGTTTTCTGCTTTCTGCCCCTATCTTCTTGAACAGAGGGTTTATGTTTCTAAATTCCAGTCTAATGGAACCTTTCCTGAATCTCGGAATTTTGGAAAAATAACATCAAAACATCTACTACCTCATTAGCCACCCTCTTCCCGGAGACTTGCCAGCCCATCTCTCCGTCAGTTTGCTAAGTACCACTTCCCTCGTGCTTGTATTTTCACAACGTTTCTCTCTTCTTTCCACCTACTGATTTGCAATTATTCCTGCAATTTTTTTTTGTATTCTCTCTGTGAGGACAGAAACAAAATAATTGTTCCTTTCATTTTGTTATCTACAGTTAAAAACCCGTTCTCACTCTTCCAATCAGTAACAGTTACTTTACTTCAATGAAAGCAGATGCTGGAGATCTGAAATAAAAACAGAAAGCACTGGAGAAACACAAAAGGCCTGGCTGCATTCTGTGGAGTGGGAAAGGGAGATAACTATAGTTAATATTGAGTTTAAAGACACTTCTTTCTAAATACTTGGAGAAACTCTTGCTTTACATTCCCACCTAGCTTCCTATTATACTCAAGTTTCTTCCTCCAGAAGCACCTTTTCAACATTCTCTGCTATCTTTATATTCTGACATCATCTTTGAAGAGTTATACTTTGTTCTTTGTGTTTGATACTTTCCCTAACTGTAGTTAACTACAGGTAATGGGTCCTCCCTTTAGAATTTTTCTTTGTAGTAGGAATAAGTTATTCTGCGTGTTCTAAAATATATCTTTCAATATCTAACTCTGTAATTCTGTTGATCTATCCCTTGGCCTTGTATGTCCATTCACTGCAGCTAGCTCAGCTCAACATAGTTGCCTTTATTTCAGTTTAAATCACTTGTCTTGGACCCAATCTTCTTCCTTTCAAACTTGGTGTAAAATTTAATCATATTGTAGTTGCTGCTACCTAGGGATATCTTTACTCTGAGGTAATTAATTAATTGTGTTCCATTATATAATTCCAAGTGTAATATAACCTGTTCTCTGGTCAACTCCAAAACGTGTTGCTCTAAGAAGCTATCTTAAATGCATCTGTGAACTCATCAAAGCAACCAATCTGATTTTTCCAGTTCATATGTAGATTAAGTCACCATGATTATTTACATCTCTTTCTCACAAGCACCCACTATTTCTTCTTGTATATTTTGTTCCACATTGTGATTACAGTTAGGAGCATTGGAAAGCAGTAGATCATTCAGCCAGTCAAATCTGTTCTGCTATTGAATACGATCACGGCTAAAAGAACATTTGAATGCCTTTTAACCAACCCATAATCCTGGATGCCATTTGTAATCACAAAGCCATTACTCTCTCCCTGAAATAAACTGAAAGGCAAGCTTCCACAGCCCTCTGTGGTAGAGAATTCCAAAGCATCACAGTCCTCTAACTTAAAAAAAAATCTTCGTCTCGCAGCTCAGTAGTTTATTTTTGAAATGAGCCATGGTCTTAGAGTCCCCAAACAGGGGAAGCATCAAATCTGCATCTGTATTTTGTAAATTTCCATGAGATTACCTCTCATTGTTTGAAGCTATAGACAATACAGGCCCAGTTTGACCAATCTCTCTTCATAGGACAGAGGCCGTCATCCGAGGAGCAAACCTGATGACCTTAGTTCATCTGGTTTCATTCCTTCAATGGTAGAAATATATCACCTGAGGTAAAGAGACCAAAACTGCACACAATACTCCAGGTACTGTCCAACCAAGCTCCTAAACAATTGAAGCAAGACTTCACTACTCCTGTACTCAAATCCTCTTGAAATAAAGACTAACATTTCATTAGCCTTCAGTGACTTATAGACAAGGACAGCCAAGCCCCTTTGTACATCCTTCTGCCATTTAAGAAATGGTCTGTACATCTGTACCTTCAACATTTTTTCCACATTGTGTTCCATCTGCCATGTTCTTGCCCATTCACCCTTTACGCTCACATTTTCACTCAGCTCCTGACCTCATTGCAGATTGGTTCAAACATAGATAGAAGAGCAGAATTCCAGAGTTGAGGTGTGAGTGATTGCCTATGACATTTTTGACAGACTGTGACCTAGCAGAACTGGAATTAATGGGAATCAGGGAGAAAGCTCACAGCTGTTTGGAATCATACATGGCACAAAGAAAGATAGTTGACTGTTGAAGGTCAACATCTTAGCCCAGAAGCAGGAGGAGTTCCTCAGGGTCATGTTCCAGACCCAGCCATTTGAGTTGTTTCTTCAATGACCTTCCCTCCATCATAAGGTCAACATTGGGTGTTTACTGATGATTGTATAATGTTCGGTAGAGTTCACGATTCCTCAGATACTGAAGCAGTCTTTCCATATGCAGCAACTCCTGGATAGATTCCAGACTTGGGCTGTTAAGTGGCAAATATCATTTGCACCTGACAAATTCCAGGTAATGACCATCTCCACCCTGGTGTCTCTGGAGAAGGAGCACGCAGTGTCCACCAACACACTTGAGATCTTCAGGGAAAGGTGAGCACCCCGCAGGGAGTGGACTGTATTATTTCCCCCTCCAGCTCTATTTTGATTTAATCTCTCCCCTTCACTGTTTGATCACACAGCATTGCCCTTTAATGTGAAAGGCACTGCTTGTCACTGGCCACTTGGGTGTTTCCTTTCTGCCTGGTGATGGCATATAAATAAATTACACACTTGTTGCTTTTCACTGTGTCCGACACCTGCACCATCTCCAACAAAAGTGAACCTACCCCTCATCCTTGTCAATATCATTACCAGCACTGAATCCCCCACTAGCAACATCCTAGGGAAATTACCACTACCTGCAAGTTCCCACCTGAGCCACACATCATCTTTACTCAGAGCTGTATTGTCATTTCTTGGCTATTGCAGAGTCAAATTCCTGGAACCTCCTTCCCAACACCACACCCAAGCTGTACCCATGCCCAAGGAGTGCAGCAGTTCATAAGAACATAAGAAATCGGAGCAGGAGTAAACCATTGAGCCCCTTGACCCTGCTTTGCCAATCAATAAGATCATGGCTGAGTTTTTTCATGGACTCAGCTCCACTCGCATGAATCAACGCCACTGCCCCATGGCCAAACACTTTAACTCCCCCTCCCACTCGCCAAGGACATGCAGGTCCTGGACCTCCTCCATTGCCAGTCCCCAAACACCTGACAGCTGGAGAAAGAACGCCTCGTATTCCACCTTGGGACACTCCAACTACACAGGATCAATGTAGATTTCACCAGTTTCCTCATTTCCCCTCCCCCCAACCTTATCCCAGATCCAAATTTCCAACTCTGCACTGCCCTCTTGACCTGTTCTATCTGTCCATCTTCCTTCCTGCCTGTCCGTTCCACCCTCCTCTCTGACCTATCACCTTCACTCACACCTTCATCTACTTATCGCATTCCCAGCTAACTCCCCCCGCCGACTCACCCCCCACCTATTTATCTCTCAGCTCCCTTGGACAATCCCTTCATTCTGGATGAAAAGCTTATGTTTGAAACACCGATTCTCCTGCCACTCGGATGCTGCCCAACCGGCTGTGCTTTTCCAGCACTACACTCTTCAACTCCACTCACCCACCCGCGCACTATAATCCTTAATTCCATTACAGTTCAAAAATCTATCTATCTTTGCCTTAAAAACACTCAACAAGATAGCCTCGACTGCTTCAGAATTCGACAGATAGGTGGCAAATTACCAACATTTTCTTCAGGGCAATTAGGGAGAGACAACAAATGCTGACCTAGAAAGTGACACCTACAGCTCATGAATGAACATAGAAATAACTTGCCTAACATTGAAAATCTGTTAGTTCCCTTAAAAACTGAGAAGAAATATACAAATGTTCGGAATCAACAATGAGGACGCAAAAAAGCTGAACAAGTTACTGCATGCCCATCAGGTGTAACTCTTCACACTCCCGTTCTGATCAATGATTACATCCAAGTCATTAACTTGTCATTTCTCTCTGCAGATGCCAACATATTTCTTGTGTTTCTCCACAACCTTCTCACTAATAATGCTCACTTGTCAATGTCATAAAATATGAGTCTGCTGAACATTCTGCATCATTGCATTCTGACAACCACCACTGTCACAAAAAGGAACAAGAAGGAAATAAAACCATTTGAAATGCCATTACACAGCTGCAATATGTGATGACAGGAAAGCTGAAGAACGCAATAAAGAAGGTGGTGGAAAACAGAAGAATTCCAAATATAAAATGTTAAGCATATACACATGTGAGTACATTGCTAATCTAAACACACAGTTAACTGAACTTATTAAAACTGACAGCTGGAACATAGCTTTATAACTTACCACTAAATATTTTAATTCAGACAAGAAATCAAGTGGATCACTTTTTTTTGTTGAGCTAAGGAAATCTTGCAATGTGGGTGATGGGAATAATGCAAAGTTTAGAATGATAGACAGTCTTTTCCATGAACAATTCGCGGTTGCTGTTCAGACTGTGAATTTTCTCCTCCATGTGCATTGATGTGCCAACTTGGACTTAAAAGGTTTGAATACTGGCATGAATGATTACAAATCAGCTAATAGACAGCATCAGGGAAGCACATTTTTACCCAGAAAGAGATAATAAGGGTCAGTGTGGAATATTTGGGTGATCAAATTTCCTGCAGTTGTTATTCTTCACCCTGTCTTCACCCTGAGTAGATTTTATCAGTTTTTACTTGGAAGGGATTAAGATCAATTTAGTAACTCTGAAGCAGACAGTTGTGCTGGATTAGTGAGTCCGTGGTATTTGAAAAAGACCTGATTACCACTGCAGTCCAAAGGTTCCCAGAACTTTATTGCGCTAGGTTTAGGAACTCAGTGCTATGATCAGAATGGCCCAGCAGGAAAGATCAGACATTTAAGGAATCCATGTGGTTGTGGATTTTGAGGGATGGGTGACAGACGGCAGTCTCTTGACATTAACTGGGTCAGTTCTGACCCAGCTGGTTATATGGCTCTAACAGAGTGGGTGGTTGTGGGGGACAGATGCTGCTGTCTTGAGATGCAGGAGCATCAACTGTGAAGGCAGGCCTGTCTGTTCAAGGGCTGTCCCTCAGCATCTCTGCGGCACTGCATGGGGACAAAAATAAGAGTGATAGGACTCTGTGAAAATACAACTTGCTGACACAAATTTCAATTCTTCCACACAAACGCACATGGGAGGCAGTCCAGGGAAGGGTCACTAAGTTGATCCTGGGTATGGAAGGGTTATTTTAGAAGGAGAGGTTGAGTCGGTTGAATTTGTACTCATTGGAGTTTAGAATAATGAGAGGTGAATTTATTGAACCATACGTTAGGGACAGATGCAGAAAGGTTATTTCACCTTGTAGGCCAGTAAAGAACATAAACTCAGAATAAAAGGTTACACATTTAAGATATAAGGATAGATAATCTGTGGAGTTTTTTTTAACCACATTGAGCTGTTGTGGCTAGGTGGCTAAGGCTGGAACAGACAGATTTTTAATCAGTCTGGGAATCAACGGTTGTGGGAAAGCAACAGGAAGGTGCAGTTGAGAAATACCAGATCAGCCAGGATCTCATTGAATGGCAGAACAGAACAAAAGTGTAAATCGTGTTCTGCCATGCTTTTGTGGTTGGTTTGTTTTTGGCATGAGCTCATTTTCCAGATTTTGGGATATCCTGAGATACGAAAGGTTCAGTAGAAATGCTCTTTTGACCATAAAACACAGGAGCAGAATCAAAGAATCATAGAATCCCTACAGTATGGAAACAGGCCCTTCAGCCCAACAAGCCCACACTGACCCTCTAAATTGGGCATTTGGCCCATTGAATCCATTCTGCCATTCAATGAGATCCTGGCTGATCTGATATTTCTCAACTGCACCTTCCTGTTGCTTTCCCAAAACCGTTGATTCCCAGACTGATTAAAAATCCGTCTGTCCCAGCCTTAGCCACCTAGTCACAACAGCTCAATGGGGTTTAAAAAAACTCCACAGATTAACTATCCTCATCTCTGTCTTAAATGTGTAACCTTTTATTCTGAGTTTATGTCCTTAACTGGCCTACAAGGTGAAATAACCTTTCTGCATCTGCCCCTAATGTATGGTTCAATAAAGTCACCTCTCATTATTCTAAACTCCAATGAGTACAAATTCAACCTACTCAACCTCTCCTTCTAAAATAACCCTTCCATATCCAGGATCAACTGAGTGACTTTTCTCTGGATTGCCTCCCATGACATTATATTTGGAAGGCTCTTGTGACACAATGACGGTGTCCCTGCTTCTGGGCCAAAAGACCATTGCAGCATACAGGAACAGAATTAGGCTATATGGCCATTGAATGCTCCACCATTCAATCATGGTTGATATGTTTCTCAGCCCCATTCTCCTGTAATCTTTTATCCCCTTATTAATCAAAAACCTACCTAGCTCTACCTCAAAGGCACTCAATGTCTTGGCCTACACAGCCATCTGCAGCAAGGCGTTCCACACCATCACTGCCATCTGGCTGAAACAATTCCTCCTTATCTCAGTTTTAAAGAGTCTGAGGCTGTGACCTCAAGTCCAAATTTCTCCTCCTAATGGAAACATCTTCCCCACATTTTACACTGTCCAGGTCTCTCTGTATTCTGTGTTCAGATCCCGCCTCCTCCTTCGAAACTCTATCAAGTACAGACTAACAATCGTCAATCATTCCTTATATGACAAGCCCTTCACTCCTGGAATCATTTTTGTAAACCACCTCTGGACACCCTCCAAGGCCAGCACATCCTCCCTCCGGTTTGGGCCCAAAATGTCTCACCATATTCCAAACGCAGTCAGACAAGAGCCTTATAAAAATCTGAGATGGCAGCGGCTCTTTTCCTTTTCTTTCCCTTTTTTGGTGTGTTTTTTTTCCCATCTGTCTTCTTTCTTATTTCTTCTCAACCTCAGACTCCTGGCCTCCGCACAAACCCAACAAGGCATCCTCTTGGCCTGACGTAGTGACCTCCCAGCCTGGTATGGAGGTCTCTCAGCACAGCTTGGTGACCACTCAGCCCGGCTTGGCAGTCCCTGAGCCTGGCACGGCATAATCTCAGGTCACACAGCAGTCTCTCAGCCCGGCATGGCATTATGTCAGCCCAGCATGGCAGTGTCTCAGCCCGGTGTGGTGGCCTCTTGGCCAAGCCTGGCATCCTCTCTGCCTGGTGCAGCAGTCTCTCAGCCTGGCATGGCTGTCTCTCAGGCCATGTGGCGGTCTCTCAACCTGTCTTGGTGGCCTTTCGGCCCAACATGGCACCCTCCCTGACTGGCGCAGCAGTCTGTCAGCCCAATGTGGCCATCTCTCAGCCCGGCATGACATTCTCCCAGCCTGGCGCAGCAATCTCTCAGTCCAGCGCGGTGGCTTTTCAGCCAAGCGTAGCAGTCTCCCGGCTCAGCGCAGCAGCCTCTCGGCCCAGTGCAGCAGTCTATCGGCCTGACGTAGCAGTCTCTTGACTTGGTGCGGACCAATGTACTAAACTTTTCATTTCTCTATTTTCTAATTCATTCCTATAATCTGCAATGCTAGGCTTTATATATATTTATTTTTCTAATTTTCTAAGGACTTGTAACTGAAGAATCTGTACCTACATACCTTGTACCTAAGATATCACCATTTGTGGTGACTTGTAAACCTTTCACTGTACTCATTTGAGTATGTGTGACAATAAAGCTAATTGAATTCAATTTAATTATACACCCTCAGCTGTACATCTCTGCTCTTGTATTGCTGCCATCTTTAAATGAATGCTAACATTGCATTTGCCTTCTTAACCACTAACTGAACCTGCATGTTAACCTTAAGAGAATCCTGAATTAGGATTCCTATGTCCCTTTGTGGTTCAGACTTCCTAAGCCTTTCCCCATTTCGAAAATAGTCTATGTCTCTGTTCTTCCTAATAAAGTGCATAACCTCACACTTACCTACATCGTATTCCATCTGCCACTTCTTTGCCCACTCTCCTAACCTGTCCAAATCCTCCTTCAGCCTCCTCAACACAAGTCAGCATTGATAAACCATAAGGTCATTTTTGCTCTTGGACTAACTCTCACACCTCTTCTGCTGTTCAACACACTACCTGTCCCTCCAACTGTCTTTGTCATCTGCAAACAGCAAGAGTGCCCTCAGTTCCCGATTGTTAATGTATAACGTGAATAGTTATGGTCCCAACACTGACTTGCGGAACTCCACTAGTCACTGGCGTTATCCCTTTATCCCTTCTCCCCTCCTTCTGCCAGTCAGTCAATCCTCTATCCAAGCCAGAATCCTAACCCTAACACCATGGGTTCTTATCTTTTTTAGCATCCTCCTGTGCAGCACTTTGTAAAAGGCCTTCTGGAAAACCAAATCGATCTTGTCCACTATCCTTTATCTAACTTTCTCATTACCTCTTCATAGAATTCTAACAGAATTGTCAGGCCTGATTCTCCCCTGGATGATACCGTGCTGACACAGCCCTATTTTGCAATGCACCTCCAAGAACTCTGAAATCTCATCCTTAATAATGGACTCTAAAATCTTGCAAATGACCAAGATCAGGCTAACTGGTCAATAATGCACTATCGTCTGCCTCCCTCCTTTCTTAAACAACAGTGTTACATTGGCTATTTTCCTGTCCTCGGCAGCCTCCCTGATTCCAGTGATTCTTCAAAGTTCACCATCAATACCTCTACAATCTCTTCAGCTACCTCCTTCAGAACTCTGAGGTTGCAGTCCAGCTGGATAGGTTGTCCATCTTCAGACCTTTCACCTTCCCTAGTTCTACCCTTTTAGTGATGGCCACTGCACTCATCTTTGCTCTGTGTCTCTCTTAATGTTCTGATGCCTTCCATTGTGAAACATGACGCATTGTACCTATTCAGTCCCTCTGCCATTTCTTTGTTTTGCATGAATACCTCTCCAACCTCATTTACTAGCAGTCCAATGTCCAATCTTGCTTCTCTCTTACCTTGTATAAATCTAAACAAAACTGTTGTGATCTTCTTTTATATTACTAGCTAGCTTAAACTCATATTTCAACTTCTTGCCCCTTATTGTTTTTTTTAGTGGCTCTCTCTGCTGATTTTTATAGCCTTCCCAATCCTTTGGCTTCCCATTAATTTTCACAACATTGTATCCTTTGAATGAAGGTCTAGGTTGAATGCCCACCTGCCCCAGAGAGTGGCATATCATGTCCGAGCAGATTAATTAAAATAATTATTTTTCCTTAGATAAGAGGACCAAAACTGGTCACGATATTCTCCTTATTACCCACCGGAATTTGAGGTTTGCTTTTAGTGATTTATGCATGGGAACCTCCAAATCTCTGAGCTGCAGCTTTCTGCAGTCTTTCCCCATTTAAGTAGTATTCAGCTCCAGTGTTCTTCCTGCTAAAGTGCATATTCTCATGTTTCCCCACATTATATTTCATCTGCAAAGTTTTTGACCACTCATTTAACCTGTTTATATCCCTCTGCAGACACTTTGCATCATGCTGACCTCCTGCCTTCTCACCTATTTTTTGTGTTCCCTTCCAACCCATTTTTGTCACCTTTTCAGGTAATTTCTAACAGCGAACTCTCATATCCTACATTTTAGATTCCAGATTGGGACCTTAGCACATAATTTGAAGTTCCTTGTTTAAAATTTGTCCATATATCTATATTAACAGGAGCTGTGTCTCCCTCCTTATTGTGGGATTTGTCAGTAAATGTTTTGAACGTACTGTCTATCCTCCTCTTAACCAGTCACTTGACACCTCGTGTGATTGGAATTAATTGCACCAATATAAGAATGATTTCTCCCTTCCCCCTCTATTTTGGTTTATCCCTCAGTCTCACTAAAGCTTTGAGTAATGGGAAATTCAGATGTTCTATTAAAATTGCTGGCAAGATCTCCATGTTGACTGTTTTTGCAACAACCAAAGGGGTTATTGGTAACTCCATTGTCCTAAAGTAATAAACAAATTTAGTTTTCTTTTAAGTTGTTTATTCTCAATTCTGGTCAAATTGTATTGTATTTTCCCCATTTCTAATTAGCCTTATTCTATCTGGGAAGAGAAATTCTGATCTACCTGTACAGATTGTCAGTTCTGTGTCAGCCTAGTCAGTTTCTCTTCCAGCTGTATCGCTTGTAATAAACTGTTTGTCAATTTCACTTTGAACTGTGTTTTGTGATCTCTGTCTTATTGGGCAGATTTCTCCAACACCAGGCAACATCCTGGAAAACCTTTTCTGTATGCTGTCCAAAGGATCCACCTTCTTCTGGTACTGTAGTGGTCAGAACTGTATACAATATTCTAAGTATGGCCTAACTAAAGTTCCATAAAGTTGCAGCATAACTTGCCTATCTGTATACCCAATGTCCCTTCCAATGAAGGCAAGCATGCCATAGGCCTTTTTTAACTACCTTACCTACTGCCGTTGACATCTTCAGTGATCTGTGAACCTGGACACCCAGATCCCTCTGCATATCAATACTCTAAGGGTTCTATCATTCACTGTATAATTTCACATGTGTTTGACTTTTCAAAATGCATCACCTCACATTTGTCTGGATTAGACTGCATCTGCCATTTTTCTGCCCATGCCTCCTGACTTATATCCTGCTGTATCCTCTGACAATCCTCCTCACTATCCGCAACTCCACCAATCCTTGCATCATCTGCAAACTTACTAATTAGACCACCTACATTTTCCTCTAAGTCATTCATATAGACCATGAACAACAGAGGTCCCAGCACTGATCCCTGTGGAACTCCACTAGTCACAGCCCTCCATTCTGAAAAGCATCCTTCCACAATTGCCCTCTGTCTCCTATGATTAAGACAGTTCTGTATCCATCTTGCCAGCTAACCCCCGATACCATGTGACTTCACATTTTGTACCAGCCTGCCATGAGGGACCTTGTCAAGGGCTTTACTGAAGTCCATGTAGGCAACATCAACCACTTTTCCCTCATCAATCATCTTCATCACCCCCTCAAAAAACTCAATCAAGTTATTGAGGCATTACCTCCCCTACACAAAACCATGCTGTCTCTCGCTATTAAGTCCATTTGTTTCTAAATGCGTATAGATCTTGTCCCTGAGAATCTTTTCCAATAATTTCCCTACCACTAACATATCACTTCCTCGCTTTCGGTGTTGTTGCATTTGAACAATTGGATACACTGGTGATTTACTGGTGGTGAAAAATGCCAGTGGTGATTTGGTGATGGGGAAAAACTGTTCAGTTGTGTAAAAGAGCACTTCTGGATTAAAGAAGAAAGTAAGTGTGATTGCTTTGTTAGATTAATGAAATAGGCTGCCAATTTGTTTGGTGTCCTCAGTTACTGCAGATAATGATTAAACACTCCAGCATCTTGAAGCTGGAATCCTATTTTGCTTTTTAAAGCCTTGTGAATTTACATTTTTAAAAACACAACCAATAAAATATCTCATCCCTAGATCTTCACACTATGGAAGGGAAAAAGGGTCAAAAATCAAAATTCTATAATTGGTTCTATAAAATAAAAACATTTACAACTTAAACAAGAGAGAAATCATATATAAAACTAATAAAGAATCCTGCATTATAATGTTTTAGTAGGTCTCTTGTGGCACAGCAGTAGTGACTCTGCCTCTGATCCAAGAGGCCTGGTTTCAAATCCTACCTAATCTAGATATTTAAACAGAGTGTTTAGAGAATAGCTATAGTGTTGTCAGGGCATTAGACTTGGTGTCTATTCTGTTCACCATACTACAATTGAACAGTGAATCCAGTGTTCTAATTATTCACAAGAAAATAGCCACTATCTAATTAGGATTCATTCAAGTTTTAGGTGATTAAGACTCATGTCCAGCGTCAAATGGAATGCATCCACTGATGCTGGAGAAAGTGGAAGTGGAAGTTGCAGGGACACTGACCAGGTGTTCTGGTCTTAGACTCAAGAGAGGGTGTCAGAGAGAAGGAGAGTTGCAGATGCTCCATGCTTATTCAGGAGAGGATGTGGAGATGGGCCCAACTGCTATGGACCAGTTAGTTTGGCTTTAGTGGTGGAAAGGCTTTTAGACACAGTTGTTCAGGGTTAGATTATTGGTGAGTTCTAGGATATAGTGAAAGCATGTTCAACTCACTTAAGTATTTTGAGGGTTTAGTAGAAGGAATTGATAGGGGTGGTGCTGCTGGTGTGCATTCATTTCCAGGGTATTTGGTGAAGTGCCACATGCAGGTTTGTGGGCAAGGTTTAGACCTCATGAAGTATGTTGACAATGTGGATGTGAAACTGACTGAGTGACAGGAAACAGGTCAGTGGTGAATGGTTGCCTGTTGGACTGGAGGAAAGTTTACAGTAAGGGTGGTGTTAGGATCCCAGCTCTCTCAGTTGTATATTGAAATCAACCTTAGTGCATTGTGTACAATTTCAAAATTTGGAATGATACCAAAATTAGATATTGTGAACTTTGAGGAGGACAGTGGAGAACCTCAAAAGAACATAGACACATTGAACAAATGAGCAGACAAATAGTAGATGAAAGTTACTGCTGTGGAGACGTATGAAGAACTTAGCTCCAGTTAGAGTATTGTATATAAGTATGGGTGTTACGCTAGGAAATATATGAAGACAGTAGAAATGGTTCAATGAAATTTTACTGAGAATGGTTTCAGGATTGAGGAACTTCAGTTACATAGTTTGGAAAAGTTGGGACTCCACTTCTTGGAGGAGAAGGTTGAGCGGAAATGTAATGGGAGTTTTCAAAATCATGTTCAGTTTGAACAGAATAGACAGAGAAACTGTTGCCATTGGTGGTTGCAGTGAGAACCAGTGTGCACAGACTTAAGATAATTAGCAAAAGAGGCAATGGCAACTTGAAAAATTAAACCGCAGCAAGTGGTTAGGATCTGGAATGCAGTGCCTGGGAGTAAGGCAGAGGCAGATTCAACTGAGGTTTTCAAAAGGGAATTGGATCATTATCTGAAAAGTAAACATTTGCAGAGATAAGAGGAAAAGTCAGGGGAAGCAGTAACCATAAAGGGTCAATATAGGCAAAGCAAACTGAGTGGTTTCCTTTCATTCTGTGATTCCATCCTCAAATAGTGCTTTTGGAATTGAACATCAAGAAGTCATTAAATCTAAATTTTCAAATTCCAACTTGGATTCTGAATTTGTCCATGCTGATTCAGTACAGATCGGATTGTGCAGGCAACTTCCTATTAATTGCCGTGTCCACTTTTTCATGAATTTATTTGCAATTTGAACTAATGTGACAATTATTTCAATTGCTTTTGAGAATGCAAAACCAGTCTATAATTCTGTTTTAAATAAATATTTGACCAGAATTGAAAATAAACAACTTGAAAGAAAACTTAATTTTTTTATTACTTTAGGACAATGGAGTTACCAATAACCCCTTTGGTTGTTGCAAAAACAGTCAACATGGAGATCTTGCCAGCAATTTTAATAGAACATCTGAATTCCCCATTACTCAAAGCTTTAATTGATTAATTAACCGCACAAATAGTTGTTTTTCTTTTGTCCCCCAGTAATCCAATTCTATCCTGTCACACAACATTGTTCAAATTGATGCTAAAGAAGATTCTAGCTGCACCAGGAAGATAATTTATTATCTGTGCTTACAAACTGGCAGCCAGCCTGGCTTTAACTATTTTTAGATGACTGACTTCATTAGAAATAAAAGATTGTCCAACTAACATTGGTTTTCTCCAATTTGTAAAACAGACAGAGCTTACTTCTGCCTTCTTGCCAGTTTCTTCACTTTCTCTTTTGAAATCTGTTTTCTGACATATGGGCCTGTGAATATGAGTAATCATAAGAACATCGGAAGTATGAGCAGCTATAGGCCATTTGTCCTCTCAAGCCTACCCTTCCTTTCTATAAAATCAGGGCTGATCTGTCCCAGGCCACAGCTACTCTTTCTTCTGTTCTCAGCATAAATTTCAGTGATCGTTGTTCATGTTCATACCTTGCCAGCAGCTAATGGAAGGCTGTCTAACCACAGGAGAGCAACAGAGTCATCCCAGATTCTGTTTCCAACTTACTTCCAGATGCTTGTAGTATTAAGAAGGTATCATTCAATAAAGATTGAAAACTGCAATCCTGGCCTGTTTCCACACTAATTGTAACTGAAAATAGGCGAGATGAATTGCTGCAGTGTATCTTGCAGATGTGATTCATTGCTGCCACTGCGTACTGATAGTGAAGAAAATGGAAGTTTAAAATGTGGATGGCATGATCATCAATTGAGTTATAGAATCCCTACAGTGTGGAAACAGGCTCTTCGGCCCAACAAATCCACACCAACCCTCTGAAGAATAATCCACCCAGACCCATTCCCCTACATTTACCCCAGACTAATACACCTAGCCTACACATCCCTGAACACTGCGGGCAATTTAGCATGGCCAATTCATCTAACCTGCACATCTTTGGATTGTGGGAGGAAACCAGAGCAAACTCACGCATACATGGGGAGAATGTGCAAACTCCACACAGACAGTCATCGAGGCTGGAATCAAACTTGGGTCCCTGGTGCTGTGAGGCAACAGTGCTAACCACTGAGCCACCATGCAACCCAAGGTGGTCTTGAATAGCTTGAGAGTTGTTGGAGCTATACTCCCCTGGGCCAGTGTAGAAAACTCCATTGCACTCCTAACTTGTGCCTTATATGCTCTGGGGAGTCAGTAGGAGAGTTACTTACTGCAGAGTACCCAGCCTCTGACTTATTCTTGTACTCAGAGTATTTAAAAGGCTGATCCAGTTCAGTCCCTGATTAATGGTAACTCCAGAATGTCAACGGTAGGAATTCAGCAATGGTGATGGATGTTATTGGATATCAAATAAAGCTGCCTAGATTCTCTATCTTGTTGGCGATAGTTGGTGAGAATATTATTTGCTATTTATCAGCCCAAACCTAAATATTGTCCAGATATGGCTGCGTGTGGGCACAGATTGCTCCATTATGTGAGGAGTTGTGATAGCACTGAAGATTGTGTAAATATCAGTGAAATTCACACTTCTCATCTTATGCTGGAGAGCAAACCATTATCGAAGCAGCTGAAAACGGTTGTTCATAGGACATGAGCGTGCCATCTGCTGTGATATCCACTGCTGAGATGTTTGACCTCCAAAAGTCCTTTATGCTAAATATAATTCTAACCAGTGGAGGAGTCTTCCCATGATTCCCATTGGTTTGAATATTACTAGACTGATTCTTAAGGTCCCATAGTTGGTCAAATAGTGCAATAATTTCACAATCACAATACCTTTTGACTTCAGCTCTTTTGTCTATATTTTACCCAAAACTTTGTTAAGGTCAGGAGATGGGTGGTTAACATTCATTTAGAGCAGGAATGTACTGCTGAGCCTGTATTAGGCTTGATCTGACCACATTTGGAAAATTGTGAACAGTTTTAGGTCCCATATCTAAAGAAGGATTTGCTGATCTTGGAGGGAGTCTAGAGGATGTCTACAAGAATGATCCTGGGGATGAAGGACTTATTATATGAGGAACAGTTGAGGACTCTGGATTTGTACTTGGCATTTAGAAGGGTGGGAGGAGATCTGATGGAAAGTTATAGAATACTGAGAGGCCTGGATAGTGTGGATGTGGAGTAAACATTTCAACTAGGTAGGAGAGACTAGGATTCACAACCTCAGAGTGAAGAGACAACTCTTTAGAACTGAGCTGAGGAGGAGTTTCTTTGGCCAGAGGGTGGTGAATCTGTGGAACTCATTGCCACAGAAGATTGTGAAGGCCAAGTCATAAAGTGCAGTTAAGACTGAATTCAGTGGGTTCTAGCTTAGAAAGTGGGCTGGTGAAGCCCTGAGGGAGACTCTGGCAGTGGCATGGCATGGACAGGGAACCCCAGAGTGGGACTGTAGCAGTGGAGAAGGAACATTTGGACTCTCTTCAAGTATTTTTTGTTCTAAGTTAACATGAATGGCGCCTATGTATGGCAATGGTACACATTTTTCACTGTATTTTATATTGAATACACATGATAATAAATGACTCAAATAAAAAAAAACAAATGTTATGGAAAGAAGGCAGGAGAATAAGGTTGAGAAATATATCAGCCATGCTCAAATGGTCAAGCAGACTCGATGGGCTGACTGACCTAATTCTGCCCCATATCCTTGTGGTCTTGTTGTCCTGCTGGAACTCACAATGTGCATTGTTGAGCAAAACTGTCCATGTTCCAATTCATAGCACTGTCAATGAAATCTTCCACTATTTTGCTGATAAGAGTAGACAGCATGATAATTGGCCAAAGTGGATTTGACCTGCTTCTTGTCCCTGCAGGACATAACTGCTCAATGTTCTGCATCACTGAGTAGATGCTAGTTTTGCAGATGTATTGAAACAACTTGGCTCGAGGGGTGGGCAGTTCTATAATACAACTCTTCAGTACTACTGATGGATGTTGTCAGGGCCCATAGCCTTTGTAAGTGAGTGTCTTCAACTATTTCCTGATTTCACCTGAAGACTGGAATCTATGATGTTGGAGACCTCAGTAAAAGGCCAAGATGGATCATTCACTTGACACTCTGACTGAAGCTGGTAGGATGCTAATGCTTCAGCTTTGTCATTTGCACTGGTATGCTGGAGTCCACATTGTTAAGGATAGAATTTATAAAACCTTATTCTTTGGTTATTTGTTTGATTATCCACCACTGTTCCCAACTAGACATGGCAGGATTACAGATCTATGAATGATCTGTTGTGGGAGTGCTTACCACTGTCTGCCTTATGCTTCTTCAGGAAAGAATGTAGGCCAGCCAGGTCTACACCTCATTTTTAGGTGGGCCTGATGCTGGCTCTAGTTTGTTCTCCTACACTCCTCAAGATTGATCTTCTGGTTTAACAGTAGTGGTAAAGTGAAAGATATACCAGGCCATGATTGTGGTGAAATGGAATTCTTCTGCTGCTGATTGCCCACAGTGTTTCATAGATGTCCAATGAGCATCTGCTAAGCTTATTCTGAATCTATTGAAGTTTGCACAGTATTTGTGTCACACAATATAATGTAGGATATTCTCAGCATTGAAATGGAACATCTTCTCCATAAGAACTGTACAGTGGTCACTATCACAATACTGTCATGGATGTATCTATCTGGATTAAGTTGATTGGTAAGGAAGAGTTCAAGATCAGGTAGATATTTTCCACTCTTGTCAGATCTGTCACCTGCTGCAAGCTCAGTCTTGCAACCATATTTATCAGGACTTGGCCAGCTAACGGCACGACTGAGTCATTCTTGCTAAAAGACCCTCTGTGCTATCTGATTACTAGCTCAGATTTGCCTTGAAGATATGGGAAAATTTAATATTAATCCATTAAGGGCCAGTAGAGTTCAGCCACAGCATTCCGTTCAAAATTATGCTCAAAGAACAGAACTTTCAACTGATGTTGTTGCCTTCCAGTTGGTGGATCATGAGTTTTAAGTTACTAGCAAACTTCTTTCACCATATGTTGATATCAGGTGATACAAACAGATAAAAACCACATTCCAGAACTGACAGATATCATATTTCTTTTTTAAAAAGTTTGCTGCTATCCAACTCTTCTCTCGATTTTCTTTGCAAAAATTGTTTGAGCAGAAACTTTTGATAATTGAATGATTATCCCTTGCACATTCGTTTTTGATAATGCTACTCTTGCTTTAGATCACTGGAAGAAGTAACAAATTATTTTCTTGACATTTCCAGCTGAGTAGGCAGAAGCTAATGATGCCTGAACACAAAGTTTGGATCATTCTTCCACAGGAACCATTAAAGAATTAAACAATAGCACAGCTCCAAAACATGCTGCAGTTATATTTAATATTTATAGATGCAACTACAGATCCAAAAATAACTTATTGTCATTGTGAATAATGTTTTTTGAATTATGTATGAAATACTCTGATAGTGGTGAATTGGATAACTTAGAAATAAGTTGAGACATTTTCACATGTAAATGTCATAATATTAGAGATTTTCTACAGCACAACACGGAACAATGCAAATATAATCAGAAAACTCTTAATTATAATATGAATGCTAAAAGATCCCTTGAATTTTACTGAAAACTTAATATTCCGTCTTCTATGTTTGAGTTTATAGAATTTATTCCAAGATCATGCCAAGCACAGACAATTTCCTATAGAAAAAGTTCTTCTGTGCAGTTGCCTAGATTTCTCTCAGATTACGCCTTCTTATAGAAGGTAATTGGAGCTACACTGCATTGATTGAAAACATCAGGAAGCACTGTATTGCAATGTAATTCAATATTTTCTGGGTAACCTAAATGCAAAGAAAGCTGTTGCATTTGATTTTTTTTATTCCTTCATGGTATGTGGGCATTGCTGGTGAGACCTGCATTTACTGCCCAGAAGGGAGTTAACGTAAAAACAAGGAACAAATTACACTCTGCCCTTCGAGCCTGCTCTGCCATTACTGATCTGATTTTAACCTGAATTCTTATACTCTTGTAAATCTCCAATAATTTTTCATCCCCTTGGTAATCAAGAACCTATTTACTTTTGCCTTAAATATACCTAACGGCATCCACTGCCTTTTGAGAAAGGGTTCCAAAACTCTCAAAACTCTGATAGAAAAAGTGTTTCCACATCTGTTTTAAATGGACACCATTTTTAAACTATGACCTCTATGTCTAGATTCTCCCACATGAGGAAACATCCTTTCACTACTCACACAATCAAGTCCCCTCAGCTTCTTATATATCTCAATTAAGTCACTTCAAAGGATAAAGGCCTAGCCTATCTGACCATTCCTCAAAAGGCAATCCACTCATTCCAGGTATTAATCTAGTAAACCTTTTCTGAACTGCTTCCAGTACATTAATATCCTTCCAATAGTACCATGACCAGTACCATACACAATATGCAGTCTCACCAATACCCTACATCAATGAAGCATGACCTCCCTAATCTTGCATTTGATTTCCCTCATAATAAACAACAACTTTCTATTAGCTTTCCGAATTACTTGCTGCACCTGCATATTAACCTTTTGTGATTCATGCACTAGGACACCCAAATCTCTCTTTATCTCCAAACTCTGCAGCTGCTCACCATTTTGATAATAATCTTTAATTTTTATTCTTTCTGCCAAAATGGACAACTTCAAAATTTACCACATTGTACTCCATTTGCCAGATATTTCCCCACTCAATAATCTCTATCCCTTTGGAGGCTCCTTGTGTCCTCTTCACAACTCACTTTCCTGCTTATCTTTGTGTCATCAGCAGATTTAGCCATCATTCCTTTGATCCCTTCATCCGAATTATTTGTATAAATTGTAAAGAATTGAGGCCCCAGCACCGATCCCTGTGGCATACCATTCATATCATCTTGCCAGCCTGAAAAATACCCACTTATTCCTACTCTCAGTTTCCTGTTAGCAAACCAATCATCTATCCATGCCAATATGTTACTCCCCAGATCATGGAGAGTATTTTCTGTAATAACTTTTGATGTGGCAATACACTCACTGGTTCCCCTTTACCTGCGGCACAAAATACTTACAGGCATAGAGATGTACAGTTCAGAAAAAGATCCTTCAGCCTATCATGCCTGTGATGGTCAAAAACAATGATCGAACTATTCTAATCCCATCTTCTAGCATTGTATGTCTTACATCACAAGTACATCTCTAAATATTTCTTGAATTTGAGAGTTTCTGCTTGTACTGCCCTTACAACCATTGAGTTCCAAATTGCCATCACCCTCTGGGTGAAAAAGATTTTCCTCACATGGTCTGTAAACCTTCTGCTACTACCTTAAATCTTTGCCCCTGGTCATTGATCCCTCCATCAAGGGGAAAAGTTACTTTTTCAAAGAACTCCAATAAATTAGTTAAACATGATTTTCCTTTGACAAAGCATGTTGGCTTTGCCTGATTATCTTTAACTTATCCAAGTGTCTTTAATAATAGCTTCTAAAATTTTCTCTCTGAGCAATGGTTAAGCTCACTGACCTGTAGTTTCTAGATTCCTGCTTCCCTCCCTTTTTGACTAAATAAGTTACAGTAGATATTTTCCAGATTAAAAGAACCTTCCCTGAATTTAATGATTGGATATTCAAAATCAATGCATCAACTATTTCACTGGCTACTTCTCTTAAGAATCTAGGATGAAATCCACCAGAAACTGGGGATGTATCAACTTGTAGTTCCATCATTTTACTCAGTGCTACTTCCTTGGTAGTTGTAATTTACTTGAGTCCCTCCCTCTCTTTAAATTCCTGATTTACAACTATTTTCTTCTAGTGAAGACCAAAATAAAACATTTTTACAATTCATCTGCCTTCTCATTACCCTCCATTGTTCATTCTCCAGATTCATCTTCTATAGGACCAAAACTTACTTTGATAACTCTTTTTTAAAATTTCCTACTTTTTTGTATCTTTTTGGCTTTGAGTTTAATACTATCTTTAACATATTTTAGTTCACCACAGGTGGCAAGTCTGTCCCATAAAAGTTTTCTTATTTATATTTATTCTGTGCTTTCTGGAAATATTCTCTCAAATGTTTACCACTGCATCTCTATTGACTTGTCCCTAGACTAAACTATTAGATCACTTTCATTAGCTCTAACTTGATGGTAATAGTTAAGTGGGGGATATGCTATGCCATGAGGTTGCAGAATTTGTTGGAGTATGATTTTGCTGCTGCTGGTGGCCACTATGTTTCATGGATACCCAGTCTTGAGATCTATTTGAAGTCTGTCCCTTTTAGCTTGGTGACAGTGCCACACAACACAATGCAGAGTACTCTCAATGTGAACGCAGGACTTCATCTCCACAAAGACTGTAAGGTGGTCACTCTTGTTAGAACCCTTGCTGATACTTTATTATATTTATTCTTTTTTCAATTGTGAATTGTGAGCTGGAAATTGACTTTGGAGTAACTAGGGGCCATATTTTTAATGTGAAAGGAGAAGATTTAAAAAGGACATGTGGGACAACTTTTTTACACAGAGAGAGGTTAGTATACAGAATAAATTGCCAGAGGAAGTGGTGAATGCAGGTAGAGTTATAGTATTTAAATGATATTTGGATAAGTATATGAATAGAAAAGTTTTGGAGGGATATAAACCAAATGCAGGCAGATGGAACTACTTTAGTTTGGGAAATGGTTGGTGTGGACTAGTTGGACCAAAAGATCTGACTGTAGGATTCTATACCAGACTAAATTGAAATAACTGCACAGAGGCTAGTATCCTGTCACCGAGCCACCCTTTATCTACACATGAACAGTCCTTGACAATTGTCCTGCTTCATTCAGAGTCAGAGTGTTCATTTCTCTGACACTCCCCATTTTGTATATCAGCTAGAACTCCCTGATTAGACCAGATTAACAGCCCCAGTCAGGGAACTCATATTCTCTGAAGTCCACCTGGCTGACCTCATCATAATAACTACAGAAACCAGCTTTGTTTGTTATGAGGCCAGGCCTGGAGGTTAATTGCAAGCTGATTCTTGATGTGGGTTTGAACAGACACAGCAACTCTGGGAAGAGCATTGTGTTTAAACAGATAGCAGGAGTTGGCTATTAGCAAGATTTGTACAAGAGAATTGGTTCCAGAAAGTCAGATAAGAGAGGATGACAGTTATCGAATTGTTATTATAACTTCAGGAAGAGACAATCAGTCTATTCGGGCTGAATCGGAATTGATTTTTTAAAACGGTTTTCTGGGAGATGGTTTTTGGCTCCTGCATGAAAATTTGAAAGCTCCCTGCCTAATCCGCTACATCGGAAATGCAAAAGAGTAGAAAGCTGAGTTGAAAATGTTGCTGCCTTTACCTGAGTGAACTGAGAAAGTGACCCTGATTGCAGATACCTGAAAAGCAAGGAAGGAGCCCGCTCCTGTGCCTGTGAAACAACATACAGTGCCATGGAAACCATTTAAGTAATCCTGCCAGTTTGATTATTTCGTTTTATCTATTTCTTAGCTGAGTTTGCTTGTCTGTCTCTCCTTTGTATGAATGAGGCCCAAAAGCAAATGTTTTGGTTTTGAGGCAAAGACATTAATGAGCCTACCTTGGTGTTTAACTTTTCCTCTGCTGAAGTTATTGCATACTTAATAAATGATTAAGTCTTTTGTTTGAGATACAAAACAAGTGTCTGGAATTAATTATTCACAAAGTTTGAGATTGATTATTCAAATCGTAGGGTTAATATTGAATTAGATCTATGAATTAATGTTAATATGTTGCGAACACAAAGGTAGAAAGTCTGATTTGGTTCTGTCTGCCTCCAGGATGTAGCACTCTTTCCCATACTGTCATGAACAGATACAGCAGGCAGATCGATGACAATGAGGTCTGGTATGTTTTCCTTCTTGTTGGTTCTCTCACCAACAGCAGCAGAGCTCTCATCTCCTGAGGCATCGGTGTTGTTGCTGCAATACAAAAAAAAGGACTCCCTGAGGTCTTTAACACTTTGCAGAGACCTTGCAGAAACCCTGGAGCTGTTGTGAGCCTGGCCTCACAACAAACAGTTTGAACAAAAGATGAACTCTGATTTAAGTTCTTTTTATTCTGTTTGTAACTCAAAATGGTGCAGGATTGTGGCAACAAACACTTTTCACTGAATCTTCCTAGATATATGTGAGGAAAGAATAAAATAAAATACAAGGTAAATAAAACAAGTAAAATCACCTGCCACAGATCCAGTCCAGCAGCAACACCCTTTAGGACTTGGCTGGCTCAGTCAGTAATGGTGCTGCCAAGCCAGTCTTGGTTATGAACATTCAAGTCCCTCATCCAGATTATATTCTCTGCCCTTGCCACCTTAAATGCTTCCTCCTAGAGGTGTTGAATATAGAGGAGCACTGATTCACCAGCCAAGGATGGAAATCAGTAACCATTCTCCTTGCCCATGTTTGACCTGATGCCATGATACTCCATGGGGTCTGGAGTCAACTTTGAGATTTCCCAGGATAACTGCCTCTTGAGTATATGCCACTGTACCACCAGTTCTGCTGGGTGTGTCAGTCAGATAGGATGAAACTAGTGTTGGTGATGGTGGTTTCTGGGACATTGACTTTAGGATATAATTCTATGAGTGTGACTGTCAAACTTTTGCTGAGAGACAGGTTTGTGGAGAGATGCAGAGTTAATGCTTTGAGTTCAAAGTTACTCCTCTTCTTCATATAAAAGACTTGAGCTGGTCATTTGTTGGTTCCATAACTGGCAGTAATTCAAACATAATTATATATTCCAATTATAATTCAAGTAGCTCCTCTGGGGAATTATCTTAAAAATCAAGGCTTTGCTGTCCAAGCAATAAATGATTCTTCTTCAGCTGTTGAGTACCTCTGGTGATTTCCATCGCTGCTTTGTCGATAGGGCAGGATCAAAGGTCTTTCACATTTCCCCTCAGTGATCTTTGTCTTTGGTGAGTTTCACAAACTCACTGTTTCTGTTCCATAGGGTTAGAATGCGGAATATACAGCAACATAAATTAGTGTCATCTGTTTTATAATGAGATTCATGTGAATTAAGATGATGTAACTGATCCCATGATTCAGCATCGGAAGAATGAAGACATCAGTCTAAAATGAGAATGTGAAGAGAGGGGAGCTAGGAACTACAGTAGAGAGCTGTATTTGAAACCCTACTATTACAGGAGTTGGGGAGCTTTCATTAGTTGTAAGGGACAAGCAGCCTCAGAGACCAAAAACCTGAGACACGTCAGACCGCAGTCTCATCGTGTTTGTAGCAGTATTGCCTTAAAGCACCAGACAAAGCACCAGCCATCTTGACGAAAACACTTCAGTCTGTTTCAAGACATGGCCAGTTTGAGTCTTTTATGTGAGAAGTCATTTCAGACTCAAAATATTCACTCTGTTTCTCTCTCCACATATCTGTCATTTTAAAAGTCCAATTTCTAATTCCAGCCAATGAATGAAAAATTAATATTACATGTAAGCACATCTCTGTGACGCTCTACACACGCCTCCTCCCACACCCTCCATCTGTAGTAGTGAGTTCCACATTTTGCCTACTCTCTGGGTAAAGACGTTTCTGCTGAATCTTTTATTGAATTTATTAATGACCACTTTATTCATAGCCTTCAGTTTTTGTCTTGTTCAGAAGTAGAAAAGTCACCCTGTCAAACCCTTCCATAATCGTATAGACATCTATCAGCTCACACCTTCTTTATAGAGTAAAACAATACTTAAATTAAAAACGAGATGGCTTTCCTATGAAATAATCATTTGCCTATTTAAGGCTCTTGCTACCTTGTTGTTGCTAATTTCAACTGTAAACAGATGTGACAATCTTACCAATGGCACATTACATCTGAGGGAAGCTAAATTGCTTCAGAATGATTTTGCAAAGGTGCTTTTGCATTCAGATCTGACTGGTTAGCTAGCATCTGCATTTCTTTTTCTGTGAAATCAGCATTTCAACTCAATTTCAGACCGTAATGGATTTAGCACTGCTCTCTACTCATGTCTACCTGTTTACTTCCCTATTTCTTAATATCTTAGACCTTCTGTCCTCCCTAATCTTCCCATAAAGGTGGCAACTGATACTTGGATAGAATTCCATTCATGTAGGTTGTCTTTCAGCATCTTGTCAAAGTGGACATTGCTTGTACATGGGACCCGAGAAACCTTTTGATTATGGGAGAGAGCCAACAGCCCACTAAACCCACGATTAAAACAAATAAATGATTGATTCTGTGTTTTTACAAATTGTCACACATTTCCTTCCATCAAACGTTCCTGGATAATGATCAGAAGTAAGAATTTTGACTTATTTTTCTAACTTGCAGTATCCCCATTGCTATTCATCTGAAATCAACTTGAACCTATGCTTTTTAAATTTTATCTGCTTCATTTGTCATAATTTCTTTATAGACTTGTTAATGAACAACTTGTTAATGAAGCGACTGCTAGACATGCACATGGATAGCAGTGAGTTGAGGGGTGCGTAGGTTAAGTTATTTTACTTTACATTAGGATTAACCCTCAGCACAACATCGTGGGCCAAATCTGTGCTGTACTTTTCTATGTTCTATCTTTTATGCTCTATGTTCTATGGTAAAGTTGTCTCAGTAGTAGTAAACTATTCTGTATGAACTGAAAATAAGAGATATGCATAGATTCCCTTACATTCATGGTTAACAATGAAATGAACTTTTGATGGTTGTGATTGAGGTCTTGGAAGGTTTGGAAGTTTCTGGAGAAAGTGGAGTGGCACAGTGGCTCAGTGGTTAGCACTACTGCCTCACAGTGCTAGGGACCAGGGTTCAATTCCCACCTCAGGAAACTGTCTAGAGTTTGCACATTCTCCCAATGTCTGTGTAGGATTATTCCGGGTGCTCTGGTTACCTCCCACAGTCCAAATGTGTGCAGGTTAGGTGGATTGGCCATGCTAAGTTGTTGCAAAGTCTCCAGGGATGTGCAGGCTGGGTGAATTAATTATGGTAAGTACAGGGATAGGGTGAAAGGCTGGGGCTGGATGGGATGCTTGTTGCAAGGTCTGTGGCTGAATGGCTTCTTTCCATCCTGTAGAGATTCTATCTCCAAGGAGTTACTCGAAGATTGATTGATTGACTCTGCCCAAATTAAAGGTGGCACGGTGGCACAGTGGTTAGCACTGCTGCCTCACAGCGCCAGAGACCCGGGTTCAATTCCTGCCTCAGGCGACTGACTGTGTGGAGTTTGCACATTCTCCCCGTGTCTGCGTGGGTTTCCTCCGGGTGCTCCGGTTTCCTCCCACAGTCCAAAGATGTGCAGGTCAGGTGAATTGGCCATGCTAAATTGCCCATAGTGTTAGGTAAGGGGTAGATGTAGGGGTATGGGTGGGTTGCGCTTTGGCGGGGCGGTGTGGACTTGTTGGGCCGAAGGGCCTGTTTCCACACTGTAAGTAATCTAATCTAATCTAAAGGCAATCTCCCTTGGCCAGATGAGTTATGCCTGTTAGAGATCGAGACATGGCCATTTGGTCGAATCTATGAGCTAGGTGCCCAGCCCTGTGTACAAAATGTCCTTGAAGCAGCATTGCAGTGAAAGGCACCACTGAAGTGCAGTCATGCATTGTGAGTGGGTTGGAGATGTGCCATTAGGGTGCAGTGGGCCTAGTATATGTACAATGCCCAGAGGAGCAAGCAGCGACCTGGAGTCACCAGGTATCCACCCTGACTTTCAAACTGGGTGGTGGGATACAAACAGACCTATCCTCTTCACTGTCAAGACTCACACCTTGCAGTTGAATACTTACTTGAAGAATCAAGCTTCCTTCTTGATGTTGAGAATTCCATGACTGAAAATCCCACCTTCTTTTACCAACTGATGCACCAATGTCCACATCATTACAGGGAGGGAAGATTCTGCTCCTGGTCCTTACGGTGCAATTTGACATCAATATCGTTCTTTAATGGAGGGAATGTGAACTTTGTTAAACAAAAACAGTCCATCCTTGAATAGTCATACTTGTTCATTTCACCAGTTCAAACCTAACTAAGTAGAAGTTGTTCTCATATCTTTCAGAAAAATTATTGGTTACAATTGAACTTTTATTTTTGTACGCAACAACAATTTCCATTTATATAGTTTCTTTAAATGTCATAAATGGCCTAAGGCATTTAGTAGCATTTTATTAATAAAAACGTTGATACCAGACTAAGTGATTAGATATTAGGACAAAGATTGACCAAAAAGTAAGCTTTGAGGAGCATCATAAAGAATGAAAGAGTTTTAGAGATGCAAAGACTTTTAGTGATGAGCTTAGTCTAGTGTCTTCCAAACTTTTTCCCATTGAGATCCTGTTTTGAGGCTTGAAAATTATCACTCACCCTTAATGGGAATTGTGAGAGAAGAGCTTTTGCCCGAAATGTTGATTTTCCTGCTCCTCAGATGCTGCCTGACCTGTGCTTTTCCAGCACCACTCTAATCAAGACTCTGATTTCCAGCATCTGCATTCCTCACTTTTGCCATTGTGAGAGTGAGGGTGGGTACATGGCTGTCATGGGAGAAAGTGAGGACTGCAAATGCTGGAGATCAGAGCTGAAAATGTGTTGCTGGAAAAGTGCAGCAGGTCAGGCATCATCCAAGGAGCAGGAGAATCGATGTTTTGGGCGTGAGCCCTTCTTCAGGAATGAGGAAAGTGTGCCAAGCCGGCTAAGATAAAAGGTAGGGAGGAGGGACTTGGGGGAGGGGCGTTGGAAATGCGATAGGTGGAAGGAGGTTAAGGTGAGGGTGATAAGGTGAGGGTGATAGGCTGGAGTGGGGGTGGGGACGGAGAGGTCAGGAAGAAGATTGCAGGTTAGGAAGGTGGTGCTGAGTTCGAGACAAGGTGGGGGGAGGGGAAATGAGGAAACTGGAGAAATCTGTGTTCATCTGCTGTGGTTGGAGGGTTCCTAGGCGGAAGATGAGGTGCTCTTCCTCCAGCCGTCATGTAGCTATGGTCTGGCGGTGGAGGAGTCCAAGGACCTGCATGTCTTTGGTGGAGTGAGAGGGGGAGTTGAAGTGTTGAGCCACGCGGTGGTTGGGTTGGTTGGTCCGGGTGTCCCAGAGGTGTTCTCTGAAAGTAGGCGGCCTGTCTCCCCAATTTCCATATCCGCCACAAATTCACCTGCACCTCCAAACACATCATTTACTGCATCCGCTGCACCCGATGTGGCCTCCTCTATATTGGGGAGACAGGCCGCCTACTTGCAGAACGTTTCAGTGAACATCTCTGGGACACCCAGACCAACCAACCCAACCACCCCGTGGCTCAACACTTCAACTCCCCCTCCCACTCCACCAAAGACATGCAGGTCCTTGGACTCCTCCATCGCCAGACCATAGCAACACGACAGTGGTAAAAACAATGACTGCAGAGGCTGAAATCCAGATTTTGGATTAGTAGTGCTGGAAGAGCACAGCAATTCAGGCAGCATCTGAGGAGCATCAAAATCGACGTTTCGGGCAAAAGCCCTTCATCAGGAATAAAGGCAGAGAGCCTGAAGCGTGGAGAAATAAGCTAGAGGAGGGTGGGGGTGGGGAGAAAGTAGCATAGAGTACAATAGGTGAGTGGGGGAGGGGATGAAGGTGATAAGTCAGGGAGGAGGGTGGAGTGGATAGGTGGAAAAGAAGATAGGCAGGTCGGACAAGTCATGGGGACACTGCTGAGCTGGAAGTTTGGAACTAGGGTGAGATGGGGGGAGGGGAAATGAGGAAACTGTTGAAGTCCACATTGATGCCCTGGGGTTGAAGTATTCCAAGGCGGAAGATGAGGCGTTCTTCCTCCAGGCGTCTGGTGGTGAGGGAGCGGCGGTGAAGGAGGCTCAGGAACTCCATGTCCTCGGCAGAGTGGGAGGGGGAGTTGAAATTTGGGTCACAGGGTGGTGTGGTTGATTGGTGCGGATGTCCCGGAGATGTTTCCTAAAGCGCTCTGCTAGGAGGCGTCCAGTCTCCCCAATGTAGAAGAGACCGCATCGGGAGCAAAGGATGCAATAAATGATATTAGTGGATGTGCAGGCAAAACTTTGATGGATGTGGAAGGCTCCTTTAGGGCCTTGGATGGAGGTGAGGGAGGAGGTGTGGGCACAGGTTTTGCATTTCCTACAGTAACAGGGGAAGGTGCCAGGATGGGACGGTGGGTTGTAGGGGGACGTGGACCTGACCAGGTAGTCATGGAGGGAACGGTCTTTGCGGAAGGCGGAAAGGGGTGGGGAGGGAAATATATCCGTGGTGGTGGGGTCTTTTTGGAGGTGGCGGAAATGTCGGCGGATGATTTGGTTTATGCGAAGGTTGGTAGGGTGGAAGGTGAGCACCAGGGGCGTTCTGTCCTTGTTAATTTGGAGGGTGGGATCTGAGGGTGGAGGTGCGGGATATGGACAAGATGCATTGGAGGGCATCTTTAACCACGTGGGAAGGGAAATTGTGGTCTTTAAAGAAGGAGGCCATCTGGTGTGTTCTGTGGTGGAACTGGTCCTCCTGGGAGCAGATACGGTGGAGGCAGAGGAATTGGGAATACAGGATGGCATTTTTGCAAGAGGTAGGGTGGGAAGAGGTGTAATCCAGGTAGCTGTGGGAGTCGGTGGGTTTGTAAGAAAATGTCAGTGTTAATTTGGTCATCATTAATGGAGATGGAGAGGTCCAGGAAGAGGAGGGAGGTGTCAGAGATGGTCCAGGTAAATTTAAGGTCAGGGTGGAATGTGTTGGTGAAGTTGATGAATTGCTGAACCTCCTCGCGGGAGCATGAGGTGGCGCCGATGCAGTCATCAATGTAGCGGAGGAAGAGGTGGGGAGTGGTGCTGGTGTAAATACGGAAGATCGACTGTTCTATGTAGCCAACAAAGAGACAGGCATAGCTGGGGCCCCTACGTTTGCCCATGGCTACCCCTTTGGTCTGGAGGAAGTGGGAGGATTTGAAGGAGAAATTGTTAAGGTGAGGACCAGTTCGGCCAAACAAATGACAGTGTCGGTGAAAAGGTACTGTTGGGGACATCTAGAGAGGAAAAAACGGAGAGCTTGGAGGCCCTGGTCATGGCGGATGGAGGTGTAGAG
Organism: Chiloscyllium punctatum; assembly: GCF_047496795.1. Lineage (NCBI taxonomy): Eukaryota > Metazoa > Chordata > Chondrichthyes > Orectolobiformes > Hemiscylliidae > Chiloscyllium > Chiloscyllium punctatum. The sequence goes on along the minus strand of NC_092750.1, from coordinate 37,855,767 downwards.
GGATTGGATATCCATGGTGAAGATGAGGCGTTGGGGGCCAGGGAAACGGAAGTCTTGGAAGAGGTGGAGGACGTGGGTGGTGTCACGAATGTATGTGAGGAGTTCCTGGACTAGGGGGGATAGGACAGTGTCGAGGTAGGTAGAGATGAGTTCAGTGGGGCAGGAGCATGCTGAGACAATGGGTCGGCCAGGGTGGTCAGGCTCGTGGATCTTGGGAATGAGGTAGAACCGGGCAGTGCAGGGTTCCCGGACTATGAGGTTGGAAGCTGTGGGTGGGAGATCTCCTGAGGTGATGGGGTTCTGTATGGTCTGGGAGATGATGGTTTGGTGATGGGGGTGGGGTCATGGTCGAGGGGGCAGTAGGAAGAGGTGTCCTCGAGTTGGCGTTTGGCTTCAGCGGTGTAGAGGTCACTGCACCAGACTACCACTGCGCCCCCTTTATCTGCTGGCTTGATGGTGAAGTAGCAACACGATGGCTGGAGGAAGAGCGCCTCATCTTCCACCTAGGAACTCTCCAACCACAAGGGATGAACTCAGATTTCTCCAGTTTCCTCATTTCTCCTCCCCCCACCTTGTCTCAGTCCCAACCCTCGAACTCAGCACCACCTTCCTAACCTGTAATCTTCTTCCTGACCTCTCCACCCCTACCCCCACTCCGGCCTATCACCCTCACCTTATCACCCTCACCTTAACCTCCTTCCACCTATCGCATTTCCATTGCCCCTCCCCCAAGTCGCTCCTCCCTACCTTTTATCTTAGCCTGCTTGGCACACTTTCCTCATTCCTGAAGAAGGGCTCATGCCCAAAACATTGAGTCTCCTGCTCCTTGGTTGCTGCCTGACCTGCTGTGCAACACATTTTCAGCTACATGGCTGTCATAACTTGAACCAAACTCCATACAGACATTACTGTCTCAGATCTCATGACCCCAAAAATTTTAGCCAGCGAACCCTCTTAGAGTCCCAACTTATACTTTGGGGGACCACTGGGTTAGGGTCTAGGCAGATAAAGTTTGGTGGAGCAAATAAAATTGGGAATGGACAAGAAATTGGAATTCCAGGAGTGCAGAGATCCCAGTAAGTTGTAGGGCTAGAGATCCACTAGTGTCAGTAAAGAAACCTTCCCAGGGTTTCCCATGTCGTTTACTGAGCTCCCCTTTGGCATTGTAATAGGAGAATAGGGTGCTCTGTGAAAGCTGTATGTGATAAAACATTGGCCTGTGAGCCTCGAACCAGCAGTCCTGCCACAAAGAACTGTCTGCTCTTGGCATGGGATTCTCTTTGTGCATTATACAAATGAGACATGTGATACAATTAGATCAAAGAAAAACTGGACAAAAATGTTGCTGATTTCTAGTTGTATCTTGCCTTGTTCTAAGCTTCAAACCTAAAATTATTCTCTTGAGTGGCAATTCAGATGGACACATTCACTGTAGCGAGCTGTTTTGTGTACGGAGTCTACTTCCTGACCAATGACCTACATACTTCTTATTCTACAGGATTTTGTCACTAATTTTCAACAAAAAGAAATTGGTGGGGAAATGCTGTACGATATTTGCTTCCATGTTAATTAATATGCATTTTATCTTTTTTCTGTAACAGTATGCAAAACATTTTTAGGGATAAATACAAACCTGGTTCAGGTTGTGTGCAAACATTGGCTGGTTTGATTTGGTAAAACGTTGGGTTTGTCCTTCATTAGGATTTTATTTCCTTTGGAAGTGAGCGATCTGTATTTGGAACAGCAATTCTCCTTATACTCTGCATAATGAGGACTTCCCTCAGCATTACATTACCAGCTCTGCATCTCCTAAATGTCATTCACACTCCAACATCTTTGTTTTTGGTTTCATGATGTGCTTTTAAACTGTAATTTTCTGTTACTGTCCAGATGGCAGGAAGTAGACAAATATTTCCTCATGCTGTTTTAGAGAAATTTTATTTCAAATTCTACAGCAATAAAATGCATGTTATCAGTGAGTAGCATTTGTGCCTCTCCAGAAATTCGATGATCAGAGTTGAAAGGCATTAACCTGTTCCAAACCTTCAAACTTGCTGATGTGACAAACAACATATTATAAGACTCACGAGACACAATATCGAAGAAACCTCAAACCCACAAATAAAATCATTAAAGTGTACAACTGAATATTTGACTGGAATTCTCTGAGCCCAGTGGAGAAGGTTTTGGCAGTGGGAGAGGGAGGGAAATTCAGAGATAGAAAGATCAGGCTGACTCCCTGATCTTTTGTCATAACTGCCCTGAGAAAAGTGGTAATGAGCTACATTCTCAAACAGCTACAGATCTTGGGTATGGTCACCCATGGTGCTGCTAGGAAAGAGTTCCAGGATTTTGAGTGAGGCAACACATGTCCAAGTCAGAATGGTGTGTGACTTAGAAGGCAACTTGCAGGTTATGATTGGGAGATGCCAGTGTTAAAAATCACACAACACCAGGTTATAGTCCAACAGGTTTATTTGGCAGCACTCGTTTTTGGAGTGTGGCTCCTTCATCTAGTGGTTGCGGATAGGTAGGTGGTAGATGGTACAAATTGTTGCTACCATGTCAGTGTTGGAGGTAGTGAATGTTGAAGATGGTTGATGAAGTTCCATTTAAGTGGGCTGCTTTATTCTGGATATTATCAAGCTTCTTGAGTGTTGCTGGAGCTAAGCAAGTGGAGTGTATTGTGACTTGTTCTTTTTTAGATGGTAGATGGGCTTTGGGAGAGTCAACAGGTCAGTTAATTGTCCCAGGATTCCTAGCCTGGGACCTCCTCTTGCAGCCACAATATTTATATGGCCTGCTCAAGATTTTCTCAGGAGGGAGTTGCAAAAAAAAAAACATGTGGTAGCAAAGCGTCAGCAGTTGAAGAAATTGGTTAGGGAATTGTATTTCAGTTTTGTATACCTTTACTATTTCCTCTCAGGGTGAAAGCGATCCTGCAGTGTTCTTCATTTAGCAGCTCCCAGGAAGTGAATGCATTGTAAGACACCTGGTATCTTCAGCTTTCAATGAGATCTATGAATAATCAGAAAATAATAAGATCCAAATAGGATCTTTGGATTTTCATGCTAACTCAGGCCAAACTCCTGCGTTACTTTTAAACAACGTTTATCAATAAACTATACACAATAGTAAGGCTTCAGAGCTCCCTGTACTGTCAAGGTTCGAGGCTTCCAGCAGAGTACCAGCCATGACCATTTCAAAACAGCTTTCCTCCAAGATCTACCTACATATTTGTTCTATCCTTTCTGTATAAATGGGAAGCCTGAGGAGAAGGAGAAGAGGAAGAGCTGTAATTGGCCGTGTCCTATAAAATTAAGCTCGCAGAGACAATATGGAAAAGGGCCAAGTCTGCAGCTAGAAATTGTCCCAATGCTCCAATTTTTAAAGGGAGAGAATTATAGTTTTTGTCTTCCAAAATCTAGAAACCAGCATTAATGTTTGTGAGGAATGAATAACTCCAAGGCCACACAGAATTTTCAAAATTAAACCCTACCCACAGTGGGAAAGATGCTGGAGTCTATTATAAAGGATGAAATTATGACACATCTGGACAGTAGTAACAGGATAGGTCAGAGTCAGCATGGATTTATGAAGGGGAAATCATGTTTGACTAATCTTCTGGAATTTTTTGAGGTTGTAACTCTGAAGATGGACGAGGGAGATCCAGTAGATGTAGTGTACCTGGACTTTCAGAAAGCTTTTGAAAAAGTCCCATATAGGAGTTTAGTGAGCAAACTTAGGGCACATGGTATTGGGGGCAAAGTACTAACTTGGATTGAAAGTTGGTTGGCTGACAGGAAACAAAGAGTAGTGATAAATGGCTCCATTTCGGACAGGGAGGCAGTGACCAGTGGGGTACAGCAGGGATCAGTGATGGGATCGCAGCTTTTTACACTATATATTAATGATATAGAAGATGGTATTAGTAATAACATTAGCAAATTTGCTGATGATACTAAGCTGGGTGGCAGGGTGAAATGTGAGGAGGATGTTAGGAGATTACAGGGTGACCTGGACAGGTTAGGTGAGTGGTCAGATGCATGGCAGATGCAGTTTAATGTGGGTAAATGTATGGTTATCCACTTTGGTGGCAAGAACAGGAAGGCAGATTACTAACTAAATGGAATCAATTTAGGTAAAGGGGCAGTACAAAGAGATCTGGGTGTTCTTGTACACCAGTCAATGAAGGTAAGCATGCAGGTACAGCAGGTAGTGAAGAAGGCTAATAGCATGTTGGCCTTCATAACAAGAGGGATTGAGTATAGAAGCAAAGAGGTTCTTCTGCAGCTGTACAGGGCCCTGGTGAGACCACATCTGGAGTAATGTGTGCAGTTCTGGTCTCCAAATTTGAGGAAAGACATTCTGGCTATTGAGGGAGTGCAGCGTAGGTTCACAAGGTCAATTCCTGGAATGGCGGGACTACCTTACACTGAAGGACTGGAGCGACTGGGCTTGTATACCCTTGAGTTTAGAAGACTGAGAGAGGGTCTGATTGAGACATATAAGATTATTAAAGGATTGGACACTCTGGAGGCAGGGAACATGTTTCCACTGAAGGGTGAGTGCTGAACCAGAGGACACAGCTTAAAAATACAGGGTAGACCATTTAGGACAGAGATGAGGAGAAACTTCTTCACCCAGAGAGTGGTGGCTGTGTGGAATGCTCTGCCCCAGAGGGCAGTGGAGGCCCAGTCTCTGGATTTATTTAAGAAAGAGTTGGATAGAGCTCTCAAGGATTGTGGAATCAAGGATTATGGAGATAAGGCAGGAACAGGATACTGATTAAGGATGATCAGCCATGATCATATTGAATGGTGGTGCAGGCTTGAAGGGCAGAATGGCCTACTCTTGCACCTATTGTTTATTGTCTATTGTCTATAACAACAACGTGAAGCTAGTGAGGGTCAAATTTAGATGGAAAATTCTACAGGATTGTTTTGTAATGATCATGGAAATAAGATTGTAAAATTTTCAAGTAATTCAAATTGTTTGGAATTCTCTGTGTGAAGTCCTTTCTGCTGCCAGGTTATGATGTTTCAAAATAAATTAAAATACTTGAAAATAGTTTCATGTAAATGACAATAAGCTGCAAATGCAAAGCTATTTTACCTGCTAATGGAATATCCTTTCACATAAGAGATAAGAAGTAGCTGCAGAATCAAAGCAGCAAGTCAGAGTTTGAATATTGTTGAAAAGAAAGTCATGTTGCCACAACATTTTGTCTTGCATTCATAAGGATAAATGCAAGGATCCCCCAAATGTAAGGGACCATGAATTTTTCCTTTTGGATTATAAACTAGTGGCTCTCAATAGATTTAACAAATTGCAGAGGTAAGACAAGTTGCTCACCACAGAGTTCCTATCCTCTGACCTGATTTTCTAGCCATTGTATTTACATGGCTAGTCCAGCTCAGTTTCTGGTCAGTACTGATCAGCAGGTTGTGGATCATGGGAAATTCAGCAATGGTAATGCCATTAAAAGCCAAGGGGCAATGATTTGAATCTCTTGTTGAAGATTGCCATTGCCTAGCACCTTTATGACATGAATGTTGTTTGCCAATTATCAGCCAAAGCTAGATATTGTCCAGGTGTTGCTGCATATGAACATGGTATGCTTCAGTAACTGAGGATTGCAAATGGTGTTGGACATTGTACAATTATTAGCAAACATCCCCACTCCTGCCCTGTATAAACTCTTCTTATTTTTATATATTCAGTTTGCTTTCTCTTGTACTCTGATTTCTCACTCTTTATTAGCCTTATTGTCATTTTTTGCTGTTCGTTACATTCACTGCAATCTTCAAACCTACCCCTCATCTTTACAAAATCATATGCTTGTTCTTTCAATATGATACTATCTTTAATTTCCTTAGTTAGGCACAGATAATGCCTCCTTCTTTGACAGTCCTTCTTGCTGGCCCAGATGTAATTCTTGCTAGTTTTATAGATGGAAATGTTATTTAACATCACTTCCTAATTATGCATTTTGAAGAGGCAGAAAATCACAGATGAATCTTTTAAAGGTCTGTTTTAAGTTCTTGGCATTTCTCCTATTACACTTCCTGAGAATGTGGGTGGCATATTTTAAACAAAACTGCTTAACAAGAGCTGTCAGTACTACTCCACATTCAAATAACGGAGGTGAATGTCTGTATGAAAGCCAAGCAATAATAATCTTACTGATCCTCAGGATTTCACGGGATATATGATCCAGCAACAGGCCATACAGCCCTACCGTCTTTAACAGATAGGAGAGGATCCATTTGAGCCTTCTCCTAACTGGCCTCATCTGAATCCTGCATTATTGCTCTTGATTCCTTTCCCTTTCAAATATTTGTCTAGCTTCTGGTCAATTGCCTCCATACTATTTGCTTCAATCATTCCACATTATCGCCACTTTTCAGTTTTGGGTTCTTCTGAATTCCTTATTAGATTTCCTAATGTCGATCTTGACCTTTAGTTATAATCCTCCCCATAAGTGGAAACAGTCTCTCTGCACTCATTCTCAAACCCTTTCATAATTTTAAGGCTCTCTGACAATTCACTCTTCAGATTTTTTCTTTTCAAGAGGTAAGTAACACAACTTGTCAATCCTTTCCTGATATGTATAACCATGTGTTTGATATCATCCTTCTAAAATATTCTCTGCACCCTCTGTATACTTTTCATAAGATAGCAATCGCAGTTGCAATCATTACTTTGAATGTGGTCTAACCAAGATTTGATACAGGTGTACCATAATTTGCCCAGTTTCCAATTTTATTCCTGTATAAATAATACCCAGTGCTTGGTTTGCTTGTTTTACAGGCTAGCTTAACCATGGCAAATGATTGATCTATTTGTTCCTCTGAGATCCCTTTGCGCTTCCACCCCAACTAGACTGAAACCTAACAAGCAATGTGACTTGCCTATTTCAGCCAAAATGTACAATGTCATTTATTTCTGTGAAAAACATCATTTGCCAATTTGACCATTCTGCAGTTCATTAATGTCACTTGTTATGTCCTTCGTATTGATTACCTATATCCCACAATATGATGCCATTTGCAAAGTTAAAAGTTATATTTATGATTTGAAAGGCTACATTATAAATTGTAAAGAGCAACGATCTCAGCATTGACTCAAGTGAAACATGTTTCCTACCTTCGGCTACTCTGAATAACAATCCATTCCTTCCATGACCAGGCTTAGTCTTGAAGCGGGTAGCAATCTGTTTTGCCACTTGAATGTTATTCAAGTTGTGTTCCATGGTGTCAGGCTTCTTGTATGTTATTAGAGCTGCACTCATCCAGAACGTTGTCTGTAACATATGATTCTGAGAGCATGACTATAAAGCTGTCACTTTGCAAGTCTGTCAGACAATGGTCCCAAAATTGACACGAACCACAGATGTTATTAATGAGAACTTTGTAGGGTCAACAGAGCGAGTTTGGTGTCGTCATTAATGGTGCTGAATTTAACGCCAGGTGGTCGACCCAGTTTCATTCTTTTGAGACATTTAGTGGTTTGATGGAATTGAATTGTTTACTAGGCCATTACGGAGGAGAGTTAGGAATCAATCCCGTTGTTGTGGGTCTGGGGTTGCAAATAGGCATGTAAGAGCATCTCTTCACCAATTGCCATCTCTTCACCAATTCCCAGCTTCTAACCTGTTATTGCAGCCACAGACTTAGCTTGATGCACCAGTTCCGTTTCTGGTCAGTGGTTACCTCAGTGTTGATAGTGGGTAATCAGTGATGGGAATGCTTTAAATGTCAAGGGATGTTGGTTATTGGAGATTGTCACTGCCTTATACTTTTGTGGCACATATGCAAATTGACACTTAATCAGCCCAAGCCTGAACCAGCTCCTGTTGTATATTGGTACAAGCTGTTTCTGTATCTGAAGACTGGTGAATGGTATTGAACAGTATGGAAGCATCAGTGAACATTCCCACATCTGACCATATGATGGAAAAATTGTTATTAATGATGCAGCTGAAGACAGTTGGGCCAAAGTCACTCTCGTGAGGATCTCCTGCAGAGATGTCTTTGGACTGAGATGATTAATCTCTGACAACCACAACTATCTTCCTTTTTAATGCAGAATGACTTCAACTAGTGGAGAGATTCCTCGTGTTCCTATTGCTTAGCCCAGTGTCATCTGCTGCCTCCATTGTTTGGCATGTGCGAATAGCCTTGTGTCATGTTGTGCTGCTCCCGGCTGCCCTCCTGCACTTTTCATTGAGCCAGGGTTGGTTCCCCAGCTTGATGGTGCTGGAAAAACACAGCAAGTCAGGCAGCATCCGAGGAGCAGGAAAATCGACGTTTCAAGCATAAGCCTTTCTTCAGGAATGCTCAAAACATCGATTCTCCTGCTTCTCCGATGCTGCTTGACCTGCTGTGCTTTTCCAGCGCCATACTCTCGACTCTGATCTCCAGCATCTGCAGTTCTCACTTTCTCCCCAGCTTGATGATAATAGTAGACTGAGGGATACTTTGGGCCAGAGGTTATTTTGTCAAATACAATTAAATCAGATGTTAAAGGGAAAGAGAAAATTAAAACAACTACAAACACCGTGGAAAGAGTACGGAGAAAATTATTGGAAATAAAAGCTGACAGGTCTTTACACCCCAATGGATTTCATCCTGGGATCTCAAAACAAGTGGCTGCTGTGATTGTAGGTGCATTGATTTTAATATTCCAAACAATTCCCTAGATTTTGGAAGAGTTCCATCAGACCAGAAAATAGTAAGCATGACTCCCCTATTTAAGAAAGAAGGGAGACAGAAAGGAGGGTATAAGGGCCACTTAGAAATTCTTAACACAATCAGAGCAGATTCAATATAGATTTGTGAAAGAGAAGTTTTATTTAACTTTTTCAAGGAAGTAACAAGCAACACTGATAAAGGGGAACCTGCCAATATGGTGAACTTAAATTTTCAGAAGGCATTTGACAAAGTGCCAAATCAAAGGTTACTACATAAAATAAGAGCTCATGTTGTCAGTGTCAGTGTTAGCTAAGACTTCATTAGCTAACAGGAAACAGAATAGGAACAAATAGGACATTTTCAAATTAGCAAGATGAGATGAGTGGAGAACTAATGGGGTCAATTATTTACAATTCATCTCAGTGTTTTGGATGAAAGAATCAAAGGTATGGTAGCTACATTTGCTGGTGCCATAAAGGTAAGTAGGAAAGTAAGTTGTGAAGAGGGCATATGGAATTTCCAAAGGGACAGGTAGGTTAAGTGAATGGGCAAAAATCTGGCGGATGTAGTAAAATGTGGGAAAATCTGAACATGCCCTTTTTAACAGCAAGAATTGAAAAGCAGTACATTTTTAAATGAAGAAAGATTGCAGAACTCCGGGGTACAGAGGATCTGGTTGCCTTGTTACAGAAATCAAAAAATGTTAGTACAGAAGTATATGTGTTTAAGAAAGAAAAGACAAAAAAAATTGTGGTTTATTGCAAAAGGAGTGGAATTTAAAAATAGGGATTTTTTTTTTAGGGAACTGTAAGTTTGCTACAGTTGGGCAGGACTTTGATGAGATGACATTTGGAGTTCTGTGTACGGTTTTGCTTTCCTTATTTATGCAAGATTATAAATATATTAGAAGCAACTCAGGGAAGATTTCATTGACTGACTCTTGGGATGCAGGGCTGTTTTCCTGTGAATAAAGTTTGAACTGGTTGAGTCTATATCCATTTGGGTTTAGAAGAATGAGGTGTTATTTTTGGAACATATAAAATCCTGAGGGGACTTGACAGGGTAGATGCTGAAAGGATACGTCCCCTTGTGGGAGAGATTCAAACTATGGTTTGAAAATAAAGGCTCTTCCACTTAAGACAGAGATGAGGAGGGTTATGAGACTTTGGAACACTTTTCCCCAAAAAACAGTGGAAACAAAATCATTCAACACTTTTAAGGCAGAGATAGATAATCCTTGAAGAAGATTATCAGAAGCAGACCAGAATATGAAATTGATGTTGCAGTCAGAACAGTCACATTCTTATTGAATAATGGCATAGGTTCAAGGGGCTGAATGGCCCACTCCTGGTCCTAATTCAGAGTTTGTATGTTTGTAGGTGTAATGAACTCAGATAAAACTTTCTGATAGCTGGGATGGATTTGGATTTTTGTCAACTCATTTGACACACACAACTCCTGACAATATTCTGAAATATTTCAATTATGTGAGAAGAAAAATTGTGACTTGTTAATCAGTAATTGGTTATTCATTGACAAATGTGACATTATGTATGATACAGCCCATTCTAACTGGCCGTCTATGGAATTCTAATAGTTAGCTGTTGTGAAACATATGTTGACTAACTCTTCCAGCTACCAACAGGGGGTAGTGTTTGCAAAGCTAAAATCTGAAACCTGTCCTTCATTTGATTCAGTGGAAGTTTTCTGTAAATTCACAAAAACCCAATAAAAAGTGTCCAAATTAGCTGAGTCATTCACACTGAAAGCAACATCATTAACTGTGCTCCTTGTGAGTAATTTGAGTGTATCCTTGATGGATACAGTTGTTCTGAATTTCCAAAGGTTTTGCATTCAATTGTCAGAACTCAATAGAATTGAATTTAAGCAGAATTGGAGCCAGAAGTTATTGACTTCAGCATATGCTGGCTGAGTAAAACAACCTGTCTCCATTAATTCATTCAAATGCTGTCCCTGCTTCAATGTAAGTAGATACTGGAGCCAGTTGTGTACTGCAAGGTCCTGAAAATCCCATTGAGATAAATGGCATAAATACAGAAGATGCTACAAAATACTCATCAGGCAGCATCTGTGAATAGAGGAAAACAGAGTTAACATTTCACCTCAGTGACGAAAGTGAGGACTGCAGATGCTGGAGCTCAGAGTCAAGATTAAAGTGGTGCTGGAAAAGCACAGCAGATCAAGCAGCATCCGAGGAGCAGGAAAATCGAAGTTTCAGGCAAAAGCCCTTCATCAGGATTTCAGGTCAGTGACCTGTTTTCAGACTGGAAACTGATCAGAATTCATCAACTAATACAGAGTGGCAGCAGTGAGTGCATCATCTGCAAGATTCACTGCAGCAATTCACCACGGAGCCTTTGGTAACACCTTTCAAACCTGTGAGCTCAAACATCTGTAAGTTTCCATTCAACTCCCCCAGCATCCTGACTCAGATCTGTTCCTTCACTGTCACTGGGTCAGCATCCTGGAATCAACAGAATGCAGATGTTCCTACATCCCAAGGGCTAAATTTATTCAAGGAGCCAGCTCACCACATCTTCTCCAGAGCAGTTAAGCATGGGCAGTAAATGATGATCTGGCCAGTAATGCCCACATTCTATGAAGAAAATATGTTTCAAAGGAAGACCAGAGGTAAATGGGCCCATTGTTTTCTGCCACCACTGAGTGTGCCTATCTCCTGCCGTGCTTCACTTCTGTTCTGGAACGATCAGAGGACTGTAGAGTGGAGGCCAAGTGACAGTCACCCAGTAGTGAATGGTCCATTAGGCTGACTAACAGGTCTATAAAGGTCAGTCCAATATGCCAACAGTTGGCATGCAGTTTCACATTGAGGCTGAAACACAGCAAAGGGTAAGCCTGGCATCAAATTCAACCAGGAAGCACACCAATTCCTGACCTGCCATAACTGCAGGCCAAAGCTGCAGCCATTGGCTATCCAGTGGAGAAGTTCCAGTTTTGCATCTGTTGCATCGCTTGAATTTATTTTTTTAAGATCACTTCTGAGGGCACCTCCATCTTGAAGCATCATCTATCTCTTCTGACATTAGCAGCATTCACTTTTGAAGAGGGAGCTACAGACCACAGTTACTGAAGGTCCTGTCTTGGAAGGCTGCCCACTGAAATGAAACGGATGCCAAGTAGGTACTGTGACCAATAATCGGCATACACATCAAAACTCACTGACCAAACATGGGGTCCATATAAAACAAAAACTTAATCATGAACTGTTTTCCTCACCATTGACATGGCTGAGCATCAGTTCAGATTTTAATTTTAGATTTTATTTAATATTTTCAGCAGCTGAGGTATTTTAATTTTAATTTTGTGAGATAAATTATTTATATTTGATGTTGTGGAAAGAACAATATCAAACAAGACACTGAGATAGCCACAAAAATAGACTACATGAGTGGACACTAATGAGGCTGGTGGAGTGTAATGTGGGAAAATGTGACTTACTTTAGTTCACTTTAGTAGGAACAATAGCAAGTAAGATATTTTTTAAATTATTAAACTTTTTAAACGTTGGTGTTTGGAGGGACTTGACTGACCTCAGAAAAGTGACACTGAAAGTTAACGGGTAGATACAGTAAACAATTAAGAAGGAAAATAGCATATCTATTTATAAGGTGGTTGGTGTTAATTAGAGTTTAAGAGGTCTTGCTACAATAATAGAGGGATTTAGGAAGACCATACCTGGAGTACTAAGCACAGTTTTGGTCTCATTATCAAAGGATGGGATGTATTTATCTTGAAGGTAATGCAACAAAATTGCATTAGATTGATTCCTGGAATGTGAGGATTCTCCTAAGCTGAGTGCTTGACTGGAGTTTAAAAGAATGAAATATAATCTTATTAAAAATATATAAAATTCTGAGAAAGCTTGACATTGAGTGACTTTCTCCCATGGCTGGAGAATCTCGACCCAAAATGCATGGTTAAGGTGGTTAATCATTTAAAACAGAAGTAAAATGCAATTTCTTCCCTCATAGGTTTTCAAATCTTTGACTTGTTCTGTCTCAGAGGACTGTGGATCTTGAAGTCATTGAATATACTCAACGCTGAGATTTATTGGAGTCAAAGTATATGGAGATCAGATGGGAAAGTGGAATTGAGATCCAAGATCAGTGATGATCTTACTGAGAGATGGTGTAAGCTCTAGGGACTGTATAACCTACTTCTGCATTCATTTCTTATATTCTTTTGTTCTTTGGATTCATCAGACCTAGCAGATAGTGTCTCACGTAAACATCACATTCAAAACTGCCACACCTCAGAATGCAGCATTCCTTCAGTACTGCAGTAAAAGTCAATTAGGATCAAAATCTGGGGAATACAATTTGATTCAATTTTCCATTGCAATGCAGCTTGTTATAGAGGAGGGCTTTTATAACCAATCAAAAGTCTGAGTGAATGAATTTTAACAATTTAAGCTGAGATGAACACAAACTTTGAATCTTGAGTCTTTTTCATAACAAGAAAACTCCTAATGTTTCAGTATTTTAGACACCTAGCTGTATCTATCCCAGCGGTCTTTCATTTCCCCCTCCACTGAACAGTACACTTCTCCAGCCATGTGGAATTAATTTCTTGTGTAAAACGGTAATTTGAGAATAGCCAGTAATAGGATATTTCAGAATGTTTGAACTTACTGGCCTGAGTATTCAAAACTATGTTAAGCCTTTTATGTCTTTGTCAAGGTGCTGAATAAAAATGATTAATCAAAAGGTTAATGAGATGATACAATATGATGCAAGCTTGGACGCATTAGTCTGTGAAGATACAAGATTCATCAGGTCATTCAGAAATTCTAAGCTAAACATTTTCAATTCAGGTAGCCCTCAATGTAATATTAAGCACCAAAATACAGAATAAATATCATTTTGTTTACAGTAAACAAAAGAAATCAATCGATTTATGTGTTTTATCATTATACAAAGTTGAAATGAATGCAACTTTAAAGTAAGATTATTGGGCAAGCAATGTTTTCTAAACTGAGATGCAACCTCCATGATGAATAAGACGGTGTTATTTTCTGGGTCTGTAGATTGTGAAGGAGCAAAAATGACCTTTAATAGAGTGATATGTACTTCTTGCCAGATGTGGGAGTTTAAAGAGAGTTTAAGGGTTACTGTGGATTATATCTAGGAGAAAGTGAGGACTGCACATGCTGGAGATCAGAGCTGAAAAATGTGTTGCTGGAAAAGCGCAGCAGGTCAGGCAGCATCCAAGGAGCAGGAGAATCGACGTTTCAGGCATAAGCCCTTCTTCTCCTTAACTAGAGTTAAGGAGAATACAAAGAGTTTTTACAAATACATAAAGGACAAAAAAGTAACTAGGGAGAGAATAGGGCCCCTCAAAGATCAGCAAGGCAGCCTTCATGTGGAACCACAGAAAATGGGACAGATACTAAATGAGTATCTTGCATCAGTATTTACTGTGGAAAAGGATGTGGAAGATATAGACTGTAGGGAAATAGATGGTGACACCTTGCATAATGTCCAGATTACAGAGGAGGAAGTGCTGGATGTCTTGAAATGGGTAAAGGTGGATAAACCCCCAGGACCTGATCAGGTGTACCCTAGAACTCTATGGGAAGCTAGAGAACTGATTGCTGGGCCTCTTGCTGAGATATTTGTATCATCGATAGTTACAGGTGAAGTGCCGGAAGACTGGAGGTTGGATAACGTGGTGCCACTGTTTACAAAAGGTGGTAAGGACAAGCCAGGGAACTATAGACAAATGAGCCTGACATGGGTAGTGGGCAAGTTGTTGGAGGGAATCCTGTACATGTATTTGGAAAGGCAAGGACTGATTCGGGATAGTCAACATGGCTTTGCGCTTGAGAAATCATGTCTCACAAACTTGATTGAGTTTTTTGAGGAAGTAGCAAAGAGGATTGATGAGGGCAGAGCAGTAGATGTGATCTATATGGACTTCAGTAAGACATTCAACAAGGTTCCCAATGAGAGACTGATTAGCAAGGTTAGATCTCACGGAATAAAGGGAGAACTAGCCATTTGGATACAGAACTGGCTCAAAGGTAGAAGACAGAGGGTGGTGGTGGAGGGTTGTTTTTCAGACTGGAGGCCTGTGACCAGTGGCGTGTCACAAGGATCGGTGCTGGGTCCTCTACTTTTTGTCATTTACATAAATGATTTGGATGCGAGCATAAGAGGTACAGGTAGTAAGTTTGCAGATGACACCAAAATTGGATGTGTAGTGGACAGCGAAGATTACCTCAGATTACAACAGGATCTTGACCAGATGGGCCAATGAGCTGAGAAGTGGCAGATGGAGTTTAATTCAGATAAATGCAACGTGCTGCATTTTGGGAAAGCAAATCTTAGCAGGACATATACACTTAATGGTAAGATCCTTGGGAGTGTTGCTGAACAAAGAGACCTTGGAGTGCAGGTTCATAGCTCCTTGAAAGTGGAGTCGCAGGTAGATAGGATAGTGAAGAAGGCATTTGGTGTGCTTTCCTTTATTGGTCAGAGTATTAAGCACAGGAGTTGGGAGGTCATGTTGCGGCTGTACAGGACATTGGTTAGGCCACTGTTGGAATATTGTGTGCAATTCTGGTCTCGCTCCTTTTGGAAGGATGTTGTGAAACTTGAAAGGGTTCAGAAAAGATTTATAAGGATGTTGCCAGGGTTGGAAGGTTTGAGCTACAGGGAGAGATTGAACAGGCTGGGGCTGTTTTCCCTGGAGCATCAGAAGCTTAGGGGTGACCATATAGAAGTTTATAAAATCATGAGGATCATGGATTGGATAAACAGATAGTCTTTTCCCTGGGGTGAGGCAGTTCAGAACTAGAGGGCATAGGTTTAGGGTGAGAGGACAAAGATTTAAAAGGGACTGAAGGGCAACTTTTTCACATATGTATGGAATGAACTACCAGAGGTGGTGGTGGCTGGCACAATTATTATTTTTAAAAAACATCTAACTGGTCATATGAGTATGAAGGGTTTAGAAGGCCAATTGTGGGCAAATGGGACTAGATTATGTTAGGATATCTAGTCGGCTTGGACAAATTGTACCAAAGGATTTGTTTCTGTGCTGTACATTTGTATGACTCTCTGACTGAAATAACTCCATGGATGCCAGGCTCCCATCACCACGTCATCCTTTATCTACACATGCACAGTACATGGAGTCTGATCAACTAACTCAAAGCCAGTCCCTAGAGTGAGAAGAATCTTGGACACTCCTGTTTATTTCTGTAAGCCAGGACTCCCTGATTGGCCCAGGTTGACAGCCCCAATCAGGGAAATCATACTCAATGAGATCCACTCAGCCCTCATTCTAATCACAATATTAACCAAATAAATTTTCCATTAGAACATAGAGCAGTACAGGACAGGAACAGATCCTTCTGCCCACCATGACTATGTCAGCCATGACGTCATTCTAAACTAATGTCATCTGCCTGCACATGCTCCATATCCCTCTATTCCCTGGCTGTTCATGTGTCTGTCTAGATGCCTCTTAAACATTACAATCATATTTGTTTCTACCACCTCCCCTGGCAATGCATTCCAGGCACCTACTACCCTCTGTGCAAAAAAACTTGCCTTGCACATCTCCTTTAAACTCACCTCCCCCCCACCCCCCACCCCCTCCACCCCCTCCACTTACCTTAAATCTATGTCCATATCGACATTTCCACACTAGATAAAAGACTCCAAATATCCGTCCAATTTATGCCTCTCATGATTTTACATACTTCTATCAGGTCACCCTCAGTCTCCGATTCTAGAATGAAAATGATCCAAGTTTTTCCAACCTTTCCTCATAGCTAATACACTGCAATCCAAGCAACATCCTGGTAAACTTCTTTTGCACCTTTTCCAAGGTCTCCACATCCTTCCTATAGTGTACCGACCAGAACTGCACGCAGTACTCCAAATGTGACCTCACTAAAGTTTTATGCACCTACA
The DNA here is from genome assembly GCF_047496795.1 of Chiloscyllium punctatum. NCBI lineage: Eukaryota > Metazoa > Chordata > Chondrichthyes > Orectolobiformes > Hemiscylliidae > Chiloscyllium > Chiloscyllium punctatum. Next base: position 37,839,107 of record NC_092750.1, on the reverse strand, counting down.
AAACTACTTGCCAACTTTTATTCTCAATGCCCTGACCAATGAAGGAGTTGTGGACTTGCACCTTAAGATCCCTCTGTATATCAATGCTGCAAAGGGTCCTGCCATTTACTGTATATTTTCTTCTTGCATTTGACCTTCCAATGCATCACCTCACACTTTTCCATTCTAAACTCCATCTGCTATTTCCCTACCCTACTTTCCAACTGATCTGTATCCTGCTGTGTCATTTGATAGCCTTCCTCACTATCTACAAGTCCACCAATTTTTGTGTTGCCTGCAAAATTACTAGTAAACTTACAAGTAAATATACAAGTAAATCCAGTCCCTAAGAATTTTCTCCAATAGTTTTCCTACCACTGATGTAAAGTTCTTCAACCTATAATTTCCTGGGTTATCTCTGTTGCCTTCTTAAACAAATGAACAACTTTGGCTAATCGCCATCGTCTGGGACCTTACCTGTGGCTAAAGAGGATACCAAGGTCTCTGTTAAGGGCCCAGCAATCTCCCCCTTTTGTCCCTGAGTATCTATGGATCGATCCCATCAAGCCCTGGGCACTTTGCTACCTTAATATTTTTCAAGACACTCAATTCCTCCCATTTTTTAACATTGGCATGCTTCATATGGTCAACATACTCACTACCTCACTACCCCACCACCACCCCCCCCCATCTTACCATAATCCATGTGATGAATACCAATGTGAAGTACTCATTAAAGACACTTCCTCTCACTGACTGTAAAGCATAGAGATGGCATTGGGGGCAGCAAGTTATCCCAGCGCATTTATGGAGGGAGAGTGAGCCATGAATGGTAGAAAGGAAGCCCAGCACTGGGGAGAGTGGACCTAGTGCCAAGGAGAGCAAACTCTTACTTACTTTTCCAGGTGAGCACAGGACCCTGGAATCAGCGGCTGCGACATTGGTGGAGGTGAGGTCGGCCAAGCAGTGAGAGATGGCACCTGAGAATCGACGACTTCAACATCAGTTAGGACTAGCATAGATGGCGATGAGGCAGTAGTGATTCTGAGTTGGTTCAGAACTCAAACACAGATGGATTTCTCTTTAAGTTATATCTTTTCATTTTCTTTGCATTCTTAGAACTATCAAAATAGTGCCGTGGTGATGAATGAAAGCTTTTCACTATATTTTATTATCTTTCACACTGCAAAGTAGACTCGACAATAAAATAATTAATTAATTAATTCATACATAAGTTCATTCCTTTGATAATGAGTGGACCTACCCTTTCCCTAGCTCCCCTCTTGCTCCTAATATACTAATAAAATGCCCCAGATTTCTCCTTTATCCCACTTTCCAAGGACATTTCAGTGCCCTGTTTAGATCTCCTAGTTACTTAAATTCTTTCGTGCTACATTTATCTTCCTCAAGGACCTTGTCATAAACCTTGCATATGCTTCCTTTTTCTTTTTGACTAATCTTTCAATATCTCTCATCATCCAGGGTCCCTGAATCTTGCCGTCTGTAACTTTCATCCTCGTAGGAACATGCTGATCCTGAACTCTGATCAACTGGCCTTTAAAAGACTCCCATGTGTCAGACATGGATTTACCCTCAAACAGCAGTCCCAATCCAATTTCTCCAGCTCCTGCCTACTACTGTTGTAATTAGCCTTCCCTCAATTTAGCATTTTCACCCGAGGACCAATCTCATCCTTATTCATAACTAAATATTTACAGAATTATAATCACTGTTTCTAAAATGTACCCCCTCTGAAACTTTGATCACCTAGCCAAGCTCATTCCCGAGTACAAGGCCTAGTACAGCCCCTTCCCGGTTGGACTATCTAATTATTGTTTCAAGAAGTGCTCTTGGAAGCACATAAATTCAGCCCCATCTAAGCCTCTTGACTGGGAGTCCCAGTCAATATTGAGAAATTAAAATCAGCCAGTACAACAACCCCGTTGTTTTTACATCCTTCCATGATCTGCTCACATGTCTGTTCCTCTTTCTCCTGCTAGCCACTGGGAGACCTATAATATAACTTTTTTTTTATTTCAAAAATATACTTTATTCATAAAAAGATTTGATGGTCTGTACATTTGATCATGCCATACATATGTCCACATTTCCAAACACAGATTCGTATTTATCAATGTCATTTACAATCCTGTGCATTTTTCAATCTTGTACATATATTTGGCTGAGGCATCAGCAGAGCCCAAAAAAAAAACGTCCGCATGGGCCCCCTGTTCTTCTTTAGGCAGGCCGATCTTACACGGTGGTCTTTCCCCACCGCGCCTTGGCGGCAGCTGCCCCAAGCTTCAGCACGTCCCTCAACACGTAGTCTTGGACCTTGGAATGTGCCAGTCTGCAACACTCGGTCGGGGTCAACTCCTTCAGCTGGAAGATCAACAGGTTTCGGACCGCCCAGAGAGCGTCCTTCACCGAGTTGATGATCCTCCAGGCGCAGTTAATGTTCGTCTCGGTGTGAGTCCCGGGGAACAGGCCGTAGAGCACGGAGTCCCGCGTCACGGCGCTGCTCGGGACGAACCTCGACAAGCACCACTGCATTCCTCTCCAGACTTCCTCTGCATAGGCACATTCCAGAAGGAGGTGTGTGACAGTCTCGTCCCCCCCGCAGCCACTTCGAGGGCAGCGTGCGGTGCGGCAGAGAGTCCGGGCATGCATAAAGGATCTCACAGGCAGAGCCCTTCTCACCACCAGCCAAGCCACGTCTTGGTGCTTGTCGGAAAGTTCTGGCGATGAGGCATTCTGCCAAATGGCTTTGACAGTCTGCTCAGGGAACTGCTCGACAGGATCCGCCCTCTCCTTTTCCCGAAGGGTCTCAAGGACGCTACGTGCTGACCACTTCCTGATGGACTTGTGGTCAAAGGTGTTTTTCCTCATAAATTTCTCCACGAAGGACAGGTGATACGGAACGGTCCAACTACTCGGAGCGTTCCGCGGCAGCGAGGCCAGGCCCATCTTTCGCAACACCGGGGACAGGTAGAACCTCAGTACGTAGTGACACTTGGTGTTTGCGTACCGGGGATCCACGCACAGCTTGATGCAGCCACACACAAAGGTGGCCATCAGGGTGAGGGTGGCATTGGGCGTGTTTTTTCCCCCATTGCACCGGTCTTTGTACATAGAGTCTCTTCGGACCCGGTCCATCTTTGATTTTCAAATGAATTGGAAGATGGCCCGGGTGACTGCGGCGGCACAGGTCCTGGGGATAGGCCAGACCTGTGCCACATATAGCAATACTGAGAGTACCTCACACCTGATGACCAGGTTTTTTCCCACGATGGAGAGCGACCGTTGCCCCCATCTGCCTAGTTTCTGTCTCATCTTCCTGATCCGCTCCTCCCAGGTCTTGGTGCACGCCCCAGCCCCCCCGAACCAAATACCCAGCACCTTCAGGTGGTCCGTCCTGACGGTGAAGGGGATAGAGGATTGGTCGGCCCAGTTCCCGAAGAGCATGGCCTCGCTCTTGCCTCGGTTTACCTTGGCCCCTGAGGCCCGTTCGAACTGGTCACAGATGCACACGAGTCTGTGCACAGACCCTCATCATAGTAGCTAAACCTTTCTTATCCTTGAGTTCTACCCTTACGCTGTTGCTGGATGAGCCTTTCAGGATGTCCTCTCTTAGTGCAGCTGTGACATTCCTTAATCAATAATACAACCACCTCCCCCACCCCTATTACATCCCTCTCTATGATCCTGAAACATCTAAACCCTGGAATGTTGAGCTATCATTCCTGCAATGGTTACAACATTGTAGTTCCAGATACTAACCCAAGCTCTAGGTTCATCTGTCTCATTTGTTATTTTCCTTGCATTATAATAAGTACACTTCAGATCGCTAGTCACACTGCATTCATTAACCTGGACCTGTTCTTCCTATTAAACTTACTTGCCTTAAACTCTACCATCTCATCAATCACTCCACATGCTGACCTACCAATTTGGTTCCCAATTCCCTGCCATGTAAGTTTAAGCCCTCCCAAGTGGCAAACTTCCTTGCCAAATGAGGTGCCACCTGTCCTTCTTGTATAGGTCCCACCTGCCCTGAAAGAGATCACAATGATCCAAATATCTGAAGCCCTCCCTTCTGCACCAGCTCTTCAGACACACATTCAACTTTATTATCTTCCTATTTCTGGCCTGACCTGCACTACTTAAGATATTCACTAATTTGAGAAGGTATGAAAGGAAATCTGAGAGCATGACGTGTTTTGCAGTATATCCAAAGACATAAGGGTTGTATTGTTCTTCCCAAATACATTATCTCCCAATTTATTTTGGATCTAAGGTCATGTTTCAGCTAATGGAACACACAGACTTGACTATAGAGGTGTCAGTTGCACTAGATCTGAGAAGTAGTGTTGGGAGACTTGAATTGTAATAAACACCCATTGTGAGCATTACAGTCAACTGAAACCTCATTGACACAATGATGGGGGAAAGAAAATCAGAGGGACACAAGCTAGTCTGGGAGAGACAAGGTCATGAGAGATTTGAACACAAGGATGAGAATTTTAAATTTAAGATATTGCTGAACTGGGAACTAGTGTAGGATAAAGAGCTTGGAGTGATGGGTAAGTGGGATTGGGTACAAGGTAGAAAGTGGGCACAGAGTTATACAAACTGTATTATCGCTGCTGATGCCTCAAACTATTCAGCACTTCTTGCCTCCTGTTACCCCCTGCTACCTGAATAGTGTGCCACAGAGTTCTAAACGTTCAGACTTGCACAAAGTGGTATTAACCCCAAATGCGCACAAAATTGCAGTCACTGATCTTATCACTAATATATCCAGATCCTTTAACTTGGAAACTAGTATTCAAAGGCATTGACAGATGCTGTAAAAGGAGCACTCACCACCTCGCAAAAATACCATTATTCAAGACAAATTAAGCACACACAAATAGCCTGTGTGATAGACACATATCCCTACAAGGACACATGCATATTATTTCAACTGTGTAATTTTAGGGTTAACCAGGATGAGGCCAGCAGTTGAAAGTAGTGATAGGCAGGATTCCAAAATAGCCTATCTGTGGTGTAGGGAAAGGAATGTTAAAGAATGAGAATGGTGCCAGGTCGTCTGGTATTGAATAGGGAGTGAAAAGCATGAATAGAGCTTTTTGTAGAATTTATCAGAAAGAGATAAGAAACTTAAAGCTATGTCTGACAGATTTGGAGACTCTTGTAAAAAGAACCATGAAGAGAGATTAATGGTATTGCCCGAAGTTGCAAAGGGAGCATCATTCAGTATGGCTACATAACAGACACAAAATGTTTATGTATTTGTTGGATGTAGCTAGGATATGATGATGTAATGGCATGATGTGGAGAAAATATAACATTCCCAGTAAAATCACAGAACATCTAGATTCCTGAAAACCTTTATTTATCTTGTTTAGTCAAAGCAGCACACTAACAAGTACAGTAATATCAGATGAGTCCATTGCACAAGTTTGTTTGGTTCTAATATCATGGGCAGTCTGTATATTGATTGCTTCAATAATTTGATGAATAAAGTGTGTTAAACAGTATTTTGAGTCCATATGGGAAATAGTATTTGTGTGAGGGTTTATGCAGACGTAGATCGAGTCACCAGGGAAGGCAGTGTCAAGTATAACTGCTTGTGTGGTCCCTGAGCCATTCTTCAAAGCTGTCAAGGATAATGTCACATGCATTACTATCTATACAGCCCACAGCTTTGCTTGACCCAGGAATTCACTGTAAGTCTGCATGACATCACGAGAAGCAGCATGAAGCGAACAAATTTCTCCCTCAAACTACCCCATCTATCCTACAGCTGCCACACCTTTAATTCCAGTGGCTCCATCATACACACCAACAAACACTGATATACAAAAATCTTTACATCCAATTCTCAAAGGCTATAGTGCATCAATAGATCACTAATACACTCACAAAAATAATTCATGAGTAAGTACCTAACAGAAATACAACAGACAAAAAAACTAGCTCTTGTGCTCTTCTAAATTACATAGGAAAAATAATCATAAAATGGTAATTTTCAATTTAAGTTTAACCTACTTTTCCATTTGTGAAAGGAACTTTAAGCTGGGTTGCTCCCATACCTCATTTCTAGACCATTCAATTGCAGACACAATCACTCACCCTTTAAAGCACACTTATTCACTTTCAACACCATGACAACAATTTGAACAGCGTGATTTGAAAGGGTCACAGACGCCAAGTCTGTCAGGTCAGCCTCATTCACACTGACAGACATTCTTTCTATTTCTTGCCTCCTTGTGCATCCCCACCCGCTCTCCATGATTAACATGTCACTCACATCTACTCCATTTTCTGGCTCAGCCCTCTAATTCATCTCTCTCTCTCCATCAGATTTACCAAAATCTCAACCAAAATGGAGTCACCAGAAGCAAATCCCTCCAAAAAATTTTGATTTGTATAGGCTTGGTCAGATTGCATCTAAATAGAGCCAGAACTGAGTTCATTCTGTGTGGTTCACTGGTGCTATTTAAGATTGTTTAAGCTAACTCTGTAAAAGTGTGACCGGGACCTAGGTGGTAGATAGATAGAGGCCCAATAACTGGGGCCTGGATGTCTTCTAGCATGCCCAGGCCAAGAGCAGCAGTGAGGCCTATGATTTCTGTCCCTGCCCCGAGGTGTGTGAACAAGGAGGAAAAATCAGAGAGGAGTAGAAAGATACAGAACACCATGAGAGAGAGGACATACTAGAGTTAAGAATAGTAGATTATTAGTTGTGGTCAGCATAAAGAAGAAAATAATAAAGTCATAATGAAGTAATAAATCAGGGCTAATGTGAATATGTGAACATATGGAGGCTGTCTAATAAGATGGATAATTATGGGCACAGATTGACAAGTGGAAAGATGATGTTGAAGCTATAAAGAAACCTAGCTCAAAGTTGGATAGGATAGGTGTTAACTATTCCTGAGTGTAAGGTGCTCAGGTAAGAAAGAAAAGGAAGAAAAAGGGAGAGGTAGGGATTAGGAAATATTAGATTAGGAGAGTACTACCGTGCTAGCAAAAGAGGATGTACCGGACACATCTAGGGCAGAATTGATTTGGTTAGAGCTAAACAATAAGAAAAGCATGTAAATACATTGCTCAGTGTGGTCAGTAATTATTGGGAAAGATACAGAGGTGCAAATTTTCAAGATAATGACAAAGAGGTGCAAGATTTATAAGGTAGTCATAACAGAGGACTTCAATTATCCAAATATAAACCAGGTTAGAAATAGTGCAAAGGTCAAAGAGGGCAACAGTTCATACAGCGGGTTCAAGAAAATGTTTAGTAGCAGCGTGTTTCCAGTCTAATGTCACAGCAGACACTCCTGGACTTCATTCGTGGGAATGAAATGGCCAATTGAATTGAATATCAGGAAGAAAACATTTAAGAGACAGTGAACCTTGTTTCATGAATTTAGGCTGGCTATGGCATAGATCCCAGAATAATTCACAATAATAATAATAAACTGAGGAAAGCCTGCTTCAATGAGGTGAGAATGGATTTGGTCTGAAGGATTGACTGGAGAAACAATAGCTGAACCATGGGCTACCATCAAAGTTGAGATACTTCCGGCACAGTTAAGGTATACTCCCTTGAAGGGGAAACAAATCCAAAGCTCCCTAAATGACAAAAGGGATAGATATTGAGATGAAGAAGAAAAACTATGTTTATGACTGATGTCAGGTGGATAATGCAATTGAAAATCTGGCTGATTGTAAAAGATTCAGAGGAAGGATGAAAAAACAAAGAAGAGAAGTGAAGAAGGATTGTGGACAGAGACTGATGCCATAAGACATAGGAATAAAAGTAGACAATTCAGCTCATTAAATCTACTCAATAAGATTTGAATTTGCAACTCCACTTTCCTGCCTTTTCCCCATAATCCTTGATTCTTTTCTTGAATAAAAATCAGTCTTTGCCTTGAAAATATTTAATGATCCAGCCTTGATAGCCATCTGCAGTAAAGAATTCTACAGATTCTCTGCCCTCTGAGAAAAATTTTCATCTTTGTCTTAAATGGGTGACCCCTTATATCCTCTCTGGTCTCCCACAAAGTGAAGCAACCATTTCACATTCACCCTACCAAGTCTCTAAGAACCTTCTATATTTCTGTAAGGATGCCTATCATTCTTCTAAATTCAAATGAGTACAGATCAACCTGTTCAATCTCTCCTCATACGGCAGTATGTTCATAGCCAGGATCAACCAAGTGAAATGTCTCTGAACTGTCTCAAATGTCAGTATACTTTTCCTTAGATAAGGGGCCCAAAACTTCACAATATCCCAGCTGTGGTCTGATTCTTCCTCATGTAGTTTACCAAAACATCTGGACTTTTGTACTCAATTCCCTTTGAAAGGCCAACATTCTATTTACCATAAATGAAAGCTGAAAGAACTGTGGATGCTGGAAATTAGAAACAAAAACAGAAGTTGTTGGGAAAACTCAGCATGTGTGGAGAGAAATCAGAGTTAATGTTTTGGGTTTCTTTTGGAAACTGTACAGCCTTCTGGACTGAATATCAAGTTCAACAGTCTGTTCAACTGTTCTTCTCTCTCCTTGCACTCTTTCTCCACCTATTGTTGACTCCTTACACGTTTCTCCCACCATATCAAACAACAATGAGTCAGAATACAGGAAGGAGATAGATTGCTTGGTATCATGGTGCAATGATAACAATCCCTGTCTCAATGACAGCAAAACAAAAAAACTGATCATTGACTTCAGGAAGAAAGGAGGAGGACATGCCCCCATCTACATCAAAGGAGCTGAGGTGGTGAGAGTCAAGAGTGTCAAGTTCCTAGCAGTGATGATAACCAACAATCTGTCCTGGATACAATGGTCAAGAAGATGCAGCAACGCCTCTTCTTCCTCTGGAGGCTAAGGAAACTTTGCGTGTCCAAAAGGACACTCACCAACATTTATGGATGTACCATAGAAAGCATTCCATCTAGTGCATAATGGCCTGGTATGGCAATTGCTCTGCCCCGTTCCAGAAAGAAACTACAGGAAGTTGTTTGCACAGCTCAGACTATCGCAGAAGTCAACTTCCCATCCATGGACTCCATTTACACTTCTTGTTGCCACAGAAAGATTGCCAGCATCATCAAAAGTCCCCTCCCATCCCAGTAATGTCTGTTCTCAATCTCTTCCATCAGGCAGAAGGTACAAAAGCTTGAACACGCAAATCAACGGTTCAAGAACAGCTTTTTCCCTGTTGTTAGTAGACTGCTGAATGGACCTCTCTAACTTCAAATAATTATTGATTTTGCTAAAGATGATCTTGCTTTGTGTACTTCCTGTGCAGCTGTAACCTTGTATGCCTCGCTCTGTCTAAGCATCCCATGATCTGTATGTCCTTATTTGCTATGATCTATCTGTGCTGCTCACAAAACAAAGCTTTTCACTGTACTTAGATTAGATTAGATTCCCTACAGTGTGGAAACAGGCCCTTCGGTCCCTCCAAAGAGCAACCCACCCAGAACCATTCCCCTACATTTAGCCCTGCACCTAAAACTACGGGCAATTTAGCATGGCCAATTCACCTAACCTGCACATCTTTGGACAGTGGGAGGAAACCAGAGCACCCGGAGGAAACCCACGCACACACAGGAAGAATGTGCAAACTCCACACAGACAGTTGCCCGAGGCAGGAATTGAACCCAGGTCCCTGGCGCTGTGAGGCAGCAGAGCTAACCACTGAGCCACCATGCCACCCATGTGACTACAATAAATCAAATCAAAATCAAATCATTCAGCTCCAGAATGCTCCCTGACAAAGTGCATTACCTCATATTTCCTCACACCATGTTCCATCTGCACACTTCACAATCAACATAAAAGGAAATGCACATTCCTGTTTCAGTATTGTAAAAGAGGGGCTAAAAACGTGTTTAGTGCTGATTTAGAATCAGAAATGGGATTTACACTTGGAGGCTGTGGGCATAGCTAAGGTTTTAAGTGAATACTTTGTACCTGTGTTTACCAAGGAATAAGATACTACCAAGGCCATGGAAAAATTAGAAGATAATTCAGACACTAGAAGCATTCAAAATGAATAAGGAGAGTGATATGACATATGCTGACTGTATTTAAAGTGGAAAAAGGACCAGGTGGGGTTGAGATCTGTCCAAGCAAGTAGGTATGGAAACTCAGGAGGCAGTTACCATAACCTTTCAGTCTACTTTAGACATATTGATAGTGGAAGTGTTTGGGAAATTGTAAATGCAATACTAATGTTATTATAAGCACAGTAACTACAGGCCAGTCATAGAGTCATAGAGATGTACAACGTGGAAACAGACCCTTCGGTCCAACCTGTTCATGCTGACCAGATATCCCAACCCAATCTACTCCCACCTGCCAGCACTCAGCCCATATCCCTCCAAACTCTTCCTATTCATATACCCATCCAGATACCTTTTAAATGTTGCAATTGTACTAACCTACACCACTTCCTCTGGCAGCACATTCCATACATGTACCACCCTCTGCGTGAAAATGTTGCCCTTTGGGTCCCTTTTATATCTTTCCCCTCTCACCCTAAACCTATGCCCTCTAGTTCTGGACTCCCCATCCTATCCATGCCCCTCATGATTTTGTAAACCCCTATAAGGTCACCCCTCAGCCTCCGACGCTCCAGGGAAAATGGCCCCAGCCTATTCAGCCTCTCCCTATAGCACAAATCTTCCAACCTGGCAACATTCTTGTAAATCTTTTCTGAACCCTTTCAAGTTTCACAACATCTTTCCGATAGGAAGGAGACCAGAATTGCACGCAATATTCCAACACTGGCCTAACCAATGTTCTGTACAGCTGCAACATGACCTCCCAACTCCTGTACTCAACACTCTGACCAATAAAGGAAAGCATACCAAATGCCTTCTTCAATATCCTATCTACCTGTGACTCCACTTTTAAGGAGCTATGAACCTGCATTCCATGGTCTCTTTGTTCAGCAACACTGCCTAGGACTTTATCATTATGTGTATAAGTCGTACTAAGATTTGCTTTCCTAAAAGGCAGCGTCTCGCATTTATTTGAATTAAACTCCATCTGCCACTTCTCAGTCCATTGGCCCATCTGATCAAGATCCTGTTGTAATCTGAGGTAACCTTCTTTGCTGTCCACTACACCTCCAATTTTGGTGGCATCTGCAAACTTACTAACTATACCTCTTATACTCACATCCAAATCATTTATATAAATGACAAAGTGTACCCAGGCACCGATCCTTGTGGCACTCCACTGGTCACAAGCCTCCAGTCTGAAAAACAACCCTCCAACAACAATCTCTGTCTTCTACCTTTGAGCCAGTTGTATATCCAAATGTCTAGTTCTCCCTGTATTCCATGAGATCTAACCTTGCTAACCAGTCTCCCATGGGGAACCTTGTTGAATGCTTTGCTGAAGTCCATATAGATCACATCTAGCGCTCTGCCCTCATTAATCCTCTTTGGTCCCACGCACAAAGCCATGTTGACTATCCCTAATCTGTCCTTGCCTTTCCAAATACAGTATTTTAATTTTAATGGAGTTGAAACATCTAGAAATGACAAAAATGAATAGTCACATATGTGTGTTAATTAAGCAAAGTCAGCAAGGATTTGTTGAGGAAATGTCATGTTCAACTAATTTGCTGGAGCTTTTGTGGAAGCAATAGAGAGGGTTAATGAAGACAATGCTCTTGATATTTTGCACGTCTGCTTGCAAAAGGCATTTAACTTAACTGCTGCAAAACAGACTTCTGAGCAAAGTCACAGCTCAGAGATGGAAAGGGACAGCAACAACATGGATAAAAAATTAGCTGAGTGACACAAAACAAAGAGTCGTAGTTACTGAATGTTTTTAAAGCCGGGACGATTTGTAGAGTGTTCCCCAGGGGTGAGTTTGGGAACCTTGCTTTTCGTGATACATATTAGTGATGCGGACCTTAGCATACAGGACATGATTTCAAAATTTGTAGGTAATATGAAGTCTGGAAACATTGAGAAAGTGTAGTGCAGAGCATCAAAGGGTATAAATCAGTTTGTGGAATGGGCAGGCGAATAGCAAATGGGGTTTAATGCTGTTAAATGTGAAGTAACTAACACAGACAATGTAAAATAAAGGACACAATTCTAAATGGAGTTCAGAAGCAGAGAAATTTGGGTATATATACATATACATCATTCAATGTGGCACAACAGTGATACAACTTACCTGAGAAGGATGGACTATAGTTGACCCCACTGTTTCACAAGCCTTCAGAAATCTATAAATCCTAATTGACTGTGATGACTTACCAATTGCCTGACTGACTGCTATTCAGGGTAAAGATTGTTCAAACAGATTTTATCATTAAGAGAAAATATTTGTACTTATTGTAAACACATTTAATTTTTACAAATGGGGACAGGTACATGGATGGGATAGGTATGGAGAGATACGTTCCAAATGCAGGCAAATGGAACAATTTCAAGTGTGAAAACTGGGTGCTATGGACAAGTTGGACTGTAGGGCCAGTTGTTATGCTGGAAATCTCTATGACTCTAAATGCCAGAGAAAAGAGAAGATTACTAATTTACTGTTAAGAGACTTAAACTTTATCCCTTTAAAACAACAAATGCACATGCACCCATCCAGGATTAAGAAAGACAAGAGACAGACTATCTGTCACAGATACTATGAGTAGAAAAATATAGACAAGGAAAAGAAAATTCTGAAGATCAAAACTCCAGATCACGACTGCAGGTTAAATTGCCTTAGATCCATTTGATTTCAGCATTGATGACACATTGTTGACTGTAAAGCAATACTCGTTCGTCACTTTGATAGTTGACCCAATTGACCTGGGTCTTTATTTGAACTAAATTTCTTACTTTAAATTTCTTGTTTTATTTGTCCTTTCACACACTAAGGGAAGTTTTCTGTTTGCCGGCCCTGGAGGTCTCTCGCTACGCTGGACTTACAGATCTATTACAATCTCCAGTTGGATTAATTCCAGGGCTGTCGTCAGGCAGTTCTTCTCTCAATTCAAAGATTCCTGGTGCCATTCTGTCTCAGATTATCCACCTCACTGCATCGAAAAGCAACATTGTCTTACACAGCTGAAAATATGCACCACTTGATCGTTCCAAAACTGTTGGTACTTCAGTGATATAGCAGGGTCTGATTTCTGTTCCGGCTTCTAGTCCAAAAAAAGAAAAATATGTGGTCCCTTACAACAATTTGAGTATCCTAGACTTTATTAGCAGCATAGAACACAAGGGCAATAGGACTATGTTAAATGTGTACAGGACATGAGTTCAGCCTCAGCTGGAGAATTGCATCCATTCCTGGGAATCACACAGTAGGAGGCACGTAATGACATTGGAGAAAGTGTAGAAAAGATTCAAGAGAATGGTTCCAGTGCTGAGGAACTTTAACTATGAGGATGTGTTGCAGAAGTAGACACTCAGTTGGTTGGAGAAATGAAGACTGAGAGAAGACTTGATGGATGTGTTCAATATCAGGAGGGATTTGGACAGATAGAGCGAAACTGTTCCTGTTTGTGAAAGGATTGTGAATAAGGGGACATAGGTTTAAAGTATATAGAAAAATCTGTTTATGCAGTGAGTTGTTAAGGTCTGCAATGCCCTGCCTGAGAGTATAATGGAGGCAAGTTTAACCAAAGAATTCCAAGAGGAATGGAATGGTTATTTGAAAACGGAGAATATGCAAGGTTATTGGGAGAAGGGAAAGGTAAAGCATTGAGTGAGCAAATGACTGCAGATGCTGGAATCTGTACAAAAAACATGCAAGCTCTCTCTCCATGGATGTTGCCTGACCCACTGTGATCTCCAGCACTTGTTGTTTTCAGTATGACATTGGGTGAGATGCTTATTTAAAAAGCCAGTGCAGACGTGATGGGTCAAATGGCTTCCTTCTGCACTATGACAGGACTGTGGTATTCTCCCTTTGAAAGAGGCTGAACAACTTCATAAAGCTGTTTAAAGCAGCATATGGGATCCTTGGATTTGTAAGTAAGCAGCTCAATGTGCAAAGCAGCACAAAGTTATGCTTTAGATGAGCTCTAATGAGTGAGCATTGTGCTCAGTTCTGGCACCAACCTTGGCAAAGGATGTCAAATCTTGATGAGGATACAAAGGAGAGTTTACCAGAATGATGCCAAGGATGAGAGACTGTAGTTGTGTAAATAACTAGAGAAGCTGGGATTTTTCTCTCAACAGCAGAGCATGTTCAGTAAAGTTTTAACAGAGGTATTTAAAATTATGACAGACTTTTATGAAGTAAATAGGAAGAAACTGTTTCCACTGGCAGGAGGGTCAGTAACAAGAGTGCACAAGATTTAACAAATTGGCAAAATAACCAATGAGTGGTTTTGGGTGAATTTGTTGGAATTAACAATCATATATGGAAAGATGTTGCCAAAATGAACTATTTCCAATTACCAAGAATTGGTGGCTTGTGAAAAAGCCACAATTTGCTTGGTGGAAGAAATCACACAAACAAAAATGAAATGTGACTTTTCTCAGTCAATGAGAAATAATTACATTTAAAATATATAGTTGGTTTACACATAGGCTGAATTTTTGGTGCTCCCCCAAAGGTGAGAGCAAAGACAGAAATCCCCGAGGAATATCGATGTCCCAGTTTCAAGGTGTTGACAATGAACATAATGAAGCACAGGACAGGAATCCTGCTCCCATCCACAGTTAGGTCATTCAACATTGTTTAAAAACTCATTAAAAGCTCATGGAAAAGATATGGCTGGGATATGTAAAGGGCCAGGTAAGTCTTAGAAACTGACATGTTTAGAACAGTGAAGCAGACTGAGTTATAGCTGCCCTAATTGCAATACCAAATCTCATATGAAAATCAGTGGGGGAACGGGAATATGGACACTTGGTATGGGGCACCAAAGTGCTGCATAGTTGGCAAAGAGAGTGGGTATTCAGCTACCTCTAGCATCACTGAGGCAGCTAGCAAGTGGCAAAAGTGCCAAGGTCACTTGCGCAGCTAATTTTCCAGGTCAAATGCTTCAGTTAGTGGTGAGGCATGACTGTCAGATTCTGAGTCCCAAGGTGATGAAGGCAACACCCTTCAGGAAAAGTGCTGATGCCTGAGCATTGGGAGAGAAGGAAGGACAGGAAAGCCAACTAAATTCAAACCCCTAAAGCAGGATCAACCACTAGAGATAACATTACCTGGAGATGACTGAGAACCAATGCCCTGGTCACTCTTCTGTTCGCAGCTCATAGACATTAATGTCCTTATTGGAAAACCTCACACCACTGGCTGCCAAGACCTGCCAGTGGTCATCAAAGTCATTGTGGGATTGAAACCATTCACTTGTGTCTCATTTGAAGGATCTGCTGTGGATGGCCATGGCATCTGCAGAAAGTTTGCTTACTACTGCTTTTGCTGGTCACTGATGACTTCTTTGCTAGAGGTAGTCACAGAATCATAGAATTGTTACAGTGCAGGATAAGGACTGTGCCTGCAGTGGCTCACGAAATAGGTATAATTACATAGTGTTAAGTGCCTCTTTATTTTCCCCATACTCTTGAACATAGAATAATTCCATCTTGAATGCCTCAAATGAACCTGTCTCCACCATACTTTCAGACAGTGCGTTTCACAGCCCAACTGCTCACATTCTGCAGAGGCTTTTCACCACTGCACCGCACCCACAGCCAGAACCTCCCAAGGAAAGGGGCAGTTTCACATCTATCTCTGAATACAGTATTTTAATTTTAATCTCTGAATAAGCATGGTGGTTATTTTATAATAATAGCTTCTAATGATGCTGTTCCAACAAGATTAATTATTTTCTCTGTGTCTGTGCTATTGAAAGCTTTCATTGTTTTGAAGACGTCCATTAGGTCATCCCTCGGTCTTCTCAAGACAAAGGAGATGAGCCTGGCAATTCTTTCCTGGTATGACATATAAGCACACATTTCTGATGCCTTCCTTGTCAATTTTCTCTGTATCCTCTCCAATGCTTCTAGATCCTTTCAAAACGCAGTAACCAGAACTGCACATGCTAACCTTAAGTGTGGTCTGTATTAATGTTTAATACAGACTTAACAAATATTCATTCCTTAGTATCCGTGAGGATTCCATTTCTGAAAATCCCAGGGAATAATGAATTCGCGAGTGCAGACCTTAATAATTGATGGTTAAAAATAGGGTTAGTTTCCTGGACTCAAGATTCTGACTTTTTGCCTCTTATTTTTGGATTTTTTTTGGGTTAAAATAATAAGCATTAAAACATCTGAAATAAAAGGTAATATTAATAGAATAAAATATTTAAAACTATTGTAATGCATTGTAACTTACCGATTAGAGCAGTAAATTCTGCATTACAGGATTGGGCATTGTTGAGGAGGTTATGGATGGTTATTGGGTGTAAAAACAATGACTGCAGATGCTGGAAACCAGATTCTGGATTAGTGGTGCTGGAAGAGCACAGCAGTTCAGGCAGCATCCAAGGTGCTTCGGAATTGACGTTTCGGGCAAAAGCCCTTCATCAGGAATAAAGGCAGTGAGCCTGAAGCGTGGAGAGATAAGCTAGAGGAGGGTGGAGGTGGGGAGAAAGTAGCTTTAATTACAATGGGTGAGTGGGGGAGGGGATGAAGGTGATAGGTCAGGGAGGAGAGGGTGGAGTGGATAGGTGGGAAAGGAGATAGGCAGGTAGGACAAGTCCGGACAAGTCATGGGAACAGTGCTGAGCTGGAAGTTTGGAACTAGGGTGAGGTGGGTGAAGGGGAAATGAGGAAACTGTTGAAGTCCACATTGATGCCCTGGGGTTGAAGTGTTCCGAGGCGGAAGATGAGGAGTTCTTCCTCCAGCCGTCTGGTGGTGAGGGAGCGGTGGTGAAGGAGGCCCAGGACCTCCATGTCCTCGGCAGAGTGGGAGGGGGAGTTGAAATGTTGGGCCATGGGGCAGTGTAGTTCATTGGTGCGGTTGTCCTGGAGATGTTCCCTAAAGCGGTCTGCTTGGAGGTGCCCAGTTTCCCCAATGTAGAGGAGACCGCATCGGGAGCAACGGATACAATAAATGATATTAGTGGATGTGCAAGTAAAACTTTGATGGATGTGGAAGGCTCCTTTAAGGCCTTGGATAGAGGTGAGGGAGGAGGTGTGGGCGCAGGTTTTACAGTTCCTACGGTGGCAGGGGAAAGTGCCAGGATGGGAGGGTGGGTTGTAGGGAGGCATGGACCTGACCAAAAAGACCGTTCCCTCCGTGACTACCTGGTCAGGTCCACACCCCCCTACAACCCACCCTCCCATCCTGGCATTTTCCCCTGCCACCTCAGGAACTGTAAAACCTGCGCCCACACCTCCTCCCTCACCTCTATCCAAGGCCCTAAAGGAGCCTTCCACATCCATCAAAGTTTTACTTGCACATCAACTAATATCATTTATTGTATCCGTTGCTCCCGATGCGGTCTCCTCTACATTGGGGAGACTGGGCGCCTCCTAGCAGAGCGATTTAGGGAACATCTCCGGGACACCCGCACCAATCAACCACACCGCCCCGTGGCCCAACATTTCAACTCCCCCTCCCACTCTGCCGAGGACATGGAGGTCCGGGGCCTCCTTCACCACCGCTCCCTCACCACCAGACACCTGGAGGAAGAATGCCTCATCTTCCGCCTTGGAACACTTCAACCTCAGGGCATCAATGTGGACTTCAACAGTTTCCTCATTTCCCCTTCCCCCACCTCACCCTAGTTCTAAACTTCCAGCTCAGCACTGTTCCCATGACTTGTCCGGACTTGTCCTACCTGCCTAGCTCCTTTTCCACCTATCCACTCCACCCTCTCCTCCCTGGCCTATCACCTTCATCCCCTCCCCCACTCACCCATTGTACTCTATGCTACTTTCTCCCCACCTCCACCCTCCTCTAGCTTATCTCTCCACGCTTCAGGCTCACTGCCTTTATTCCTGATGAAGGGCTTTTGCCCGAAACGTCGATTTTGAAGCTCCTTGGTTATTGGGTGTGGTAAGGGTAGGACAGTGCAGACATGCTCCCCGCCTAGCCAGTCTCCCCCAATGATGCACCCTCCTCCTCTACCTCCATCTGACAGAACCTATTCATCCTCCTCAGAACCTGGGTCCTTGATCGTGGAAGTATGAGGAGAGCAGCTATATACTGGAATAGGTCAGCAGCGAGAGAGAGATTACTGTGTGAGTGAAAGTGTTTGCGGATAGGTGAGTTTTGTCCACAGATTTTGAATGATTGGTTACTTTTTTTTCCTACGAAATAGACAAATTCACGATTTGTGAGTTTGCAGATACAGAGGAATGACTGCATCTTATTCATCTTTCAATTCTATCCCTGTTGAAGTAAAGCATTTGTACTTGGTTTAATTTTTTTTAATGACTTGCTAATCCACAGTGCATTTTTACCTGATGGTTGTATTTATATTTAGAAAACCCTTTGTCACTGTACTCCACTTTTATCTTCCAAGTAATATAACCTCCCAATTATTCCTACCAATATATCCTGTGCACCCCAGGTAGACTACCAATATGAGCCTGATATCAATTAAGATCTCACCCCTGTGACAATCTAAACTTTAGTCAGATTCCCACAAGAGGTGGCTTACTGATGCACTAACAGAACACTCAGCTCCTTTCGTCCTCTTCAGTGAAAATTCAGCCCCACGTGTTTGCAAACCAGAGTGAACCAATTTCATTGAGGCTTGCTGTGACTGTAGACTGCATTCAATGATGTGGTGTAATTCATGCCTTGTTCCTGCTTTGAATGTGTTTAATTTTGTCCTTTCATGTGTGCACAATAGGGCACCATAGACAGGTATTTCTGTGCACTGTTTCATTTCATGTGTGTTAATAATTGATCACTTTTCCTATAATAAGCTAAAGTAATTTTTAGCCAGGCCACTAACAATATAATATTAAATGTCCTTTTGTATTTCTTTATTATCCAAATTCAATCCAGAGAAATGATAGTCTTCAAACTCTTCCACAGCTTAATTTGCATGAACTTGTAACCTTTGCAAACCAATGTAATAGTTTCTGTACTCATACTGAAAAATTTGTATTCTGGTCAGTTAACATCAGAAGTGGAATTTCTACTTTGATCCAGTTACACCGAGGTTAATAAATGTCAATCATCACAGAATCTAGTGAGAAGAATAAAGCCTGTCATTTTGAATATCTTCAAAGATGATCTTTCTGATTTTCCAGTTTGCCCAGTATGTTGCACACATTTGTTCACCTTTCCTGGGGAAGCACATTAAAGTTATGCAAGGGTTTATCGAAATAACTCAAGCCTGGAGCCAACATTATCATATTATTTGGCCACATGCTTGTTTTAGAGCTTGGAGTCTGATACCAGGCAGCTGCGGCCCACTTGAGGTCCCCTCTGAATGAAGAGAGAAACAGTTGCAATTTGCAACCTGCAGATTTGCTGCGCTGGATCCTTCAATCCTGGTTGAGATGTGGTCAGGAGGAGGGACATCCCCAGCCCCACTCCCACCCCAAGAGGGCAGAAAGCCTTCTAAGCAATGCCTCCAGTGTAAGTGAGAAGAGGTTGTGGGGGCAGTCAGTGGTCAGTGCTTAGCTGTCTGGAATCAGCTGAATGCCTATTAAACAATCTGGTTCAATGTACTGGTTGATATATTTCCAACTCAGAGTCGAGAGTATGGTGCTGATAAAGCATAGCAGGTCAGGCAGCATCTGAGGACCAGGAGAATCATTCCTGATGAAGGCCTTATGCCTGAAACTTTGATTCTCCTGCTCCTCGGATGCTGCCTGACCTGCTGTGCTTTTCTAGCACCACACTCTCGACTCTGAACTTCAGCATCTGCAGTCCTCACTTTCTCCATATTTCCAACTCATAACGCTTGGAAGCATAACCTTGCCTATTGAATGCCTAAATATCAGTTTTGTTCTTAAAAATTGCAGAGAACCTCCAAGCATCATCTCTATGCAAAGTTAGTTGTGTGTCTTCAAGTAAAACTTACTTTTTTCTATTCATATGTGGTCATGGACATTGCCCATCCCTAGTTGCCCTTGAGAAAGTGGTGGCAAGCTGCCTTCTTGAACAATAGCTGTCCAGGTGCTGTAGGTAGACCCACACATTCATTAGGGAGGGAGTTCCAAGATTTTGATGTCGCAGTAGTGAAGAAATGGCTATATTTCCAAGTCCAGTGTGGTGAGTGGTTTGGAGAGGAATGTGCTAGTGATGTTGTTCCCAAGGATCTGTTGCCCTTGTTCTTCTATATGGAAATGGCTGTGTTTGGAAGGTATTGTTTAAGGTTCTTTGGTGAATTTATGAGTGCATCTTGTAGATATTGCATTTTGCTACTACTGACTGATTGTCATCACATTCACAAACATTCAATCAAGCGAGCTGCTTTGTCCTGGATGGTGTCAAGCTTCTTGAGTGCTGTCGGAGTTGCACTCATCCAGGCGTGTAGGGACTGTACTGAATTAAAGGTGTTTGTGCAGAAATGCTTTAAAAATGTTCAGTGAATCTACCTCCACTGTTCTCTGGCGCGAGAGTGCCAAAGACTCTCAAACCTCTGAGAGAAAAGAAAACTTCTCACCTCCATCTTAAATAGAAGACACCCTATTCTTAGAACGTGTCCCCTAGTTCTAGTCTGTCTCACAGAGGAAAACATACTTTCAGCACCTAACCTGTCAAGTTCTTTCAGGATTATATGTTGCAGTAAGATCACTTCTTACTCTTCTAGACCATCATTTGTGGTAAAATGTTACCAATCTATGAACTTTTAGACGTTCTAACTTGGATAAAATGTTAACATGCGTTTTCTTAATATGTTTATTGGTTGATACGAATGCAAAAGATGACAGGGTTACTACTGCAATAGTATCTACAGTCTTAATAAAGGTGAGAAACTTTTCATGTTACAGAAGCTGATGGAATATTTTCACACCTATTTTGCTTAAAATTTCGAATGCTTTCAAGCAGTTCTAGAATAAACTAGCATTAGTGACATGAGTTTGAATTATGTGCCTCATTCATAGGATTGTTGTTTATTATATTTGATTTCCACTGGCTGTACAAGACATCTAATTCAATTGTGAAATGAGTTGGAAAAATATCAGGAATAGTCTTATCATGGTATCTGTTCAATGAAAAACAACTAAGAGTGCCAATAATTTTAAGAGAGTTAGAGACTGGGAAATGCCTGTGAAAGGGAGCAGTGTCTGACTAAGTATTGCCTAGCAACTACTGAAGTTGACACAATAACCTCACATAGAAAAATGGAACGATACAAAAGCTCTTTTGTTTATGCAATTCAAGTTTTGCAGTGTTGCTATGAATTACGTAGTGATTCCTCAAAACTATTGGGAACATTTTTACAACTCTGCATTTGTATTGGTTATCTTACTATTTTGTAGTTCCCAGAAATGGTTTAGCATGCCTTAGACTACTTCCAATAGCACAATGCCAATGTGACATCAACCCAACTACGATAGTGACAAGCATGTAACGATAGGTAGATTGGTACAACAACATGACCAGACATTTCAATTCAATGCATTTGGGATTCTGACAATACAGATACCACAAACTGAATAATTTCACCAGTTGCAAATTGTGAAGATCATGTTAATTTATTGTTATTAAGTAGCAATTCTTCAAAGAAAAGCACAGGTAATTTTACCAATGGAACATGGAATTCTCAATCTGAGACAGTGAGGTAGAATTTCTGACAGATTGTGTAGGGTTTTCCAGCATAATTCACCTGAAATCGGCAAAACCAGCACTCGAAATTGAGACACTGCAAACCAAAATGATGCACAGTGCAGAGAGTATTTCCAAGATCTTTTGCATTGACTTAAAGGATTTTGCTTTGAAAGTCAATCGTGCCCTCAAAACTGACCATGTCCCCAGAACAAATTAATCATTAGGGCAAATTTCTGCTATTGATTTTCATTTTTGACCCTTCAAGAACGCTGTTAGCATTAAGCAACATTTTAAGTGCAAGAGCTGTATAAGCTTTTAAAAATAAAGTGTATAATTAACCAATGTTATATATTAACAAAACATGTAAATGTATTTTTATTTTCTTAAGTCAATTCAATGTTAATTAAAATTTGGATTTTTCACAGGTGATAGTCCAGTCTTTCTGACTGAAATGCTTCTTGTTTTGATTAAACGCAGGTTCAGCAAGGTTGCATTTGTGGCCACCATCTCCGCTGCTCACTCATGTGTAAAAATTAGAGTACTGCTTTTAAACTCACATCCAGCAACAAAGCATCATTTACCAAATGAATCACGTAATCTTAGGCTTGATTTACAAATAATTACACTACACTCCCACTGTTATAGGAAATCCAGTTAACATGGATAGCTGTTTTGATTCATGAAAAGATCTACAAATAAACAGACTGTTCTGTATAAGCTGCTATGGCTAATTGTTAATAACAAGGGCTTCCACCAGGTATTAAAGTCATTGGCATCTAAAATACAACCCCATCCAATTTCAGAAAGAGAAATGTATAATTGACCATTAATTAATTTCTTTATAGAGCGTATTGTCAGATATAACCACAGGTTTGCATCCAAGGTACCAATAAAAACTCTTTGTTCCCATCAATTGTTATTGTAACTAAATTTCAGATGGATTACAGTGGCCATTTTTGTCGGTGGTGCACTTTTTCTTACATTGGAGAACACATTCGTAACTCTGTTTCAACAATACTAAATGAAACTGAACAACATTACCACTCTTAACTATGTCAGGGAATATTTTAATGCAAGAAAAAAGAATCCACTTCAAAGTCCTGCTTGATAGAAGTGGCGCATAGAGGATTTTATGTTCAACAATACGCAAATGAGTCTGAGTGGAAATTTGAGCAAAACAATCAATTCAGAGAATGAGTGCAATTTTAAGTATAATTTGCACATGAATTGCTGATAGCACACAAGCATAAAAATACTCATTTACGTTGAAATCTGTTTCTATTCCACTATCAATATCAATATGCTTAAATATTTGGACCATTTATGGATGTGAGATTTTTGCTATTAGTAGTACAGAACCTGAGTATTACTGAAAAGAAACATTTAGAATTTTTGAGGTACTTTGCCTTTCTAGGATTCTTTGAGATAGACCAATCACTTTTCAGTTCCAAAACTGAGGGCCTTTGTCCCATTTGTGAGTCTGTGTCTTACACAGAAAACAATTATTCGTAGGTGCCAGTGTTGAACTGGGTGTACAAAGTTAAAAAAAGTCACACAATACCAGGTTATGGTCCAACAGGTTTATTTGGAGGTGCTAGCTTTTGGAGTGCTGTTCCTTCATCAGGTGGTTATGGAGTATAAGATTGGAGGACACAGAATTTATAGCAAAAGACTTTGATCTTCACTTACAACTTTAAGCCTACAGATGGCCATTTGTACTATATTTTTCAAAACAAAAACTGTGTAAAGTGAACTAAACTCTTGTCTCTCAAAGCAGATCATGTAAAGCTACTATGTACAAATTACTAATGCACAATGCTGTGATAGGTAGGAAAATAGCCTCAATCATTTTAGAACAAAGAACTAGTGGGAAATTAATTATGTGAATCCTTTTGAAGTGTACGGGTTTTGAGTTACTCTTTTGAGACACAGTATACAGCTAACTGAACCAACTGTATCCATGTGACACAGTATTAATTCAACAACAATGATTTTTTTAAAGAGAATAGCAGGAAGCTCAGATCAGGTCCAGTTATTGTTAGTACTTGTACAGTCCTGATGGTGATTCTGCCAGCAATAACATTGTTAATGAATGAATTCTGTTCAGCAGTGCAACTACATTGACTATTTAAATCTGATTCAGTTTACTCTCTGCATGTCACCAAAAGCATTTCTGATATTTACACCTAGGAGGAATGGATAACATTACTTGAGGAGAACCACAGTCAAGAGTGTGTTGCTGGAAAAGCACAGCAGATCAGGCAGCATCCGAGGAGCAGGAGATTTGACATTTTGAGCATAAGCCCTTCATCAGGGCTTCATTCCTGATGAAGAGCTTATGCCCAAAACGTCAATTCTCCTGCTGTTCGGATGCAGCTAGACCTGCTGTGCTTTTCCAGCACCACACTTCAACTCTGATCTCCAGCACCTGCAGTCCTCACTTTCTCCTTGAGAAGAACCACAGTTGTTCACCACTACCGTTCCCATATTTTAATGGGTTTGATCACAGTCATAAGCAAACAGAATAATTGTCATCTCCTCCATATTGTTGGTTATGATGAAGAAAATCTTATTGATGTTTCTTGTCAAATGATGAGATGCATGGGCTCATTTTCTAAGCTTGACTGGCTGGTATGCATCTCAGAAAATTGCAAAGGTATTTCTTCACTAATTCTTCAGGGGAGTTATTCTATGTTTCCACACAAGTTAAATAATTCTCTTAACAATAGCAGCAAATGCTGGAAATATGACACTTCTAGCAGAACATTGGGCAGGTGTAGACAATTTTATATTTTTGCTTTTGGGAAAAAAAAATTCTCAAACAATTAATTTGGCCAATGAAAAACATGCAAATATTTATGAGCGTATCCATGAATATTTTTCACTTTTTTTTCTTGCAGAAAGAATATTCTTTGCAATCCAAGTCACAGAGTGAAAATAGACAACACATACTGAATGGCTCGGGTAAGCTCTCATTCTAAGTTATATGAAGTCCAGCCAGAACAAAACGATATGAATGCAAATTTTAAACAAACATTGGATCCACATTAGAAAATGTAGCCAAATGAGATTAAGTTCAAGTCACTCCTGTCAATGACTAAACTGATTGTCCAAAGGGTATATTTATGTTAAGATCCATTGAAGATCCCTTAGAGACAATAACATGCTTATATCATATTGAACCACAAGTCATAGGGAAGGTTTTTAAATATGCAACTGTAATGTGATTATTACATTCAAGCATGGAATTTGCATCAACTGTTCCCACAACTTCATCAAAAATATAGTTTACCCCATATAATAAGGCCTTCTCCACAGTTCCACAGAAAGAGTGCAGCCTTGAAAATACCAAATCAAACTGAGATTTTACAAACAATTTCAATCAATACTTTTTTTCCTCAGTATGGGAGTCTCAATGTTGTGCTATTTTAATGCAGGAAATGCATTTGTTAATGCTTGAGCAAGAAATTAGGAAATTCCATCATTGCACTTTTACATTTTACTTTGGCAGTGATGTTCTACTGTTTTCAAAGGCACAGGGTAATGTTACTGCTTGTCCAAATTCTTAATGTATTGTCAGGGGCAAGATTGCCTCCTCAATTACAGCATACAAGCGTCGTTAAATTTATTACTACTCAACCCCTTCATATCATTACCTTAACGCGTCTGTGGTCATATGAAAACATTCTTTGGCATGTAATGCATTTGTTGAACTCTAAGGAATACAACGTTTGTCCTCCCACAGTACTGTAGGTTCTTGTACCAACCCGGAGGCTGGTCATGTCAAAACTTTTCTTGCATCTTCCTCAGCACCTTCCAAACCTGTAGTCTCCACCATGTAGTCTCAAAACATTCTGACTGGCAACTCATGTCTAACTTGGAGATTGTGTTTGACCAATCTCCTGGACTTCTTGAGGAGGTAATATGTGCTGTGGATCAATGGGAACCTGTGTATGTACTGTGTTTAGATTTCATGAAGGCATTTGATAGGGTGCCACATTGAATGTTGCTATGAAAAACGAAAGCTTGTGGTTTAGGAGTAGCATATTGGCATGGTTGGCTAACAGGAAACAGAGAATAGGCACAAATATGTCTTTTTCAGGTTGGCAAGATTTAATGAATAGTGTGCCACAGGAATTGGTGCTGTGACTTCAACTGTTTACAACCTGTATAATTAACTTGGATCAATGGACAGAAGGTTTGGTTGTCGAATTTGCTGATGGCACAACAATAGGTGTGAAAGTAATTAATGAAGAAGATGTGAGGCTACAAAAAGATATAGGAGATGAAGTGATTGAGCAAAGATCTAGCAAATAAAGTATAATATGGGAACATAGGAAATTATCCATTTTGACAGGAAGAATAAAAAAGGATATTATCTAAATGGTTAGAGATTGCAGATTCATGAATCACGAAAAGGTTGGTACGCAGGTGCAGCAAATAATTAGGAAAGCTCATAGCATGTTATCATTGACCATAAGGAGAAGTGAATACATGAATAAAGTATAGAGGTGATGGCCTCGTGGTATTATCGCTATACTATTAATCCAGGGACACCGGTAATATCCTGGGGCCCCAGCGTCAAATCCTGTCATGGCAGGTAGTAGAGTTTGAGTTCAATAAAAACCTGGAATTAAAGGTCAAATGGAACCACTTGTCAATTGTCAGATAAACACATCGAGTTCACTAAAGTTCTTTAGTGAAGGTAACTACCATCTGGCCTACTCTGAACTCATAGCAATGTAGTTGAAGCTTAATTGGCAATAAGGGATGGTGAATAAATTATGTTCTATAGGTAATAAATGATGCCAAAATCCCACGAATGAAGAAAGATTTTGCTTCAGTTAAACAGGAAACTGGTGGTGCACATCTAGAGTACATTACAGTACTTACAGTGTGGAAACAGGCACTTTGGCCCAACAAGTCCACACTAACCCTCCAAAGAGCAACACACCCCCCTATATTTACCCCTTCACCTAACACTATGGGCAATTTTAGAATGGCCAATTCACCTAACCTGCACATCTTTGAACTGTGGGAGGAAACCAGAGCACCCAGAGAAAACCCACGCAGACACGGGGAGAATGTGCAAACTCCACACAGACAGTTGCCCGAGGCGGGAATTGAACCCGGGTCTCTGGTGCTGTGAGGCAGCAGTGCTAACCACTGTACCACCGTGCCACCCACTGTACTGTGTACAATATTAGTCAAATTAATTTCTGACAGAAGGATGTAAATGCATTGTAGACAGTTCAGAAAATGTTTACCAGATGAATACCTGAATGAGAGGAAAACAAACAGAAATTTCTGGAGAAACTCAGAAGGTTGGCAGCATCTATGGAGAGAAAACAGATTGAATATGTCAGGTCAAGTGACCTTTCTTCAGAACTAAGTAAGAACAAAAGTAATGACAGTGTACTGTGAGAAAGATTTGAACGGAAATCCTATTTTACCTGAATAAGAGGATTGTCTTATAGGGTAGACTTGTATTCACTCGCATTTAGAAGACTTCAATGAAGCACAGAAGACTGTGAGGAATCTTGGCAGGATACATATGGATAGGATGTTTTCTCCCATTGGTGAACCTAGAACTAGAGGTCACTATTTAAAACTCAGCAGATGTTCTGCTTTGTCTGGGTTTATCCACTTGAAGAAGTTTTTAAGTGTTTTCTTTTAAAAACACTTGTACAATGAAAGGGGAGTGGCCAGTTCTCCCAGTTCAGGGTTTGGTTTTAGCAAGCTGTTTTGTTCGCAGCTGCTGGTCAGGTTTTAGCTGGGAACCCAGAGAAGCTGCTGGACCCAAAGAAACAGCTCCATGCTGATGCTCCCTCTCTAACATCACTCCTGTAAGAACCTGTGTTTGAATTTACCTTTT
Source organism: Chiloscyllium punctatum (assembly GCF_047496795.1). Classification (NCBI taxonomy): domain Eukaryota; kingdom Metazoa; phylum Chordata; class Chondrichthyes; order Orectolobiformes; family Hemiscylliidae; genus Chiloscyllium; species Chiloscyllium punctatum. Next base: position 37,811,561 of record NC_092750.1, on the reverse strand, counting down.
TGCCAGGGTGTATGTTATGGGATGTTGCAGGTATTTGGAAAAGCTGTTCATTAATTTGTATTTTCATGTCAGTTGGGTTTTCAAGTAGTTATGTTATTCTAAATTCAGTTTTCTTTTGTTCGTGTATAAATAAATTATGTTTTGTTTAAGATTGAGTGGTTGGGCCAGCTGCATCACCTCTGGAATATCCACTTTACACCTGCTTACAACAATTAGAAAAGTTAGGGTCTGGGCTGCCTTATTGAAATGTTTTGAGGGGGCCTGGACTAGTCCATAACAGATGCATCTAAGGATATTAAAGGAATAGCTACAGAGGTAGTGGACGCACTGGGAATAATCTTCCAGCAATTCAAACATTCTGGAAAAGTCCCCGAGGATTGGAAAACTGTGAATGCAATATCTTTATTTAGAAAGAGAAGGAGACAAAGAAAACAGTAACTATAGGCCAGTTAGCCTAATGTCACTTATTGGGAAAATGTTAGATTCCATTATTAAGGATGTATCAGCAGAGCAGCATCAGCATGGTTTCGCAAAGAGGAAGTCATGCTTGACTAAACTTTATGAGAATTCTTTGAGAAGGTAACAAGCAGGATAAATAAAGGTGAAGCTGTGGATGTAATATATTTGGATTCTCAGAAGGCACTTGACAAGCTCCATACATCAGGCTACTTAATAACATAATAGCCTATTATACCAGTAGTAGTACAGAACATGGAGAGAGGATTGGCTAACTAGCAGAAGACAGAGAGTTAGAATAAGGGAGGCATTTTCAGAAAAGCAACATGTAACTAATGTACTGCTATAGTGATCAGTGCTGGGGTCATAGTTATTTTCAATATATATCAATGACCTGGATAAACAATGCGAATGTGCTATAATCAAGTTTGCAGGTGACACAACAATAGGCGGGAAGGCAGGTGGTGAGGATAACTCTTCCTGAGGGATATAAACAGGTTAAGCGAGTGGCAAAAACTTGGCAGATGAAATATGATATGGGAAAATGTGAGGTAATGCACTTTGGCAGGAAAGGTAGAGGAGTTGAATTTTATTCAAATGGAGAAATACTGGAGAAAGCTACAGTGAAATTTGGGCATCCTTACACATGAATTACGACAAGCTAGTATCAAGTTCAGCAGGGAATAGGGATGGCAAATGAAATGTTCGCCTTTATCTCAAAGGGAATAGAGCATAAAAGTAGGAATGTTTTGCTAAAACTATACATGGCTCGAGTTATTCCACACCTGGAATTCTGTGAACAGTTTGGGCCATTTATTCTAGAAAAGATATACTAGCATTGGAGGCAGTCCAGAGAAGGTACAGTATATATTAAAGGAGTGTGGTTTTATGAGAAGAGGTTGACTAAGTCAGTTGAGTAAGTTAGTGAGAGGTTGAGTACTCATTGGAGTTTAGAACAATGAGAGGTGAAGTTATTTTTAATCAGTAAGGGAATCAAGGAAATTGCAGGAAAGTGAACCTGAGCATTATCAGGTCAGCCGTGATCTCATTGATTGGCAGAGTAGATTTGATTGGCTGAATGGCCAACTCCTGCTCTGATGTCTCAATGTCTAAAGAATAAATCATACATTAAATTATATTTTTTATCTTTTAATCTGGTTGTTCATTCATAATACAGACAATGAACAGCCAAAAAATTGACACAACGCCCCTACCCCAAGTCCCTCCTCCCTACCTTTTATCTTAGCCTGCTGGACACACTTTCCTCATTCCTGAAGAAGGGCTTATGCCCAAAACGTCGATTCTCCTATTCCTTGGATGCTGCCTGACCTGCTGCGCTTTTCCAGCAACACATTTTCAGCTCTGATCTCCAGTATCTGCAGTCCTCACTTTCTCCTCGAAAATACTGAAATCTCTGGTATTAAAATACAATAACATCTTATCTCAGTCTGTGGACAGGAAGATCAGAATGCTTTTATTTATTGTTTTACATGATGACAAATGTTATTTTGCATTCACACCAAGAGCCTTCAAAACCTATATAATTCCAAAGCAATAATAAAAGCAAAATGCTGCAGAAGCTGAAAATCTGAAATAAAGACAATAAGTGCTGAAATAAACTCAGCAGGACTGGCATCGTCAGAGAAAGCAATTGTTAATGTTTTGACTTAAATATTATTTCTTCAGAACTTAAGTTCCGAAGACTTGAAACATTAATGCTCCACAGATTCTGAGTTTTTCTCTTATTTTCTGTTTTAATTCTGAAGCAGTTCAGGGGTGCTGGGAAACCTGAAAATGGTTCACAATACCAATGTTACAGATCTCCTGTAAAATCAGTAACCAGAGCATAAGATTTGCATTGAACTATGGATGCTGAGTACATAAGAGATGATTCTTCCCAGCAGATATACTTAAAACTACAGGCGTTTTCTGTTTTCTCTCCATTTCTTCTCTCTCAGCTAGAAAGACTTATTTTATGTGTGTGTGTGTGTCTCTAGATTCCCATTCATTCATTCATAATCTTTTATTAACCCGTTATTTACTATAACATGGTTTTATTCAGTCATTCATAAAACCGAGGTTCGGTACTATCCAAATTTAAAAGCAACCCTTTCAAACCCATTATTGCATTTCCACACCTTATCAGTCTTTGCTCAGCATACAGAACAATGCCATCCCCATTAAGTTTCCACGAAATATTATAATATTAATCAGCCATTACCAACCATCTCCTGGACCTGAATAGATTAAATACCTGTTAAATACCTTTTAACTGGGCCATTATCCCTTTAAGTGTTTGCATGAAATTGTATGAATGAATGAAACTCATACCAGCTAATAGTAAATAAATCTCACGACCCAGCTGCAGTAATCAGTTTAATATCCTTTACTCTTTTATTAAGTATAGGTACAATTTTTAACTTATTTAGAGCATATAGGCCTAGCGTTTTTTACTAATATTTACGAACTTAGAAGACAAAGGGCTAACACCTCCTAATTATGCAAGCAGACCGGACAGATGTCTCATCAGAAGTAGCAGCCAGCACTTAGCACATGGAGTCATTGAGATGTACAGCACGAAAACAGGCCTTTTGGTCCAACTCGTCCATGCCGACCAGATATCCCAACCCAATCTAGACCCACCTGCCAGCACCCAGCCCATATCCTTCCAAACCCTTCCTATTCATATACCCATCCAGCTGCTTTTTAAATTTGTAATTGTACAACCCTCCACCACTTCTGCAGGCAGCTCATTCCACACCCACACCACCCTCCACGTGAAAAAGTTGCCCCTTAGGTCTCTTTTATATCTTTTCTGTCTCACCTAAACCTATGCCCTCTAGTTCTGGACTCCCCCATCCCAGGAAAAAGACCTTGTCTATTCACCCTATCCATGCTCCTCATGACTTTATAAACCTCTATAAGGTCACCCCTCAGCCTCCGATGCTCCAGGGAAAACAGCCCTAGCCAATTCAACCTCTCCCTTTAGCTCAAATCCTTCAACCCTCGCAACATCCTCATAAATCTTTTCTGAATTCTTTCAAGTTTCACAATATCCTCCTGATAGGTGTTTTACCCAACTACTGCCTCCCAGAACAGAAGCCATTCAAATCTTTGTGTACTAGAGATAAGAAATGTAACACCATAGTAATGGGATTTTAATATATGTACGAACTGTGCATAAAGGGACTCTTGTAAGAACTGTATTTTGGGATTCTATTGTGCTGTGATTGATGAAAAAACAGGCTATTTTTGCCATGCACTGATTTCAGTTGTTATTTGAACATGATCCCACACTGTCAATAAATTATTGCATTTCTTCACATTGTTCGATTCCTCTTAAATCTAACCTGAAAATATCCAAATTATATCTGGTCTTGAAGGGTCCTATGATTTGCACACCTCACTTATGCCCATTTGTGATATATGTACCATATGATTCATGCATTTGCCATTATGCAACATTCAGAACATTGTTGCTAATGTGTATGTTGGGTAGTCATAGTCATAGAGTCATTCCTCAAGTAAATTCTGCACATACCGCATATCCAAGAACTACACTTGAATAAATTCTTCTTAGACGTATTACCATCCATGTTTATTCAGAGTTTGTAGGAAAATATTGTTAGATCCAAAGCATTCACAAGTTCATTAGTAGTTTTGTACGATAAGCGATATGTGAAATTAGGATGAAAACTGTCAGGCAGAACAAGGGAATCTTGAGTAGACGACACCTATGGTTCATGGGGAGCAAACCTTATCTAAAATACTTTAATGCACTTCCACTAAAACTCCTACGATGGGGTGAACTATGTATGTCAAGCCAGATTGTCATTTAGTTTTCCTGGATCCTTTTATTAGTCACTAACTTGTTTTCTTGAATTTCAATGTCATTCCAAATAAAAATTACCACCCTCTAAATGTACCCAAGGATCTTTGGCTTTCAATGTTTCCCACTTGATTTTCTCACAGTTTTGTTGCCAAATGTGGAAACTGAAAAATGTAAAACCATCGAAGTTGTAAATGTCAAGATTCTTAACTAGATCTGACAGGGCAGTTCTTCATGCTGATCATGGATGGCTGATGACTGTAGAAATGGCAAACCTCATGATTTTGTCTGAATTGAATTGAATTCAATTGAATTCAATTTATTGTCACGTGTACCAAGGCACAGTGAAAAGCTTTGTCTTACGAGCAGTACAGACAGATCACATAGTTAAGTAGCATTGATAGTAAATAATAGGTAAACAGCAAATAAATAGGTAATCTTCTTGAATTTATCATAATGATGGCACCATCATTCGAGCTTAACATATGAACTCAGGCATGGTTAGGAACACGGGACTGGGATATCATAGCAATTACAGAAACGTGGCTCAGGGATGGACAGAACTGGCAGCTTAATATTCCAGGATATAGATGCTATAGGAAGGACAGAAAAGGGGCAGAGAGGAGGGGCAGAGGCCTTTTTGATAAAGGATAGCATTACTGCTGTACTGAGGGATGATATTTCTGGGAATACATCCAGGGAAGTTATTTGGGGGGAACTGAGAAATAAGAAAGGGATGATCACCTTATTGGGATTGTATTACAGACCCCCCAATAGTCAGAGGGGAATGGAGAAACAAATTTGTAAGGAGATCTCAGTTATCTGTAAGAATAATAGGGTGGGATAAGGGATTTTAACTTTCCAAACAAAGTCTGGGGCTGCCATAGTGTTAAGGGTTTAGACAGAGAGGAATTTGTTAAGTGTGTACAAGAACATTTTCTGATTCAGTATGTGGATGTACCTACTCGACAAGGTGCAAAACTTGCCCTACTCTTGGCAAATAAGGCAGGGCAGATGACTGAAGTGTCAGTGGGGGAGCACTTCGGGACCAGTGACTATAGTTCTATTAGTTTTAAAATAGTGATGGAAAAGGATAGAGCGGATCTAAAAGTTGAAGTTCTAAATTGGAGGAAGGCAAGAACTTTCAAAAGCTAACTGGGGGCAGATGTTCGCAGGTAAAGGGATGGCTGGAAAATGGGAAGCTTTAAGAAATGAGGTAACGAGAATCCAGAGACAATATATTCCTGTTAGGGTGAAAGGAAAGGCTGGTAGGTGTAGGGAAAGCTGGATGAATAGAGAAGTTGAGATTTTGGTTAAGAAAAAAAAGGAAGCATATGTCAGGTATAGACAACAGACATCAAATGAATCCTTAGAAGAGTAAAAAGGCAGTATTAGTGTACTTCTGAGGGAAATCAGGAGAGTAAAAAGGGCAAATACAGTTAAGGAGAATCCAAAGGGATTTTATAAATACATTAAGGACAAAAGGGTAACTAGGAAGAGAATAGGGTTCCTCCAACACCAGCAAGGTGGCCTTTGTGTGGAGCTGCAGGAAATGGAAGAGATAGTAAACGAGTATTTTAGATTACTTACAGTGTGGAAACAGGCCCTTTGGCCCAACAAGTGCACACCGCCCCACTGAAGCGCAACCCACCCATACCCCTACAGGCAATTTAGCATGGCCAATTCACCTGACCTGCACATCTTTGTGACTGTGGGAGGAAACCGGAGCACCCACGTCTGTGTCTGCGTGGGTTTCCTCCGGGTGCTCCGGTTTCCTCCCACAGTCCAAAGATGTGCAGGTCAGGTGAATTGGCTATGCTAAATTGCCCGTAGTGTTAGGTAAGGGGTAGATGTAGATGTAGATGTAGGGGTATGGGTGGGTTACGCTTCGGCGGGGCGGTGTGGACTTGTTGGGCCGAAGGGCCTGTTTCCACACTGTAAGTAATCTAAAATGTAATCTAATCTAAACGTGCAAACTCCACACAGTCAGTCGCCTGAGGCGGGAATTGAACCCGGGTCTCTGGCGCTGTGAGGCAGCAGTGCTAACCACTGTGCCACCGTGCTGCCAGACAAGGAAGATACAGAATGTGGGGAAATAGATGGTGACATCTTGAAAAATGTCCATAGTACAGTGGAGAGGGTGCCCTGGATGTCTTGATACAAATAAAGGTGGATAAATCCCCAGAACCTGATCAGGTGTACCCTAGAACTGTGTGGGAAGTTAGGGAAGTGATTGCTGAGGTATTTGTATCATTGATAGTCACAGGTGAGGTGCCGGAAGACTAAATGTTGGCTAACATGGTACCTTTATTTAAGAAAAATGGTAAGGAAAAGCCAGGGAAGTCTAGACCGGTGAGCCTGACATTGCTGGTGGCCAGGTTGTTGGAGGGATTCTGAAGCAACAAGATTTATATGAACTGATTATGGATAGTCAGCATGGCTTTGTGGGTGGAAAATCATGTCTCATGAACTTGATTGAGTTTTTTGAAGAAGTAACAAACAGGCTTGATGAGAATACAATGATAGACATGATCTAAATAGACTTCAGTAAGACATTCGACAAGGTTCCTCATGGGAGACTGGTTAGCAAGGTTAGATCTCATGGAATACAGAGAGAACTAGCCATTTGGATACAGATCTGGCTCGAAGTTAGAAGACAGGAGGTGGTGGTGGAGGTCTGTGACCAGTGGTGTGCCACAAGGATCGGTTCTGGATCCACTATTTTTGTCAATTATATAAATGATTTGGATGTGAACATAAGTTTGCAGATGACACCAAAATTGGAGGTGCAGTAGACAGCGAAGAAGATTACCTGAGAGTACACAAGATCTTGATCAGATGGTCCAATGGGCTGAGGAGTGGCAGATCGAGTTACTTTAGATAAATGTAAGCTGCTGCATTTTGGGAAAGCAAATCAGACTTATACACTTAATGGTAAGATCCTGGGCAGTGCTGTTGAACAAAGCGACCTTGGAGTACAGGTTCATAGTTCCTTTAAAATGGAGTTACAGGTGGATAGGATAGTGAAAAAGGTGTTTGGTATGCTTTCCTTTATTGGTCAGAGTATTGAGTAGAGGTGTTGGGAGGTCATGTTGCAGCTATACTGGACATTGGTTAGGCCACTGTTGGAGTACTGTGTGCAAATCTGGTCTCCTTCCTATCGAGAGGGTGTTGTTAAACTTGAAAGGGATCAGAAAAGATTTACAAGGATGTCTCCATGGTTGGAGGATTTGAACTATAAGGAGAGGCTGAATACACTGGTTCCCCTGGAGTGTCGGAGGCTGAGGGGGTGACCATATGGTGGTTTATTTAATCATTAGGGGCATGGATCAGATAAATAGACAATGTCTTTTCCTAGGGATAGGGAAGTCCAGAACTGGAAGGCATAAATTTCGGGTAAGAGAGGAAAGATATAAAAGGGACCTAAGGGGCATCTTTTTCACACCGAAGGTGTGCGTGAATGGAAAGAGGTGCCAGAGGAGGCAGTGAAGGCTGGTACAACTACAGCATTTAAAAGGCTGGATATATGAATAGGAAGGGTTTAGAGGGATGTGGGGCCAATTGCTGGCATAAGAGACTAGATTAGGATAGGATATCAGGTTAGCATGGATGGATTGGACCGAAGGGTCTGTTTCTGTGCTGTACATCTCTATGACTTTCTGAAAAGGACATGAGAATTTACTTCCCCATTCATGAGAAAGCAAGTCTATCTCAAATCAAATTTGAACATGAGAAGCTTTCTTAATTTCTTTTTGCTTCACTGAGATCATCTTGTACTGCCACAATCTTGCTTTGCAGACAGATTTGATTTTTGAAACTACACTTTCAATGACTCCTGTTACTTATTAGTAGTAAGCATAGCCACCACCCATGTTTCAGTAACCTCCCTTGGGAGATGAGTGATAACATAACAATGTAGTTAAATTTGGGAAAAGAAGTCCTGAATCATCGCCAAATCCAAATGAGGAGGATATTAAAGTCACTATCCAATATATCTCCATAACACAGTCAATAAACTCAACACCATCAATACCTCATGTTAATACAGTGCCTCTGATAGAAGACCACTCCAGTATACAAGCATGGGAGAAATGAGACAGAAATACATAAATCTCAGGAGGTAAAGGACACAAGTCTATGGTGATAAACTCAAATAAATGTCCAAAAGCTTTTTAAAACAAAATTAGTTCTGAAAAGTTTTAAAGGTGGAGGAAGAAGTGGCAAAGTGCAGAAGTTTGGAATTGCAGCTGCAGTGTTCCAAAGTGTAGAGAAGGCTACTGCAAACTCAGAGGAGCAGAGAATGTGAGCTTGGGCAGAGTTGCATGAAGTGAACCTGTGGGGAAAGTTCATCACAGAAATAACAAGCAAATAATATACCAACAAGACAAAACTCTTTACATCCAGGTAAGGAGTCACTGTGATATTTTGGGTTTCATTAGCTAATTTATCAAATTCAAATACCATTTCATCCTACTGCGTTTTAGTTACACCACTGTCTTACAGTTTTACGAATACACACTGGCTTCAGCAATATATTTCCACTTCCCAAACTAGCCGGAGGGGGAAAGGAGGTGGCCGATTGGGTGATGCTGAATAAAATCGGCCTCTGCTCCAACTCCATTCACTTCTTGACATTGATCAACATGACATGTGGCTCAGGCCAATCTGTGGGGAACCCCTGCCCCGCCCACCGAGCCCTCTGAATGGACAGCGAACTGATTGGACTTTGTTCGGGGAATGTTGTCAGTCACTCTGTGCAAACATTCATTGCTCATCGTGTGCTCACAGATGGACCTACCTTTTCTCGTGTTATTCACTGTTTCTACAATTTTCAGTGGCTAGAAAGTTTTCGTGAGTTATTTTGTTCCGTTTCACTTAGTTTAAATGAAGTAACAGGGACCTGCACATTTTGATGGGATATCTGAACAATGCCAAGTTATTCTGAGGTGAATTCCGGGTCACTGAATTTAAATAGTTTTCAGCAGGTAATTTGTTTTATTGGCTCTTGAGTAGAATATCTGGGAACAGCCATGTACAGACTAGCAGCTATTCAGTAAACATTTACAGTCAGCTGCTTAACGAAATATTTAAAATTTTACTGTAGTTGTTTTAAGATGAACTCGACTTTTCACACTGTGTTAGTATTTTCTGTCCAAATTGGCCCCAGAGTTATTCTTTGAAGTAACCCTACATATTAAATTCTAACAAGCACAAACTTGGTGTGGAACTTGATTCCAAAATCCTTTCAAGTAGTGAGTTTCAGATTTTTTTTTAGCAGCCCACTGGAAAATAAACCTTATCTCCCATTAGGGCTTTTGTTATTCTATTTTAAAGCTAAGGTTTCTGTTTTACTGTCTCCCTTCCCACAAGATAAGGTGAATGGAGCAAAGCTATAGGAACCCTTTAGTTGTTTTGAATAATTGTGAGGACGCCTCAACTTTATTTTGCTGTAAGGAAAACACATGAAATCTGTCAGGCCTCTGCATAGGAGAATGTCTTCAGTCCTGGTCAACATAACTTTGTCCTCAAAAGGCCTTGGTATTCTTTCTAAAGTGTGATCTTCAGGATTTTATGCATGCAATATGTTGACTGAGACCAAACCAGAGATCTGTAAAAGACTAGAATATCTTCCTTGTTTTTGTAGTCCATGCCTCAATTAATAAAGTCTCACACTTCATATTATTTCCTAACTGCCTTATCAATCTGCCCTTTCTCCTTTAAAGTCTTGAGGATGGCATGTTTCACTCTCTTACATCCATTCATATTTAAAATAGGAACGAGACCATTTGGCCTTTTCACCTCTGACATTCAACAGTGTCATGATCTCAACTGACAGTTCTGGACTAGTGTCACTTCAAAATGAACCCAGATTTGAAAGGCCACATGTTTAATTTTTACAGTTATTCAACATGGTGGTTAATCACTGAGATATTCATGTGGGGCTGCAGATATTTTTTAACAGCGGAACGTAAGTCTTTTATACAAAAGGAAGAAACAAACAACATTTACATACAAGATAGCTAAAAGAACTTAACAAACATCAAAACAAAGATTCAACTGGTTTTCCAATACCATCCATAAGAAACTCAATCCCAGAGAAATATCATTCCATCCTCAACTTTTTAAAATATTCCTTTCCCTGACCTTCCTTAGTCTCTCTTTCTTGAACCTTAGAGATAATTTTAAGATGCCTTACTGGTTCCTATGACCTAAACTTGTTCTGTTTTTAAAAACAATTGAAGACTTCAATGCAAGCCCTCTTGGCCTGGAAACACCATTGATCAGAAACCAGTTGTACTGTTGTGGCTGGTTCCCCTGAGCTAAACCAAAAAAATTAGGTCCCTTGCTTGGAGATATGGGCGGCACAGTGGTTAGCACTGCTGCCTCACAGCGCCAGAGACCGGGGTTCAATTCCTGCCTTGGGCAACTGTCTGTATGGAGTTTGCACATTCTCCCCGTGTCTGCATGGGTTTCCTCCCACAGTCTAACAACGTATAAGTTAGGTGAATTGGCCATGCTAAATTGCCCGTAGTGTTAGGTGAAGGGGTAAACGTAGAGGAATGGGTCTGGGTGGGTTGTTCTTTGGAGGGTCGGTGTGGACTTGTTGGGCCGAAGGGCCTGTTTCCACACTGTAAGTAATCTAATCTAATCTAATGTGTAATGAACTCAATTCTTCTGGACTAATATTTTGAACATTCTGAAGTGAAAACTAAGCTAGTTGCCTTAATGCGTTTGCATTACCTTCACAAACCCAACAATATAAACATTTTTATCCATTCATGCTACAGGGGATCTCCTAGACATTTGAGCTACTACAGTCTTATTCTTTCATGGAATTAATGTAATTGGACCACTGTTCCAAATTGACTCTGACCTTTCAAAAAAACCCTCAAAGAAATGACCTACATCCATCTACTTCTATTTTGAAATTCAAATTTTAAAAAATTATGGATTTTCAATCCCAACAGAATAATGGCAGATCTTCTAGCTTGACTCTGCTTGGCCATCCTCAAATTCCTTCGTTTCTTTGGTACCCACCAATCTGTTGACCTTTCTCTTGAATGGGTTCAGTGACTGAGCATTTGTAGCTCTATGGGATAGAAAATTCCAAAGGTTTATAATGCATTGAGTGAAGAAGTTTCTTTTTGTTTATGACTTGAAGGGTACTGGTGTTGGACTGGGGTGTACAAAGTTAAAAATCATACAACACCAGGTTATAGTCCAACAGGTTACATTCTCAAGTGAACTTGAAAATGTAACTTTAAGAATGTTCTGGGGTTTACAGATGAAAGAACTGAAACTACACCCTCACTCGTGGAGCAAAGACATTTTTACTCAACTTAATCTTAACTGACTAGCATCCTTATCGATTTTCCTATTCCTCAGATGTTGCCTGACCTGCTGTGCTTTTCCAGCAGCACTCTAATCTAGACTCTGATTTCCAACATCTGCAGTCCTCACTTTTGCTCACTCTAAAAGATGAGAGACTTAACAAACAATCCAGATATTTTTCAATATATAATTTCAGTGACATCACACTAAACTTTTCCTATAAATTCTGTGCTGAAATCTAGTGCTTCCAAATAAACCTGTTGGACTATAACCTGGTGTTGTGTGATCTTTAACTTTTTGTTTACAGTCATGAATGGCTGACATCTCTTATTTTGAGAGTGTTCTAAATTCACCAGCCAGAGGAATCATTTCCTTAGCACTGACCATTTATTAAAACCTAGATAATACTGCTTCACCATTGTTTCTCTTGATGTTTATCACTCCACAATTAACAATATGGAATTGTATTGCAATGCTTCTGACAATTCCAATGCTTCTGTCCATTTTACTAGTCTATGGCTTCTTGCAGCCTTACTGTTATCCTTTTAAATTTTAGCAGTAAATAGTGTCATCTGCAAACCTTAAAACTGTACTCCTATATGTCCTAGTCATTTACTTATAGACTATGTATTTATGACACTAACTTCCTGTATTTACAAATATAGAAGATTGGTCCTAATACTGATTTTATGACCCCATGGTATATTAGATTAGATTAGATTAGATTACTTACAGTGTGGAAACAGGCCCTTCGGCCCAACAAGTCCACACCGCCCCGCCGAAGCGCAACCCACCCACACCCCCCCACTTACCTACACTATGGGCAATTTAGGATGGCCAATTCACCTGACCTGCACATCTTTGGACTGTGGGAGGAAACCGGAGCACCCGGAGGAAACCCACGCAGACATGGGGAGAATGTGCAAACTCCACACAGTCAGTCGCCTGAGGCGGGAATTGAACCCAGGTCTCTGGCGCTGTGAGGCAGCAGTGCTAACCACTGTGCCACCGTGCCGCCCATTTAATTGGTCCATCAAAAAAATATATTCACTATTACTGCTGCATATTATCACTTGACCCAAGTTACACCCTAAATACTATGTTGCTTCTGTTTTTGAATATTTATGTTGTATTGCTGTTTTTGAAATTGTTGTATACTTCTCCTGCACGCCCATTGTGACCCCGTTCAAAGTTATAAAATAACCCCAATCAAGTTAGTGAAATGTGACTTGCCTTTAATAAAGCTGTTGTTGGCTGTTCATAATTATTCTATGCATTTCAAATGAAATTTAATTTTCTCTATAGTAACTTTCATCAGCTATCTAGAATGCATCATATCTGGACCAAGTGCCTTAGTTAATTTGAGTGCCAACCATTTTCTAATCTCTCCATTGTACATTTTTTAACTTATCCAATATCTCTGATCCCCTATACTATACTACAGTGTTAACTTCATTCTCTTCTGTGAAGACAGAAGCAATGTACTTATTCAGCACCTCTTCCATGCCAAAAGTGAGGACTGCAGATGCTGGAGATTACAGTCGGGAGTGTGGTGCTGGAAAAGCACAGCAGGACAGGCAGCATCTGAGGAGCAGGACAATCAAACATTTATTTGCCCGAAACATTGATTCTCCTGCTCCTCGGATGCTGCCTGACCTGCTGTGTTTTTCCATCACCACACTCTCGACCTCAACTATGCCCTCATTCTCAGAGATTTTTGTTGATCAGCCAGTCTTGGTTCAGTTGATAGCATGCTTCTTAATCACAGGGTTAGAGGTTCAAGTTTCACTCTCAGGCTTGAGTGCAAAAATCAAGGTTGACACTTCAATGTAATACTGATCTTGGAACACTTCATTGGAGATGCTATCTTTGAATTAAGATATTTAAACAGAGTTTTCACCTGCATGGATGTAAAAGCATTATTCAAAGAAGAGCAGTGAAGTTATTCTCACTTCTCCAGTCAATATTTGTCTCTCAAACAGCACCACAAAAAAAACATATTATCTGGTCATAATCACATTACTGTTTGTGGAAGTTCACTGAGGGCAAATTGGCTGCTATGTTTTCTATGTTACAACAGAAACACATTGCATTGACTGAAAAACACTCTATCCAGAAGGCACAGCAGTGCCATTATAAATGGAAGTCTTTCTTTTTGTTCCTAAATCAGTCCCATCATTCCTTAAAAATATATATTTGCTATTTATGATTGTAAGGTTGGAGGGTTTCTTCTTATCTAATCTTTCACTTTGCTCACTCTTTGCACTTTATCGCTTCTCACGATGTATTCTATCTGGTTTTCAATTGCATTTTGAGTAATTTTTGAGAGAAACAATTTGCAAACATTTCCCATTGCTTCAGTGGTATCTGTTGGCTGCACCACATCAGAATCACATTGTTGCAGCATAACAGTAGGGATGATCAGGAAGTCCAACAAGCTAACTTGCAATATCCCCATTTATGCGAACAAAAACATTTCCTCTTTTCACTTTATCAGAACAGACCAAAAGTTTTTCTGACTAAAAGTATATTAACTTTTGTTTGTTCATGCAAACGGTGAGAGCATTAGTAGCTGGGTCAGCATTTACTGTTCATCCCTAGTTGAGAAGGTGGTAGTGAGCTGCTGCCTTGAACTGATGCAGTTCATTTGGTGCACCTACAATCCTGTTAGGGAGGGAATTTCAAGATTTTGATTCAGCAACAGTGAATGAATGGCAATATATTTTCAAGTCAGGACGTGCCTGGCTTGGAGTGAACTTGCAGATAGCAGTGTTCCTATATATCCTGCTGCCCTTGTCCTTCTAGATCATAGTGGTAATGAGTTTGGAAGATGCTATTAACATGCCTTGGTGATTTTCTGCTACACATCTTTTGGATATTACGCATGGCTGCTACTGAGTACTGATGATGGAGGAAGTGAATGTGATGCCAGTAAAGCTGACTCCTTTGTCCTGGATGGTGATTATCTTTTTGAGTGTTGTTAGGGGTGCATTCATCCAGACAGGTGGTAAGCATTCCATCACACATATGACTTGTGTCTTGTAGGTGATGGACAGGCTTGGGGAATCAGGAAATGAGTTCCTTACTGCAGAACTCCTAGCCTCTGACCTGCTATTGTAATCACAGTATTGATATAGCTAGTCAAATTCAGTTTATGGTCAATGGTAATCTCTCAGATACTGATGGTGAGTGATATAGTGATGTCATCAAATGTCCAGGAGTAATATTAGATTATCTCTTGTTGGAGATGGTCATTGCCTGACATTTGCATGCTGTGAATGTTACTTACCACTTGTCAGTCCAAACCCAGATTATTGTTCAAGTCTTGTTGCATTTGCTTATGGACTGCTTCAATATCTGATTACATGCGAGTGGCACTGAACATTGTACAATCATTGGCCAACATCCCTGCTTCCGGATGGAAGGTCATTGATGAAGCAGCTGAAGATACTTGGATCTAGATACTAGTCTGAGGAATTCCTGCAGAGGTGTCATGGAGTTGAGATGACTGACCTTCACAAGCACAACCAGTGTCTTTCTGCCAGGTAAGACTCCAACCAGTGAAGAGCTTTTCCTTGATTCCCATTAACTCAATTTTACTACGGCTCCTGATGTCATACTTGGCTAAATACGACCTCTTGCCTCATCCTGGAATTCAGTTGTTTTGAACCAAGCTGTAATGAAGTCATTTGTGAGTAGCCTTGTCAGAACCCATACCAAGGGTCAGTAAGCAGGTTATTGCTAAGCAAGTGCTGCTTGATAACACTGATGACCCCTTTGATCAGTTTACTGATGATCGAGATAGACTAGGGCATTAATGGCCGATTGGATTTGTCCAATTTTTTTTGTGTACAAGATGTACCTAGACAATTTTCCACGTTGTCATGTAGCTGTCAACATTGTGGCTCAACTGGAACAGCTTAGCTAGGGTGAAGCAAGTTCTGGAGCACAAGGCTACAATAATATTGCCAGATGTTTTTGGAACATGTTTTTGTGGTTCCTGCATCTTTCGCCATTTCTTGATAGAGTACCACGTGAATCAAATTGACTGAGAGCTAGCATCTCTAACAAAGCCCCAGTTCTAATGGATTGCATTTGTGATAATTTAATTTAAAATAATCTGGGGGGGAAACACCATTGTAGGGAGTGCTGGTCAGTTTATTGTACAGCAGCTCCCTGGTTTAGATGCTGAGCTTATGTAGTGAGATGTGGTGTGGTGAAAAACACAGGAAGCAGATGCTTCAGAGGCAAAGGCAACTCTGGATTTTATTAAAAACAAGCAAAATTGTGAATATATATATATAAAATCCCTGACAAAAAAATGAATATTTACAAAAAAACAATGCAATGCATCAAGAGAAATGTGCCTTGTCTGACAGCCACTAACACCCCAACTAACCCTTACAGCACCAATTTAGTATAGTGGCTTTTTAATTACAGAGAGTTGTTAATTACTAGATGATGGGAAAAGAGAGAGGAGAGGAAACGCGAATCCTGGAGTCCTATCCTGCTTCCCTTCCCTGGGGGTGCCCTGCACTATCGGCCCCAAAACCCACCCTTCCTACCCTATCTTACTGCGCTGGGACAGAGGGTCTCGATGATCTTATGCTCACCCCCAAAGTGGCTTCTGTTGGCTTGGACAGTGGTGGATGTCCCTGGCACTGCCCCTAGTCGGTGTCTCTGCTTTCCCATCAGTACGTGGAGATTCATGGATGAGAAGATTGCTCATGCTCCTTCCTTTCCTGAGTCAGTGACTGGCTGTGGCTGATTTCTTGATGCTGGCTGGACTACTGGTTGAACCACACCAGAGATCAGGGTTCCACAGTTATACTGACTGTCGATTTCCATTATTTCCCACCAAATCTGGATTTGATCTCTGAGCTGTTGTTCTTCCTTGCAGGGCTTAATGAGCTTCCTGAGTATTCGATGAGGTGTGAATGGTTCTTCAACTAAAGTGAATGAGTTTCCGATAGTTTTGAATATCCATTATTGCTTTTAGATGGGTGTAGGTTAAGGTGTTGCTGATCGTGTGAAGGCCTTCCCATTCAAGGCAAACAGGTTTGCATGTTGTACAATGATGCAGAATGTTCAGTATCTCTGCGTCCAAGCAAATGTTTAAAAGTTGAATGATTTTGTAGGCTCCAGATTGTCTCAGTTGTTTTCTCTGCAGGCTGGTGTTTATTGTCTATTAGGAGAAAGTGAGGACTACAGATGCTGGAGACCAGAGTCGAGAGTGTGGTGCTGGAAAAGCACAGCAGGTCAAGCAGCATCCAAGGAGCAGGAGAATCGACATTTCAGGCATAAGCTGTTCATCAAGAATAAAGGTCATTGTCTTTTAGCTGAGGCATTTGTGAGGGCCTTCCATTAGCTTGTTCCAGACAGCTACCTGTAAGCTTGCATATTGCCTCATCTGTCTCAGCCAGTGACCTCAGAGAGTTTTAGTTCAAATGTGAATTTCACAACCTCCTGTCCCAAGTTCAGGGGGTTTTAATCCAGGATATCTGATGAGAGTTTTTGCCCCACCTGATATTATAGACATCACTGCTCATTTTAAAAAAAGTTAGAAAAATACAGACAGATAGCTAAAGCAATTCTGCAGAAACTACTTTTTATTTACCTGTATTGTTCATTGTGGATTGAAGCAGCAAAAGAATTGCTTTTAAAAGAAAAATTGGGGAAAGGATTACTGCTCTTTTTCCAAAAGTAAGTTATCAGCACTTATTGTAAGTGTTGTTGACACTGTTGCTTTTTAACCAGTGAGGGTAGCTTTGTTGTGGATGAACTGGCGCCAAGGAGGGTGTGTATGAAGTGAGATTCAGCCTGCAACAAGTAGCTGATTGGTCAGTGTACTTGCCAACAACGATGTGAAAGCGTCCAGGTAGCTGAACAACTTTTAGGTGTGAACAATAAGGTCAGAGGTCATTGGGTCCCTGAAAAGGAAGATACTTTGCTTTGCTCTGCAGTTTTAAAAAAAACCCTAAAGCCTGAAAAGAGCCAGTTTATTTTTCCTCACCATGTTGCTTCTGCCATTACAGAAACTTGGTTTAGAGCAGGGCAGGACTGACAGCTCAATGTTCCAGGGTTTAGCTGTTTCATGATAATAGAGGGATGTAAAAGTGGTTGGGGAATTGCAATACTGATTAAGGAGAAAGTGCAGCTGCACTAAGAGAGGACATATTGGATATGGGTAGAACTCAGAAATAAGAAAGGTGTAATCACTATGATGGGGTTATATTACAGGCCTCCCAATAGCCAATGGGTGATTGAAGAAAAGACACGTGGAACAGATCATGGAAAGCTGTAAAAACAGCAGGGTTTTTGTATTGGATGATTTTAATTTTCCCAATATTGACTAGGACTCCTTTAACACCAGGGGCTTAGATGGGGCAGAATTTGTTTGGTGCATCCATGTGGATAGTCCAACCAGGGAAATGGTCGTACAAGACAGTCATAGTATCATACAGCATGGAAATAGATCCTTCGGTCCAACTCGTCTGCACCGACTGGACATCATTAACAAATCTAGTCCCATTTGCCAGCATTTGGACCATATTCTTCTCAACTCTTCCTTTTCCTATACCAATCCAGATACCTTTTAGATGTAGTAATTGCATCCACCTCCACCACTTCTTGTGGCAGTAAGTTCCATACATGCACCACCGTCTGTGTGAAAAAGTGATCCCTCAGGTTCATTTTAAATCTTTCCCCTCTCACCGTAAACCTATGTCCACTAGTTTTGGGCTCCCCCACCACAGGAAAAAAGACTTTACTTATCCACCCTATCCATGCCCCTTACACTTAAAAATCACACAACACCAGGTTATAGTCCAACAAGTTTAATTGGAAGCACTAGCTTTCATGCCCCTCATGATTTTATAAACCTCTATAAGGTCACCCCTCAGTCTTCATGCTCCACAGTATGAGCATGGCCAGGTAATCAAAGTTTCAGTGGGAAGCATTTCAGGAACGGTAGTTTTCTTAGAATCTCTACAATGTGGAAACAGGCAATTTGTCCAACAAGTCCACACAGACCCTCCGAAGAGTAACCCACCCAGACCCATCTCCCTACCCTATTACTCTACATTTACCCCTGATGAATGCACTTAGCGTACACATCCCTGAACACTATACACAATTTAGCATGGCCAATTCACCCGACCTGCACATTTTTGGGTTGTGGGAGGAGACCGACACAGACACAGGGAGAATGTTCAAACTCCACACAGACAGCCGCCTGAGGCTGGAATCGAACCCAAGTCCCTGGTGCTGTGAGGCAGCAGTGCTGACCACTGAGCTACTTTGATGCCATTATTGGTCATAATTCCATAAGTTTTAAGGTAGTTATAGATAAGAATAACTTCCTTCAGGTGACAGTGGTAAATTTGGGGAAGGCTAATCACAACAGTCATTAAAGGCCAGTTGATTAGAGTTCAGGTGTTGGCAGCTTGAATGCTGGTTTCACTTTGGGAAATGTCAGCAGTGACGAGTCATTCCAGGTACGTTTTGGGGTACTAGGGCATCATAGGGGCAGGGTAGGCAATTAATCAGGTAAGTTTGGTAAGGTGCTGAAATGAAACTCTTATCAAACCTTTCCGAAGAGAAACCCTCTGTAGAACCTGATCAAACTTGTACTGAGTCAACTAACTGTATGACTCAGCCCAATCTCTTCCAAGATGCTTCAGCATTCTAGCAGAAACCAAATCAGGAGGCCATGTTTTAAAGTGACAGAAGGTTGCATGTTGAGTGACACTCAGCCCTGTATCTCCTCGAAGTCATGATTTTGAATGTTTTCACATTTTGTTTCAAACCATGAGCTCCAGAACATCTGATGGAAACAAATCTTAGTTACAGAAATGGTAAGGGCGGTCCAAGAGTTAATTTATTAACTTTCAGGAAAATAAAAGTGGGTCTTCAGTGATGATAGCACTTCTTTTTACAAAATGTGTCTTTTATGAAGGGAAATGCTGCAAGCTTCCACTCTGTTTGCTATCAATATGTTGAAGGGTAAGAGAAGCAGCCTTCTGTTTGAGCTGTCTGAAGCTGACAGCAGGAGAGGCTGGAGTTCTGCAGCAGGGCGAGCCACGTGACTCATCTTTCTGCTGTTCAGGCTGAGCTGCAATAGACTTCAACATTGCAGACAGGACTGGGGAGGAGAACCCAAGAGAGCAGAAACCAATGAAACAATTCACTTCTCCGATCCACTCGTTTGAGAGAGGAACGCAGCAACATTGCCCGAAGTCTCAGAAAATGTGGGAGCAGACAAGAGCTCCAGCTAGGCCGTCCCAGGGACTGTTGGTTAAATCAGGTAATTACAAATGTGTAAATGTGAGGATATGATAGTTTAAGCCTGCTCAAAACATTAGGCATAGTTCACCTAAATATTACTTTTCTATCTGATTCATTCTTTGAATAAGGAAGCATTTAAATATAAACGTATTCTTTGAATTTTAAGGCGTTGTTTGAACATTAAGGATCTTGAATAAAGCACAGAAATTTGTTAAGACAGTAACTAGTTTAACCTGTACTACAGGATGCGATTTTATTATGTAATTTACTTTGCAATGCTTTCTCTATATAAAAATAATGTTTCCATTGTTTAGAATATGAAAATACAGAGTTTTAAGCGATTTGTTTCCAAACATGAAAAAGAAACTTGTCCTTTATAAAATAAACTCGGTCCTTTTTCTTGCCTTGCTAAACAACTACACACATTCCTACTCCCCAGTGGATACTAAGAACAGAAGTTCCTGCTGGCAGGGCTGTATGTCAAGGCAACACCTTACAGTTAGTGTTTGTTTGCTCTGACGCTGAATGACAAGGGAAACAAGTTCTAACATTGATTTGTGCCTGTGCAAGGGGCAGCCTCTGCTGCACTTGGAGAGATTTTGTACATGAAAGGATAAAGCTGCTGTTAAGTGACCATGGCAACCTTCTGTTATATAAATGAGAACATAAGCAATTTTAGGGAAAATTGCATTAATAAGAGATGGAAAGTAGCTTTTTTTTTAAAATAACAACCACATTTTCTTTTCTCAATAAAATAATTGAACTAGTGTATATTAGTGCATTCTTCTTTATTAATGCAAATGTGAGCACATTGCAAATTCAATGACCATGTGGAGAAAAAGCATAAGTTGACAAAGTTTTTAATTTTTAACATAGCAATCGAATAATAGAGAATTAAGTAATGCATATTCATGAGCTATATTCTGCTTTTAATTTCATTCAAGTGGAAAAGTTCACACAGTGACCTAAATTGTCCCCAATAGGTTTTCGGAGCCAAATGCTGAGTTGAGTTTGATAGGAAGTTTAATTGAAAGAAAAGACAAATTTAAACTCTAACTCCATTTAATATTTCCACTTTTTGGTGGACGTGAGCATTAGTTTAGTGATCAATCATCTCCAATTTGTTTAGATTTTTCATAAAATTGAAAATACTGAGATAAGAGTCAATCTGATTTACTCACCACTTTGCTCAAGGGGTCCTTGGTGATGATGGAAATTGATGGCAAAAGCCTGCTTGTTACTATGGTAATCTGTGATTTTTGTTCTTTATGCTTTCCTAGACTAAAATCCTGTTCAGCTGTTACGTATATGCAGTGTGTATTCAACTTCACAACTGACCATAGATTTATAAAGGCAAAAGTGAGGACTGCAAATGCTGGAGATTAGAGTCGAGAGTGTGGAAAAGCATAGCAAGTCAGGCAGCATCCAAGGAGCAAGGGAATCAACCTTTCAGACAAAAGCCCTTCGTCAGGAATGAGGCTCAGAGCCAAGAGGGTGGTGAGATAAATGGGAGGGGGGGTGGGGCTGTGAGGAAGGTAGCTGAGTGTGAAAAGTAGATGGAGATGGAGGTGGGGATAATCATGATAGGTCAGAGAGGAGGGTGGAGCAGATAGGTGGGAAAGAAGATGGACAGGTAGAACAGGTTATGAGGGTGGTGCAGAGCTGGAACATTGGAACTGGGATAAAGTGGGGGGGGGGGGGGGGGGGGAGGGGAACTGAGGAAACTGGTGAAATCCACATTGATGGCATAGGGTTGGAGGGTCCCGAGGCAGAACAGAGCCATTCTTCCTCCGGGTGTTGGGTGGTTAGGGAGTGGCGATGGTTTTTATTTCTCAGGTCCTGCACCATCCCCATTGCCTTGGAATTTCCTACAAGGACACAACCTGGAAGTTTCAACTCAAATGATGCTGTTTCCTGTTTTCTATTTTCTATCTTCTAATGTCAAATTAGATCTAAATTTCCTGCTATATTTTTAGTATAGATGAAACTTCAAAAAAGTGAATGTGCATCATGGAAAATGCTAAACTCACATGTATATATTCTGTTCCTGAATTTTGCTAAAGTTTTGCAAGTTACTTTTGGTGCCATTCCCATGATATCTGTGCAACAAGCACAAAAATTGAAGAACTTTAAGCATAAAAATTAAAGTTGTGCATCCCAATAAGAGCAACTCATGTTTCTGCAATCTTTTTCAATGGTTTTAAAACCATCATACTGGAAGCACACCCTAACATCAACATAAATTATGTTGGGATTTTCTCTAATTGTACTCATTTGACTGCTTCAACAATTTAAGCTGGATCATTTTGATGGAAGAAAATTTAAATTAACGACCTAATGAGAAAACAGTTTTTTAAAAGATACTTTAGTCATTTAGAATTAGGTTTCTTCCAGTTGGGAGATTGGATCTAAGTTTCAACTGTTTGCTTTCTCATGATAAACCTATTTTCTATTAAGCAAACTTTGCTAACTTATTCATAAAAATGTCAATGAATATTTCATAAAGGAAACATTTTAAATGTATTGTTTTTAAGACACCAGATTTTGGTCATTCAAGACAAAGTTTGCGTTCAGTGTTACACAAATAAATTAGGGAGAAATCTGGGCCTGAGGGAAATACTTAAAATGAGTGTGATATTGGGAGCGTATTTAGGAGCCCAGACCAGGGAAGCTTTTCCCATTTTTATAATGACTTGTACAAGAACATAAAAATTTGCAAAACTGTCACAGTGGAGCGCTAGAAATAGGACTTTGTTCCCCAATGCACCTGAAAATCTAGTTTAAAATTTGGGAGAGCCTAAACGCATGGAATTGCAGGAGCCTGGTTTGTGAAGCTCTAACTTAAGGTGGATCCAGTACTACAGATGGAGAGAGACCAGTATAAATACTTGAGATTTGGAGGTATTGTTTTTATGTGCATAAATTGTGCCCAAAATTTCATGGTTGTTTAGTAAGCATAATTGCTTTGTTCTATTTGTGCATATACTGGTACAACAATATCAGACCAAATTTAGTACCAATGGAAAATTGTCTAACTACAAAATGAAGCATCGTTGCTGTCAGAAAATTAGTGATAACAATCAAAAAGTACATGTATCCTGAAATACCATAGATATCAGTATACAAGTCATCTGTCAAAGCTTCAAACTTCCTCAAAACTGTCATTGACTTATACTGCAAGTTTAGAAGCAAATCATCAGCATGAGTATATGTGGTCGCCATTTTGAAATGGCATTGATATCGGACTCTATGGGCATGTTTTAACTCTTGAACATCTTTACAACACAACCTGTCTCAGTTGCTTTGAAAGAAAACCCAAAGAACTGCATATGCTGGAAATCTGAAACACAAACAGAAATTGCTAGAGGAGCTCAGTAGGTCTGGTAGCATCTGTGGAGAGAAAGCATTTTGAGTCCAGTGACGACCTCCAGAAGAAGTTTCAAGAACAAGATCATGGCTGACTTAACAGCTTAAAGCCATTTTCCTCCCTGTATCCGTATTCCTTAATATCTTTAGATTAGATTAAATTAGATTAGATTCCCTACAGTACGGAAACAGGCCCTTCGGCCCAATAAGTCCACACCGACCCTCCGAAGAGTAACCCACTCAGACCCATTGCCCTACATTTACCCCTGACTAATGCACCTAACACTATGGGCAATTTAGCATGGCTAATTCACATGACTGGCACATCTTTGGAATGTGGAAGGAAACCAGAGCGCCCAGAGGAAACCCACGCAGACACGGGGAGAATGTGCAAACTCCACACAGACAGTTGTCCAAGGCAGGAATCTAATCTGGGTCCCTGGTGTAGCGAGGCAGCAGTGCTAACCACCGTGCCACCCTATAGAAATCTATCATAGAAACATAGGTTCAGGAGTAGGCCATTTGGCCCTTTGAGCCTTCACCACCATTCAATATGATTATGGCTGATCATGCAGTTTGAGTACCCCACTCCTGCCCTCTGTCCATACCCCTTGATCCATTTAGCAATAAGGGCCACATCCAGCTCCCTCTTGAATATATCTAACAAACTGGCCCCAACAGCTTCCTGCAGGAGAGAATTTCACAGGTTCATAACTCTGAATGCAGAAATTCTTCCTCATCTCAGTCCTGGGTGACTTTATTCTTCGACTCTGACCCTAGTTCTGGACTTGTCCAACATTTAGAAGATTCTTCCCACATCTAACCTATCCAGTCCTGTCATGATTTCATATGTTTCTCTGAGATCCCTCTCCATTCTTCTAAATTCCAGTGAGGACAAGCCCATTTGATCTAGTCTTCCTTCATACGTCAGTCTTGCCAACTCAGGAACCAGTCTGGTGAACTTTCACTGGACTCCTTCAATAGCAAGAATATCTTTCCTCTGACTAGGAGACCAAAACTGCACACAATACTCAAGGTGTGGCCTCACCTCATTAGATTTCCTAGCTGACTGCTGCATCTGCACACCAACTTCAGGAGCTATTCCACCATGACACCTAGGTCTCGTTGCGTCTCACCTTTTCCTAACCTGCCACCATTCAGATAATAATCTGCCTTCCTTTTCTTGTAGGCAAAAATGAGGACTGCAGATGCTGGAGATGCCCTCATGACCTGTCCTACTTGTCCATCTTCCTTCCACCTATCGGCTCCACCCTCCCCTCTGACCTATTACCATTATCCCACCTCCATCCACCTATCACACTCTCAGCTACCTTCCCCCACAGCCCACCCCCCATTTATCTCTCCACCCCCTTGGTCCACAAGCCTCATTTCTGATGAAGGGCTTTTGCCCAAAATGTCAACTGACCTGTGCTTTTTCAGCACCACACTCTCGACTTCCTGTTCTTGTATCCATTTATCCGCATATTGCATTTACCCACTCAGCCAGCCTGTCCAAGTCACCTGCTACCTCTTAGCATCCTTCTCATAGCACAAACTGCCACCCAACTTGGTGTTGTTTCGTTCACTTGACTTGAACTTATTCGATGGCTGACCGTCTACAACCCCCAGGGAGAAGATGCTAAAAAATCACCACTGTCTGAGTGATGAAATTTCTCCTTACCATAGTCTTAAATGGATTTTTCTGAGATAGTATTTTCTGGTCCTAGGCTTCACAGCCAGAAAAATATCCTTCCTTCATTTATCCTGTTAGACCTTGTAAGAATTGCATGCTTCATTGAGATCACCACCTCTCTTTCTTTAAAACTCTGGAGAATATGGGCCCATTTTCTTTAATTTCTCCTTCCAGGATAGTCCTGCTATCCCAGTCTGGTGAAATTTCATCAACATCCTGTATGGTAAAGATATCCTTTCTTAGAAAAGGAAATCAAAGCTGGTTACCCATATTAAAAGATGAAAGACTTAACAACAATCTAGGTTTGTTCACTATATCATTTTACTTGAACGACACTGTAATCTTTTGCTATAAAGTTTGTGCCTTATGGTCCTGCTTCATAACCAGAAAGAGCAACGCTTCGAAAGCTAGTGCTTCCAAATAAACCTATTGGACTATAACCTGGTGTTGTGTGATTTTTAACATTCCAAACTAGATTCTGATCATTCGCAGACTTGGGGATTACAATCTTATGTTTGGTCCACACATCTAAATCAAATTACGTGGTTTGTGTATAGTGAGTACTGATTCTTGTACAACCTGCCAATCTAACAATAATTGGTTTATTCTTACTGACTTATCTCTGATAATGAATTCTCCATTTATGACCGTATATCACCCCTAATTCCATGTGTTCTAATTCTGACTAGCCTTCTGTTTTAAGTTTCACCAAAAATCTAATGTACCACATCACATTTTAAAATCTTTTCCCTTTAACGAACCATGACACTCCTTTCATAGATCCATGCTGACTCTACCGATCCAAGTATAATTTTCTAAGTGACCTATTGTAATTCTAGCTGATGTTATTATAGAACAAGTCAGGTACCAAACTGAAATCTAGCCTGATCGATCATATTTTGTTTTGTTTTTAATGGGGTGGTCTCTCACTGAAACATAAGCAGGCAGTGTTCCAGATTTGGCTTATTCAGCAAAGAACGATGGAATAGACTAAACTATTTATACATAACATGCCTCAAGATTATGAAAAGCAAGGTAGAAATATAATTTTATTAATCCCAAAACATTCACTTGACAGTAGCCAAAAGCACCCTTGTATAGTACTCACAACAGAGAAAATTCTCTTTCCCTAACCTCTCGAAAAACTTAAATTAATTGTGACTTCAAATCCTAATTTGGAAAAAATGAGAGTCTTTTCCTTGAGCTTTCACATACGTTTTAAACATTCTCAGTTTCAGAGTTTATCCAAATATTTCTCCCCTGAGATTATCACTAACCTTCTTACTCTATAGTAATCTTGTTTTACTATCTTATCCCCTTCTTGATGAGTAGTGATTTATGAATCCACCTTCATCAAAGGGCTTCTGCAGAACCTGTCCAAACTGAAAACCTAAAAAATGTTTTCCCAAAGCTTACAGGTGTTTTCCTTCCGTTTAAGAAAAAGCACAATTTGACAACATTGAAACAGAAGCCATGATGCATAATTATTAACCTTTTGTTCTAAGCCACTGCTAAGGTATAGAAAAAGCCGTTAGCTTTGAAAGCTATTCCCTTCAGTTGTCATGAAGGAAATCACCGTGGCTGTGGAGATGCTGGAAAGTTAATAATGAAATTCCTCAAATACACAGAAACGCCATACATTATTATTTTTAAAAATCCAGTCTTAAAGTAAATGACATTGAAATATATTGGAATCTCGCAGTCCAGTTATTGTATTCTTTATAATAAATTCTAATATTATAGTAAGTGCTAATTTTAACTTAGCAAGTTTTTGTTCCCTGTGTTTTCTCTCCCTTTCTTAAATTATGATATTCCATTTGCTACCTTCCAGTCTACAGGTGCTGTTCCAAAATCTATAGAAGTTTGGACGGCAATCACCAATGTATCCGCTATCTCTGTATCACTTCTTTCAGCATTCTGGGATGCAGGTGATCAGGTCCAAGGGATATATTCACTTGTAATACTATTTCTGTAGTACTTCTTGTTAACTAATACTAATTCCTTTTCAGTTTCTCATTTTTGCTAGCCTCTTGGTTCCCTTTCTAGGAGACTTTCCATATCTTTGTCAGTGAGGTCAGCCACACAAAGTGTTTGTTGACTTAAATGTATTTGTCTCTGCTAATCTTCCTTCTAAAATACCTATGGAGTTTTGTTTACAGTCTGCCTTTTATATTTCTCACATAAAATTTTTCCCAATCTTCAGGTCTACTACATTTTTGGCAACTGTATAGGCACTTTCGTGTCATTTGTCAATCTACTATTTGTCAATCTACAGATTTGCTCCCCGTGTCTTTGCAGTTATTTTTAGATTTAAGATTTTTGGAACCAAAGATAGTTCACTTTCAAATTTGATGTACACTCCAGCATTACAGTCAGTTTCCTTAAAGGTTTCTTCCCTATGAAATTTATATTTGACCTTTTCTCATTGCACATTGCTAGATCTCAGATAGCTAATTAGTTGGTTACTCAACATACAGTTTACAAACCATCTTGCGTACTATCCAGGAAATTGTTTCCATGTCATTACTGCTTATTAGATTTAGCCAGTCAATATGTAGTTTGAAGTTAGCCTTATTACATCCAACCCTGATTTCCGGATTTATATCTTGCACTACATTACTATGCAGGCCTATATATGAGCCCCACCAATATTTGATAATTCTTGGTTAGCTCCACCCGAACTGATCTTACATCTTGTGTGCTTTGATCTAAGATTCTGTCTCACTAAGGGATTGCTCTCATCCTTTGTTAACAGTGCTTTCCCACTCTCTTTTCTGTTTTCTTCGTAAGTGTTGAATACTCCGAGTGTTCATTTGCCAACCTTGGTCACTTTACAGCTAAGTCCTTGTACTGGCAGTGACATCATAAAGGCAAAATATTGCAGATGCTGGAAATCTGAAACAAACAGAGAATGCTGGAGAAACTCAGCAGGTCTGACAGCAGAAGTTCTGAAGAAGTGTCATACCGCACTCGAATAGTTAACTCTGTTTCTCTCTTGTCAGATGCTCAGAGTGTGGCAAATTTCTTCAGCATTCTGTAATTGTTTCTGTTTACTTCCGTTTGTGCTGTCAATTCATCTGCCTTGTTGTAAATGCTGCATGCATTCAGACAGTGCCTTTTTAAAAAAAAATCACAGCTTCTAGCCTTATATCCTCGTTCACTCTGTTTGAACACCATGTCCCTTTCTGTTACACTCTCATTATCAATTTTCATTTTTCAACTTTGCAAACATTACACTTTAATTTGTCACATCTTCTCTCACTTGATTCCTTATTCCCACTATTTAGTTCAAAACCGTATCTAAAATTCACTGGAACACATTTCTCAGCATGGTTTGGGTGAAGACCACCCCTTAACAATCTTTGAGCCATGCATTTAATGCTCTAATCCTATTTATCCTGCTCCAATTTGCTTTTAGCTCATGTAAATAAAGCTAAATTTAGCTCATGACCACAGTCCTGCTTTTTGTTTTATCTGTTCATGTTCTCTCAGCAGAACCTGTTTCCTAGATCCATCAATGTCTTTGGTATTCGCATGAATGATGGCAACTCAATCTTCTTCCTGTCATTGTAAGACCCTTTCACTGTCAGGGCAGAAGTGCTGAACCCTGGCACTACATGCAGCATTGCTATTTGAACTCCAAGACACTCAATTGCGGAGAACTGTGTTTATACACAGACTGTACTATCCTCTACTACCATGACAATCTTTTTAATTCCCTCCGCAGTCCCCCTTGAATGTCTTTCTTTACCGCAATGCCATAGTCAGTTTGTTCCTCTATCCCACAGCCACACAAGGTGCAAGAGCCTCAACAATTGAAATGGGCACATAAAGGGCTGAGACTCCTCCACTTCTACTTGCTCAAACTCCAGAATTGTCTCTCTCGCAGTCACACCCTCCAGTCCCTGGCTACTGACTAAACTAGATTAACTTATCTAAATTGGTGTGTCCACCTCCTCAAAAGAGTAGCCAGGTAATAGATTTACTAATATTAGTAAGTCTTATTTTTATTCCCAGTCACCTGGGTTTTGACAGATGGATGAAAAAAACTACCAGGACAGATGTTGCTGTCTGTCTGGTCCATCCTCACTCTCTCTCTTTTCTCACTGGCACTGTTTCTCTTTGACAGTTTTGATAGCAGGGCCTAGGGGTTTGGTCAGATCTAGTAATTCCTTTATTTTGCTATAAACTATTCCAAAATAGCTGAGTCGAGGGGGCTTTGTGAATTCCTACATGATGATAATATGCTGATTCAATAACAGAAATTGCTGGAAAAACTCAGCAGGTCTGGCAGCATTGGTAGAGAGAGAAAAATAATGGCAATTGTTTGAATGAAAGTTGTTTCTTTCTCCCCAGATGCTGCCAAACCTGCTTTGTTCCTTCAGCACTTTTTTTAATTATTGCAAATCCCCTGCAAGCTACACTATTCTGTTTTAATTTATGAAATGTTGATGAATTGGATGTGTACTAAAGGAAGATAGCTTTTGTAAATGTCATTTTGAGCTGCAGGGAGAGACATTGCCAAATTGACTGCAAATAATGTAGAGATTTGCAGGTATCAGGAACAAAGCAAAATGTTTAGCCTTTTCTTCCTCAAGTAGCTGAGATATGTCCATGGCTCCAGCATTCAAAACAAAGCCTGGATTCACTGTGTGAAAGGAGGGCAGAAACTGAGAAGTGACTGATTAAGTGATTCACAGCTGGTCGTACAGAGTGCAGGCTGAGTGCCAGTCACACAGCCATGACTCTGAATTGGCATTAGCATTTGATGACCAACCTGCTTTTTGGAATGGTGTGCAC